>NC_040910.2:28996384-29320422 GCF_004126475.2 Phyllostomus discolor | reverse complement strand
ATATTACAATATAGGTCATTGGTGCAGAAAATTACTTCCCTACTAATGTTTTCATGAATTTATTTACATACAGCTGATGTTAGAATTATGAATTACTATTTCATATTTATATAAAAGGACACCCAAAAGTCTTTAGTAGGCAACATGTTACAATTTTTAGTAGGCAGGACAAGTTATAATATAGTTTGTAATTGAAGCTTTTCTTAGGTTGAGAGTAATTCAAATTTGGTGAGATTTGTCTTCAGATGAACTTTTTTTAAGGAGGAAATGAATGCTTCCTTATGTCTAAAAAAACTAATGAGCCATTAGCTGACTTTTCCTGGTTTTAACCTCTTCCTACTGGAAGCCTTTATAAGTACTGTAGAATTTTTATCCTGTCTGACACATTCAAAGATGAGAGAGTGTTTCTTCACCATAACGGATCTGCTCTCAAACCTAGTTCTGCATTTGAGGTTTCAGCTGAGCATCTTTCCAACCCTGTTTTCTGTGAATCCAGAGCTTATTCAGACTCTTACCACTGAAAGGGCAATGGTGAGAATTCCTGTGTTAGCAAAGGCCAAGGTTAAATGCTTTGTACCTTTTTGTGTTGTGTTATTGTAAATTACTTGCGTATTCTATAACCTCCTTAAAACATGTTTGAATTTGCCTTCATTTCTTTTCTAGGAAGTATTATTGGTCTAAAAGGCCATGCTGGCCAGTGTGTGTACAGTGCCAGTAAAGGGGGATTGGTGGGATTTTCAAGAGCTCTGGCTAAAGAAGTGGCAAGAAAGAAAATAGAGTGACGTAGTTGCACCAGGTCAGTGAGAACTTCTTTTCAAACATAATTTATGTCTATTTGTGTCTTCATACAGTGATTGCAGATATTGTTCCTGTGTCCTTAGGTCCATCAGCATCAGTAGGGCCTGGTCACATCCTGACTGGACTTACCTGGCCACCTTGCCAGGCTGTGCACTGTCTTTGAGGAGGAGGCAAGAGTGATGCTAGGCTGTTTTGTTTGCATACATCACATTGCTTTTTTTACTGACTGGTTACTCCCCAACTAAAGTCACAAGGGAAACTTCTGACCCCAAAAATCAGTTATAAATTAAGAATGGAAGAGTTTCAGGGGTTTGTGTTGGGGGGCAGGTGAGTATTTTATATACCCAGTATATACCCAGTGGTTGAACAAGTCCAAATGGTATACCTTTGGAGAACCTTTCCATTTTGAGCGTTCTTTCCTTATTCTGGGATGTTCCATGAATTACTGTCCACAACAGTTACTGATTATTTAGACTTTGTCAAATTAAGTTTGTCAAAGCAGAACTTCCCAAATATATGCTTTTATTTCCCTAAATATATTCCATATGTCTATATTGTGGAAACAATACATCTCTATATTTGAAATATCTGAGCAGCTCTATGATGCAATATGCTTTCAATAACATGCAATCCAGAGGAATAAACAAGGCTGCATGGGCCATGTCACTTGCACATTTTACAAAGCAGCCATGGACAATAACTGATATAGTCATTACTTCAAAAAGTCTTTATTTGTATAAAAAAAGAATGATCAGAGGTCGTATAATGTTTCTGTTCAAAATAGACAAGATGCTTTTGGCTGGACTTCTTGTACCCCAGAGAGCTATCCAGGATTCGTGTCAGAAATTCAACACTAAGAAAAATATGAAGGAAAAAGATATTTACACTGACTCAGGAGGAAGGAACACCTTTTTAAAGTCACTCTATGAAATACTAAGACTTTAGCCCTGATTTTAGCATTATTTTCGTGTTTAACGAGCGAGTGGAAGCTGACTGAGTAACGCTGTGGAAGGAGGGAAGGAGCAGAAACGGAGACACTGGTGCAGAGGCCCTGCTTGGAGGAACCGAGGCTTCTGAAACCAGACCTGTTTGGGTGAGGCCAACAGTGAAGATGGTTGCAGAGGGGGCTGTTTAATGAATTTTCCAAACAGTAGAAGTCACAGTGGAAAACTTACAATAGAGCTATGGTGCCATAGGGAATCTCTCAGGAGCATTTGTGTTTTTGTTAAACATGTGGGAAAAACCAAGCCAACAGAGAGACGTTTCACTTTAAGAGGAATAGTTTTTGCACCTGTTGCTTTATTATTGCTGACTGCAGGTATTCCACATTATTTGAAAATATTAATGATTTCAGTGGGATATAAAGCCAATTATATTGGTCCGTTAGTAACTGGTACTTGGAATATTTAAAACTAATGATTAGAGTTATAGTTTAGATTGGTACAAGCTAAAGGAACTCTTTAGTTTTTCTTTTGTTTATACAAAATAGAGCCATTATTTGGTATTCATGGATTGCATTTGGGTAGAATTATTTTAAAGCGATTGTGAATTGAAACCCAAGACAGTAATAAGGAAGTTTACCAAGACCTTGGGGCACCTGTCGCCCTCCAGCCAGCCTGCTCTCTGTCTTTCCAGGAGTGTGCTGTTGGTTTTCACTTTAATATCTTGCCAGCATCGCCAAACCAGAAACATAATAATAAGATGTAAGTACGTGTGATTGTGAATAAAATCAAGTAATGAACTGGTGACTAGAAAATAATCTCTTATACCTTCTATATTTTAAATTGTTCCTTTTAAACTTTGCTTATGGAATAACATGAGGTGGAAAGGACCTAGGGATCATGTACCCCAGTCATCTTTACCGTTTAGAAGACTGGGGCCTGGGGGACAGGGACACCCCAGAGGGCTGTGTCAGCACTGTTACTAAAGCTTTATCTTCCGTTTTCCCAGCTAAGGTAAGCTTAAAAATAACGACCCCATAGATTTCCAATACCACTAGAGGATTTAAGGGGTTTTTTGTCCTTCTGCTAATAATAGTCTGTCTAAACTATCTGGAATTATCCAATTTTGTAACTTTTACTTATATTATTTGTCATTCACCAAGGTAATAGTTGATGACGTTGCTTGGGGTAGGTAAGAGGGTAGCACAAAGGTGCTGAGACCTAAACCTGCCATGATCGCTCAGTAGATGGTGTGACAGGAAGTTTGTTTAGGCGCTTTCCTGACTTTGAATAAAGTGAGTGTTTTCATGTACTTGTGCCAGTTAGCCATGGGATTTTTGATTTAGCATCCTATAGGTATTTAAGAATTGATTACCTATATTAAGAAGAGACATTTTGTTTAGTTTTTTCATTGTTTGTAAGAAGGAGTTAGCAGGAGACTGTTGATACCTTTTTATTTCAAGGTACTAACATCTCCATTTGGATGCTAGAGTTGGCGTTTTAGTTGGCACTGATGTTGAACCATAGGGATCGGGAAACGGTCAATACGTTGTGGTAGCGCTTTTGCTGGCTAATGTGCCTTCATCCCAATTCATTGTTCAGTCACAGAGACTAGTAAATTTAAGCATTCCTAATCCAGGAACATTAGACAAACTGTGGTTCAGATAACATACATCCATTCTCTAAAAAGAAGAAAAGAAAAGAAAAAAAATAATCCAAAAGCCCCACTGTCACCTTGCACTTTCAGGGGTTGCAATGGTGAGGGTGAAGAAGAATTAATTCCTATTCATGGTGATTTAAAAGCTGATGGTTTAGGGGTAATATAGGTGTTTTTAACTCATAATGAATCTTTCAGCAGACTTACTGGAGTGTGTCCTATATGCCAAGGGCCGTGTTAGGGTCCAAAATTACATAAATGAGTAAGATACTTCTGCCACAGGGAGCTAAGTATAGTGGGAAAGACAGACATATAAACAAATAATTGCAGTGGTGTGTGATGAATGTAAAGATACATATATGATGTGTGGAAACTGTGAAGAATGAGTGCTTAATTTTGTTAGAGTGAATTAGTTGTCAAGGCAACAGGCTAAATAGTGGGAATCCAGTTTGTATACAAAGGGAAGTTCTGTGAGTGTTATGGAAGTGTGTTTGTATGTATAACCTTTCCTAAAGATCTTTCCAGTGCAATTTACATTATAGA
This sequence comes from Phyllostomus discolor, assembly GCF_004126475.2. Taxonomy (NCBI): domain Eukaryota; kingdom Metazoa; phylum Chordata; class Mammalia; order Chiroptera; family Phyllostomidae; genus Phyllostomus; species Phyllostomus discolor. Next base: position 29,316,483 of record NC_040910.2, on the reverse strand, counting down.
AAAAAGTGTTTTGCCAAATATGTGGCCATTTAATAAGGTGACCTATATATTATATTTCATTGGATATATATATTTAGTATTATGTGTTTCATTGGTCATAAGCAAAATACAAGTTGCAATAGTAGAAGTTATTCTGTGGATTATTTATTAACTTTAATTTTCATAGACATTATAATTAGATTCTTCAGCTATTTGAACAGACCTGACAAATATCAGAATTAACATATATGTTTCTTTTTATGCAGTTTTCATGGTCTCCTTCTAGTGGAGTTTCCAACTAAGGAAAATAATTATAAAGCAAATACAGTGAAAAGCAAGGAACAACGAAAATCACAAATTAGGCTGTCATTCACTACCTGATGTTATTACTGATCATTTTTTGTTTCAGCCTTAGCCAAGGATATCTTTTTATTGTTTTTAGAGAGAGAAATATCAAATTGAGAGAGTACTGTCAGATGTTTGCCTCTTGTAGTAGGCGCCTTGACTGAGGGTTGAACCCACATGCTAGGTATGTTCCCTACCGGGGATCGAATCCACAACCTTCTGGTGCATGTAACAATGCTCCAATAAGTGGGCCACCAAGCCAGGACAGTATTTTATTGACTTTTTTTCAAAGATCAGTTAGTTGCTAAGCTTTGACATTACTTCAGAAATAAAATTGTTATTTTAATTGGATAAATCCTACTGATTTGAAAATACTGAATATCAGATACAGTATTTAATAAGTTGAAGCTTTAGTAGGTAAAGTGCTTTAAAAATGTGTTTTACATAGATAATATAAACATGATATTAAATTCAAAAGTACAAAAAAGCATAGACAAAAAAGTGAGTCTTTCCTGCTTATCCAAATTCTTTCCTCTAAGCAGCACACTGGTACCTAGTTTCTTCTGTATTATGTATACAAGCCAATAAGGTGTGTGTGTTTGAAGAAAAGACAAATTGTGCCATACTATACAATCATCTGTACCCTTGCTGTATTTGCAGATCATATATGTCTTGGTAGGTGATGCCATATTATTCCATATAGAGCTGTCTCACATTATTGAATGACAGATTTATGGAAATATAATTCAAATAACATACAATCCACCCATATCAAGTATACAATTCAGTGTATTACTAGAGTTACAAAGTGTTCGTCATTATCACGATATATATATCTAGATATATATATATAATATTATAGGATATATATATCTGAATGAACATTTTCATCATCCCAGGAAAACCCAGTAGGCATTAGCATTTATCCCCATTTCCCTCTAATGTCCCCCTGCTTCTGGCAACCACTAATCTACTTTTCTGTCTCTAATGATTTCTCTATTCTGGATAGTTCTTATAAATGAAATCACATAACATGTGGTCTTTGTGATGGCTGGGTCACTTTTAATGGCTTTTAAGACAATGATTTCTGTTTTCCTGGTGCGCTGTAATTTACTTAACCTGTTGCCCCTTGATGGGCCTTTAGGTCGTGTCTGACTGTTTGCATCACAACTAACCCTGGCAGTGACAGTGCTTGCATGTAATTTACTTGGCACGTGTGCAAGTGTAGGGTGTAATCCTGGGGATAAACTGCTCAGGCTCAAAGGGTACAGGCATTTAAACATTTGACAAATGATATAGCATAGCATTTGGTATCTGTAGGATACCTTAAGTGTTCTGCCCCCTTTCTGCTTTATTTTTTTAATTGATGAGCTTTAATGTTGACAATTGGAGAAAATCTTGTGGATAAATGCTTGCATAAAATAAACTTAAGCAGCTACTCAAGACAGGTATTATTCTAGGTGCTGTTATGGGCTATTTGGTATAGAGTTGAGTTTTGCACACTGGTTCCTTATACACTTTTACAAATATAATATTAAGATGTATAGATTTTTTTCTGGCTCAAGGTCTTGGTGTAGTTTTTGTCAACAGCCTATTTGTTCTGCCTTAAAAATGTGTCTGGGATTATTTTAGTTCTTTCTGGGTCCCAGAGACTTATACCAGAGAAGGGACACCCGAGTTGGTGGATGTATCAAGTCGTGGTTGCCCTACAATTGTTAATGCTGGTGGTAGACATCTTATCTTCATCTTTAAACATGAAGTCTCTGCTCTATAAAAAATGTTGAACATGCTTCTGCACAGCTAAAGAAAACAGTATTAAAATAAAAAGAGAAACCCCACTGTATGGAAAACATATTTGCCAATGATACCTCAGACAAGGGTTTAATCTCCAAAATATATAAAGAACTTAAACTACTCCACTCTAAGAAGACAAGCAAACCCAATTAAAAAGTGGGCAAAGGACTTGAACAGACACTTCTCCAAGGAGGACATACAGAGGATCCAGAGACACATGAAAAGATGCTCAATATTGCTAGCTATCAGAGAGATGCAAATTAAAACCACAATGAGATACCACTTTACAACCAGTCAGAATGGCCATCATAAACAAAGCAACAAACAACAAGTGTTGGAGAGGTTGTGGAGAAAAGGGGACCCTAGTGCACTGTTGGTGGGACTGCAGACTGGTACAAACCAGTATGGAAAACAGTATGGAACTTCCTCAGAAAACTAAAAATGAGTCTGCCTTTTGACCCTGCAATTCCACTGCTGGGACTATATCCTAAGAACACTAGAACACCAATACAAAAGAACCTTTGCACCCCGATGTTCATAGCAGCACAATTTACAATATCTAGATGCTGGAAGCAACCTAGATGCCCATCAGTAAATGAATGGATCAAAAACTATGGTACATTCACACAATGATTCTATGCAGCAGAAAGAAAGAAGGAGCTCCTACCCTTTGCAACCAGCTTGGATGGAGCTGGAAAGCATTATGCTAAGCGAAATAAGCCAGGCAGTGAAAGACAATACCATATGATCTCACCTTTAACAGGAACCTAAACAACAAAACAAAGAAACAAGCAAAATATAGTCAAAGACACTGAAATAGAGGACAGGCTGATAGTGACCAGAGGAGAGAGAAGAGGGAATTTCAGGGAGAATGGGAAGGGTTTACGGAACAAATTTAAAGGACACAAGAACAAAAGCTAGGGGGAGGGTTGTAATGGGAGGGAAGTGGGGAGGTTGGGCGGGTGGGCTGGAATGGGAGTAAAAGAGAGAAAACTGTATTTGAACAATGATTAAAATTAAAAAAAAAAAGTTGAACACTAACAAAGTGACCAATAATATACAATGAGGATGCCATTTATTTATACTGTATAGCCAGCCAGAAATGGGTAAAGGAAGTCCATTTCCTTTAGAAGTTATCCGTTATAAATTTTCATTGGACAAGAACCACACACTTGCTTTTATGAACTGGAGTACTTTTATTCCTAAAATATACATATTTTATAAAAAGTAATAAGATATGTGTCACTGAAGATGGAATCAGAGTAGAGTATCCTTGTTCTAAGTTGGTTGAGTGCATGTCATTTCAGTTGTATAGTCATTGGTTTGAGCAGTGAGAGCTCTGGAGCCAGCTGGAAAGCTCTAGCTGTGCAATAAGTCGTCAGTAATCACACCATTTGTTAGAGGGTGGCAGCTGCTGGCAGTTCGTCATTTTTATAGCCCAGCTTGAGAGGCATTGTAAATACGTGTGCAGTGAAACAGGTAGAGCCCGTTTCTGGAATATTACACACAGAGTGAAAGGATGGCGTGGAAGAGAGTCTGTGGGGTAAGGAGAAGGAGCACACGCTGAGCAGCAGTGCAACACAAAAATGGGCGTGTGGAGCGTTTAAGATCTAGTATCTCTGCTCAGGTTTCGTGTAGAATCGAAAAGACTGTTTGTATGCCGGCCATGTAAACATATGAGGAGGGACCCCCCCAAAGCAACAGAATTTATTCATAAAAATGTGTATTTATTCTTACATGTTGAAACTTCAGTCACCTTCAAAGTGTACTCCATTTGATGCAACACACCTTAGGGACGATTTTTTACACCTTTTCGTCCTTAGGGATGAAAGAGTATGAGAACTCTTTCTACTTTCTGCTCTTTTTCTATAAACTTTAAAGAATGTATGTATGTATGTATGTATTTATAGGGAAGGGGAGGGAGAGAGAAAGAAAAACATCAATATGTGGTTGCCTTTTGCGAGCCCCCCGCTGGGGACCTGGCCTGCAACCCAGACATGTGTCCTGACTGGGCATGGAAGCAGCGACCCTTTGGTTCACAGGCTGTCACTCAATCCACTGAGCCACACTGGCCAGGGCTATTTTTCTATAAACTTGAAAGCAGCTCTAAAAAGTATGTCTGTTAAAAATGTTGCAGATAATTGGGTCTCTCAACATGTTCTTGCTCTCCATATCAAACTTCATAATCAAAGAGGAAAAGCCAGTCCTGGTGAATCCATCCCTTTCCTTTCAACTTGGCCTCTGCCAACTCCCTTGTCTAAGGCTCTTAGTGCAGAGGCCGCTGATGGTGATTAGCTGTGGTCCCCTGAGGCTCGTCATTCCAACCACAGGTGTGGGTAGGGTTGTGGCAAACTTCTCCTGGTGCAGCAGCAACACCCTTATCTTCCAAGCTGGAGCAGTGGAGGGAGAATCTTCACGGGAGGTGGGTGCCTGAGCATATGACCCTAGTTCTGGACTTCTTGTAAGCATTGCTGGACTTGGAGGGCACCTCTCCCTCATTTACAAACGTAGCTAACCTGGACACCATAGTGGAGCTGAATCCAGGCTGGACTGCTGAGCAAGATCTTAAGAAAAGCTTTGAGCTTCTGGCCTTTATCTGTTCCCTACATCTGGCTTACCTAGTGGGTTTTGTATTTTTTTTTTTGAGGACCACAGTCTGGCCTCACAGCCCATATGTATGTCTCAGAGGCCTTTCCATCTCACTGAATTGTCTTTGAACTTGTCTCCCTGCCTAACCTCCCTTCCTAGGTAAGGTTTGCCTTCCTGTACCTCATGCCTATTCTAGAATTGCTTCTGTTTCAAGGTGAAAGGCCCTCAAATGGCCTGTCACAGGTGCTGTGGCCTTCCCTGTTGTCTGCAGAAGGACAAACATATCAGAGCTGCAATGTCCCCAGAAGTGGGCAAATCAGTTTCTTTTAGCACAACAGGGAGAAAACCCAGAGTAACATCTTGAATTGGAATATTCTAAGCTCCACACAGCTTCCTGTATAATAACTGACAGTCCTCTTAAGGGGAGCTCACCTTCCTAAATTTTGAGTAAGGAAGCCATGAAGACTACTTAATGAGGTATTTTTTTTTTTATTTTTGAGTCATAGTTTTGTAGAGCTAAAAGAAATCTCAGTAATCTGTCATTTTTGATCTACTTCACACATTTCATGCTTTGGAAACAGTTATATAGTTTTAGATAGCATATAACCTTTGTGTTATAACTTTGATAGTGTTAGCAGAGTAGTGAACAGAATGTAGTATAATGTGTGCTAATCTAGTTGTTGTCATTTTTACCACAAAACGCTGCCCTTGAGGAAAAGTCACCAGAGCTGACTGGAAGTTGAGACTACAATTTGTTAATCATAGTTGCAGTGTCTCTCAGTAAGCCATTTTAATATAGTTTATTGAGGTTTGTTTCCTTAAGTTTAAATTACATTATATTTTTTGCTTAGAGTTTGAGAGTAAGTAGAATATATAGTATGCCAATTTTGCTAGAATTCAGAATGACCTGAGAATAAAGTGTAGTTGTGTCATGAACTTTTTGAGAAGTAACCAGCTTTTAAATATTATATTCATAATTTTAATTCGTTCAACTTTCTTAATAGGCAAGGGGAATTTTTCTTTCTAATACTCTTTCTGAGGCTTTATTGAAAATAAATGTGTCCAAGGATATTAAACTTTAGAACATGTTCTCTGCAAGCTTTATTACATACACCAGTCAAGTTAAAGTTTTAATTTTCTGTGTGTACTTACATCAGAATTGGGTGTGACCCTAAGATTTCTTTCCAATGTGAATATTGGAAATACCGACTTCTCTAGTCATCGGCTATCCTAGTCATAGCAGATGGAACCGATTTTTGTCATAGTGCTGGAGCAGTTTATGTGACCCCCTGTGCAATGCCTGCCTTCCCTCCACACACCCTCCCCCTCCTCTGCCCCACTCAGGGGGAAATGGTCAGTTCGGGTGCACTTTGTGTGTGTGCCTCTAGAAGGATTCTCACTAGATTTCCCTGTAACTAAGGGTGCAAATGACTCTTTCCTCCATAAATTATAGGTTCCCCAAGGAATATAATGTTTATTCATGTTTATATGTACCCACTTACATTGTGCTATGAGTTGGGCCAGATAATCGGGAATCACATATTCAGTGTTCAATAAATGTTCATTGAGTTAAATCAAATAAAAATGTATTGTCGGTTACTCTATTGCTAGCAAAACTCTATATTTTGTAAACAAGGTTCATTAGGAATTTCAAATTTTCTGGAGCAAATTTATTTTTATTTGAAATTGAGCAAATGTTTTAGTGTCTACTCTCTTCTACTAAACAAACATTTCTCTTTTAGGATTTGTTCATACAGATATGACGAAAGACTTGAAAGAAGAACATTTAAAGAAAAATATTCCTCTTGGGAGATTTGGAGAACCTATTGATGTGGCACACGCAGTTGTGTTTCTTTTAGAATCACCATATATTACGGGCCACGTTCTGGTAGTGGATGGGGGACTGCAGCTCATAATGTAATGTACAGATCACTAAATAATAATGTGTACAATCAAGGGCATACTTTATTGCTTAGTCTGTCATATCTCCATGGGTGACATTTGCTAATAAAACCTATTCATGCTGTAAATGTTCATTTTCATCTTTATATGAGTATATCTGAAAAGAACAATGTTTGACCAGTTGTGGTTTCTAAATAGTATGTAACTTACAGAATAGCAGTTTTAGTATATAGACATTTTTCAGGTGATATAAATAGGTACTATATTACCTTTATTTTGTCTCAAAAGTGGAAAAAATTATAGTTTAATTTTTATGAATTATTTTATTATGCCAGGCTGAATTCTTTAGAAGTTAAACTTGTGGGCCATTGCCAAAAATAAGAGTATTTACAGAGTATTTGTTTGTAGTTCTTCAGCAGCCCTGCTAAAGTTAAACATAGTGTTCTTTTCCCTGTGCCCTGGATGACCAGTTTATATACAGGATGAAAACAATGTATTGGTTTGATACAGATATGAATTTAGAGTCTGTTTTTCCCCAGTGACAGTACCCCTGATTGAGCAGCTGGGCAAAGTAGTCTACAAACATGTGTGGTACAGGTGATCCATTTTGTAGAAATTCTTGATGATGATGAGCATTAACCCTTATCTTAGGGTTCTAATATCTGCTAAATTGATGATCTCATCAACTTAGGAAGCAGAAGTGTTGTGTTTTTTTAATACACAAAACAGTGTAGCAAACTAAACAATAGTATAAAAAGTAATGACATTTTAACAATGAAGAAGATTTTGAATATGATTTTTACCCTAAAATTTTAGATAATAAATACTTAATTACTTTTGAACAATCATAAATAATCAAAAAAAATATTCAGTAACAATGGATTGGGTGTCTTTCAAGGAACAAAGCATTAGTCTTAAAAGAAAATATTTGCCTGAGAATAGAGGTAAACTCACAAACCGAATGCCAACTATCAGGCAACATCTATTTTGCATTGAACTGTTTTGTGGGGAGTAGGGTGACATTTTAATGCCACTGGATTTATGTTGATTTTTATTAATTAAAAATGTTAAAAATATTTATTGCATTTTAAAAAGTAATCTCTTTATACTTTTATTGAGGCTGAACATTATTTTATATAAACAGATTTAATTTTACATTGAAAGTCAGTGGAAAAGCTTGAATAGGACATAGAAATAAATGCAAAGTAATAAAAATAAAATAAAAATAAAAAGTAATAAGAGCAGCCCTGGCTGGTGTGGCTCAGTGGATTGGGTGCCGGCCTGTACACTACAAAGTCACAGGTTCGATTCCCAGTCAGGGCACATGCCTGGGTTGTGGGCCAGGTCCCCAGTTGGAGGCATGTGACAGGCAACCCTATGTTTCTTTCTCTCTCTTCCTCCCTGCCTTCCCCTCTCTCTAAAAGTAAATAAAATCTTTAAAAAAGTAATAAATGCATATCTATTTTAAAATAAGATTGCTGATTCCTTAAAAATTACTTTAGAGTTTATCTTTGAAATAGCCTTCTTTTCATACAGGAGTCTACTGAGAATTTGAGAACATCAGTTAAGTGTGAATAAAACTAGTGTTATTAATCAAATTGTCTACTAAATGCAAGCACAGTAATTTACAGAATTTACCAGGCATTAACAATTCTAGACACATATAGGAAATGCAACATTAAAGGTATTTCAAATGTGGTTGCTGGTGCATCTAAGCTCGGAGGGTTTGTGCAGACAGAGCAGGCCATTTTTCTGGTGCTTCTCACCTGCAGGCCTTGGGCTGCCTGCACTTCCTCATTCTGACATCCTCTCAGGCATGAATTCCTCCTCTGGATGCCTGATGTTCTGAAATTACCAGTGAGGCTGACTGGACAGCTGATTAGGAAGAAAGCAATGCATTTCATGGAACTGGTGACACTAAGATGTAGGTGACAGGTTTAAACTGTGTGTATATTTACACTTTAAAAATGTAACCCTTTTAATTATTCCACCCTTTTCTCCATCCCCTATGAAGCTGCTGGTGTAATATGGGGAGAAATCTTGAAACTGATAAAATAAGCTTTTACTGTCTCACTCCAGGTGAATTTTCCACCCCCTTCCATAACCTGGTAGAATCTGTAATTTAATACTTGCTGCAATTAAGTTGCCAGCTGTAACTGTGCTCAGAGGTTCAAGACCTTCAGTGAATTCTTAACAAGAAGTGTCATCTGTAGCTGTGATGTGACTCTTAGGAACTCATAATCCAACCTGTGTTTAGCACTTTTTAGAACATAGTTTGTGCTTAAAGGCAATCTATTACAATTTTTTTTCATGGAAGATATAAAAATTTGTGCTCCTTTTGATACTTTTATTTGTATTCAGTCTATGAGACAGTTTGTGGAGATAGAATCGTATGTTACAAATTAGATTTGGGGGGCAATAATTGGTGCAAAGGTGACCATTGAATTTATGTTTCTGTTCTGTAGAATAAAGAGAGAGGACTATTCTGGTTATGGAAGAATTTGCTTTATGTTGCTGAGACATTTTTCTAGGCCTTCAAAATGGAAATATGTGCAAGTTGAGAAATTATACCACTACCCTAACTTGAAAAGCATACTAAAAGCATTTAATGGTTTTTAATTTTGTTTTATATTAATTTCACTTCTAACAACATTATAAGCTCTTCAGGGTAAATTCCTCTGTCTTTATTTAGTGTGATCTTTAAGCAAGCAGTTTTCAGCATACACATCTTTCACACACTTGTGAATTCTATCCCTAAGTACTTTGTGTTTTTAGAGATATAATGCGACACAGAATACAACACTATATGAGTTTCAGGTGTTCAACATCACGTGCTATTTGTATATATTGGGAAATGATCACCTTGGTAAGTCTACATAATATCTGTCATCATATATAGTTAGATAATTTATTTTTGTGTGTGATGAGAACTTTTAAGATCAACTCTTTTACCAATCTTCACAAATAGAATACATTTTTAAAACTATAGTCACTGAGCAGTACATTGCATCTCCAGGAATCATAAAAAAATATTTATAATAAAAAATTTGTACCTTTTTACCCCTGTCACCCATTTTGTCTACCACCTAGTCCTTGCCTCTTGGAAACAGCAGTCTGTTCTCTGTACCTGTGAGCTCAGTGTTTTTTGTTTTTGTTTTTAAAAGATTTCACATGTGTGTGAGGTTATATGGAATTTGCCTTTCTATGCCTGACTTATTTTACTTAATACAATGCCCCCAAGCTCTATTCATGTCACAGATGTCAAAATTTCTTTTTTTATGGCTGAAAATATCTGTCTATCCATCCATCCATCTATCTCTATATCTCACACATTTTCTTTATCCGTTCATTTGTGGATGGACATATGGACATTTGTTTCCATGCCTTGGCTGTTGTAAATAATGCTGCATTGAACAAAGGGGTGCATATATCTTTTTGAGTTAGTTTTTTCAAATAAATACCCAGAAGTAGAATTGCTGGATCTTAATAGTTGTTCCTTTTAAAATATTTCTGAGGAACTTTCATACTGTTTTCATGGTGACCATACCAGTTTATTGTACATTCCTGCTGACACTGGGCAAGGTTGTCTCTTTATTATATCCTCGGCAATGCTTGTCACGTCTTGCCTTTTTGATGTTAGTAGTTCTGATGGATGTAAGGTGATAATCCCATTTAGTTTTGGCTTGCATTTTCCTGAAGATTAGTAACGGTGAGCACGTTTTTGTGTACCTGTTGGCCATCATGTGTCCTTTGGACAAATGCTTATTTTTATGCTGTCAATTTTTTTCATCATATTTTTTGATATTGAGTTTACCAGTTTTTTAATATATTTGGACATTAACCTCTTATTAAATACATGGTTTGCAGCTATTTTCTTCAATTTGATAGGTTCTTTTCATTTTGTTACTGTTTTCCTTTGCTGTGTGGAAGGTATTTAGTTTGATGTATTCCCACATGTTTATTTTTGCTTTTGTTGCTGTTGCTTTTGGTGTTAAATTTTAAAAAAATCATTGCCAAGACTGACTCAGGTTGCTTACTACCTGTGTTTTTTTCTGAGGAGTTCTGTGGTGTCAGGTCTTGCATTCAAGGATTTTTTCCATTTATGGTGTAAGAAAGGGGTCTCGTTTATCCTTTTGTGTGTGGGTGTCAGTTGCCCAATGCCATTTTTTCTTCTATTGTATGTTTTTGGCTTCTTTGTTGTAAATTAGGTGTTCATATGTGTGGGTTTACTTTGGGCTCTTAATTCTTTGCTTTTGGTTTCTGTGTCTGTGTTTCTGCCAATACCATACTGTTTGATTACTGTAGCTTTGTAGCATAGTTTGAAATTGGGGAGTATGATACTTGCAGCTTTGTTCTTCCCCCTGCCCCCACCGTCTTTCAGGTTTGCTTTGGCTGTTCATGGTCTTTTGTAGTTCCATACAAATTTTAGGAGTTGTTTTATTTCTGTGAAAATTCCTGTTGGGATTTTGATGGGGATTGCTTTGAATCTATAGGTTGCTTTAGGTAATATGAACATGTTAACAATGTTAGTTCTTCTAATCTATGAGCATAGACTAGCTTTCCAGTTTTTTTGTCTTCGGTTTCTTTCAGCAGTCTTGTAGTTTTCAGTGTATAGGTTTCACCTCCTTTGTTAAGTTTATTTCTAAGTATTTGTTCTTTTTGTTGTAAATGTTTCTATTTCTGCTACTTTTTTTGTATATGGTAACACAACAGCTATTTGTATATTGATTTTTGTTTCCTGCCACTTTACTGGCTTCGTGTATTATATCTAATAGTGTTTTGGTGGGGTCATTAGGGTTTTCTACGCATAAAATCATGTCATCTGCAAGTATGACAGTTTTACATATTTCCAATTTGGTTGCTTTTATTTTTTTATTTTTATTTTTTTGTGTAGTGCCTCTGATTAGGACTTTTCAGTAATGTGTTGAATAAAAATGTGAAGAGAGTGAATCCCTGTCTTATTTTTGATCTTTGAGGAAAAGCTTTTATTTCTTAACCATCGAGTATAATGTTTACTGTGAGTTTGTCATATATGACCATTATTGTGTTGAGGTACTTTCTTATATATCCATTTTACTGAGAGTTTTAAAATCATAAGTGAATATTATATCTTGTCACATGCTCTTTCTGCATTTATTGAGAAGATCATACAATTTTTATCATTCATTTTGTTAATGCAGTAAGTATATCACATTGATTTGTAGATGTTAAATCGTTCTTATATCCCTGGAATAAATCCCACCTGATCATGACATATGATTCTTTGAATGCATTGTTGCATTTGATTTGTTAATTTTTGTGGAGAATTTTTGCGTCTCTGATATAGGCCTGTAGTTTTTTTTTGTGTGTGTGTTGTCCTTGCCTGGTTTTCGTATCAGGGGAATGTTGGCCTTACAAAATGAGTTAGGAAGTATTCCTTCCTCTTTAATTTCTTGGAGGAGTCTGAGAAGGATATGTGATTTTTAAATGTTTGGTAGAATTCACTTGTGAAGCTGTCTGGTGCTGGACTTTTGATAACTGGTTGGTTTTTGATTACTATCTCAACTTTCTTACTAGTGATTTATCTATTCAGATTTTCAGTTTATGTTTTAATCTAGGAAGGTTGTTTGAGTCTAAGAATTTATATTTTCTAGTGTGTTCAGTTGATTGTATATATTTTTTCATAGTATTATTTTATGATCCATTGTATTTCTGTTACATAAGTTGTAACTTTTTCTTATTTTGTTTATTTGAGTCCTCTCCGCTTTTCCCTGTCTTTTTGTATCTCTCTGTGAGTGTAGCTAAAGACTTGTTGATTTTATCTTTTTTAAAGAACAATTTTTTTCACTAATCTTTTTTTATGGTCTTTTAAATCTCTTTCATTTATTTCTGCTCTGATGTTTGTAATTTCTTCCTTTCAACTAACTTTGGGCTTCCTTTCTTTATTAGTTCTTTGAGGTATAGAGTTAGGTTGTTTGAGATTTTTCTTTTTTTTTAAATTAAAATTACAGTTTACATTCAGTATTATTTTGTATTAGTTTCAGGTGTATGGCAGCATAGTGATTAGACAGTTACATACTTTACATTCTTATTCCCCCCAATATTTGAAGGAGCCACCTGGCATTGTAATAGTTATTATAATATTATAGACTTTATTCCCTATACTGTACTTTACATCCTGTGACTGTTGTGGTGACCAATTTGTACTTCTTATTTCCTTCACTTTTTCATTCAGCCTCTCAGTCCTCTTCCCCTTGGTAGCATTCAGTCTGATCTCTGCATCTGTGTCTATCCCTATTTTGTTTATTTTGCACTTTAGATACCATGTATAAGTGAAATCATATGGAATTTGTCTTTCTCTGACTTAGCATAATACCTTCCAGGTCCATCTGCGCTGTCACAGAGAGTAGGATTTCATTCTGTTTTATGGCTGAGTGATATTCTGTTGTATACAGGAACCACAGCTTCTTTATTCACTTATCTGTTGATGGAAACTAGGGTTTGTAGGAGATTGTTCTGCATGACGTGGGCCCAGCTCCCACTCGTAGGTGCACAGGACCCACGCCCATAGGTTCTCCTGTGGGGAATCAGGCCTGCAATGTGCCTAGGCCGCTTTGAGTCTTGCTTTTGCTAAAAACTCCCTCACCTTGAATTGAGACAGCAAGTGCTTACTGTAACTTCCTAAAATCTATGCTAAACCTTCCAAGGAGGAGTGTAACCAGTTCAACTACTTTTCCCCTTTCATTTGCAAATATCCTTCTTCTGTCTTGTGATTAGTGGCATTGGCTCCTTTGTTTTCTGTAAAAGGTAACCACCTACAGCGAACCTGTGCAAAGTAAATAAGGACCATCATGTACTGTGCTGAGAAACCCTATAAAGGCCGGTCATAGCAAGGGCCAAGGCTTTTGCTCCCCTTTTCCTCCACCAGACTCGGTAGTCAGTGTGAATGTCTCATTTCATCCATAATGACATGGACACTGCAGGTCGGTGTCTGCATCAGGGTTGCTTTCATATATTGGCTATTGTAAATAATGCTGCAATGAACATAAGGTGCATATAGTCTTTTGAAGTAGTGTTTCAGTTTCTTTGGATATATACCCAGAAATGGAATCACTGAGTCATATGGCATTTATGTTTTTAATTTTCTGAGGATCTTCTATACCAGGTGTGTCCAACCTTTTGGTGTCTTTGCACCACACTAGAAGAAGAAGAGTTGTCTTGGGCCACACATTAAATACATTGAGATGCATAATCACAAAAAAGTCTCATAATGTTTTAAGTAAATTTATGATTTTGTGTTGGGCTGCATTCACAGCCATCCTCGGCCGCATGTGGCCTTCAGGCCACAGGTTGGACACTGCTGTCTGCTTTCAACAGTGACCACACCATCTGCATTCCCACCAACAGTGCACTAGGGTTCTCTTTTATCCACATCCTTGCCAGAACTTGTTGTTTGTTGACTTATTGATGGTAGCCCTTCTGACAGGCATAAAGTGATAGATATCCCATTGTGGTTTTAATTTATATTTCTCTGATGATTAGTGACATTGAGCATCTTTTCATAAATTTATTGGCCATGTTTGTGTCTTCTTTGGAGAAGTGTGTTCACTTTCTAGCCTATTTTTTAATTGTTTTTTTGTTGTTTTGATGTTGTAGAAGTTCTTTATAAATTTTGGATTTTAATCCCATATCAGATATATCATTGACAAATATCTTCTTCCATCACTAGGTTGCCTTTTTTGTTTTGTTGATAGTTTTCTTTGCTGTGCAAAAAGTTTTTAGTTTGATGTAGTCCCATTTATTTATTTATTTTGTAGTCCTATTTATTTATTTTTTACTTGGCTGAGAAGATATATCAGAAAAAAAATATTGGTAAGAGAAATGTCAGAGATTTTACTTCCTGTGTTTTCTTCTAGAAGTTTTTGGTTTCAAGTCTTATGTTTAAGTATTTAATCAATTTTGAGTCTGTTCTTGTATATGGTGTAAAAAAGTGGTATCTGTTGTTTTCCCAACAGCATTTATTGAATAGAGTGTCTTTACCCCATTATGTTTTCTCCTCCTCTGTCATATATTAATTGATCAGATAGGTATGGGTTTATTCCATTGTGTTACATTCACCTATATGTCTGTTTTTATGCCAGTACCATGCTATTTTGATTACTATAGCTTTGTGTTATAGTTTTGTATCAGGTAGTGTGATACCTCCAACTTTGTACTTCTTTCTTAAGAATGTATTGGCTATTTGGAGTCTTTTGTGTTTCCATATACATTTTTTTATTATTTGTTCTAGTTCTCTAATAAGTACAGTTGGTATTTTGATAGGAATTGTGTTGAATCTACAGATTACTTTGGACAGTATGGACATTTTGATGAAGTTAATTCTTCCTATTTCTGAGTATGGTATATGCTTCCATTTTTTGTATCTTTTTTAATTACTTTCTTTACTGTCTTATAATTTCCTGAGTACAGGTTTTTTAACCACCTTGGTTAGATTTATTCCTAGATATTTTATTTTTTGATTCAATTGTAGATGGGATTGTTTCTTAGTTATTTTTCCTGATAGTTTATTTTTGGTGTATTATAAAACCAATTTCTGAATATTTACTTTGTATCCCCCTCATTATTGAATTCATTTATCAATTCTGGTAGTTTTTGGTGGAATCATTTGGTTCTGTATATACAGTATCATGTCATCTGCAAATAATGACAGTTTTATTTCTTTTCAGTTTGGATACCTTTTATTTTTCTTGCCTGATTGCTGTGGCTAGGACTTCCAGTACTATGTTAAATAAGACTGGTGAAAGAAGACATCCCTGTCTTGTTTCTGATCTTAAGGGAAATACTTTTAGTTTTTCCTTGGAGAGTGTGATGTTACCTGTGGGTTTGTTGTATATGGCCTTTGTTATTTTGAGGTATGTTCCCTCTAGTCCCACTTTGCCAAGAGTTTTTTTTAATCCTAAATGGATGCTGGATTTTTTTCAATGGCTTTTTTGCATCTATTGGTACTATTATGTGATTTTTATCCTTCATCTTGTTTATGTAGTGTATCATGTTAATTGATTTGCAGATGTTGAACCATTCTTGCATCCCAGTAATAAATTGTATTTGTTCCTGGTGTATGATCTTTTTAATGTATTGCTGAATTTGGTTTGCTGATATTTTGTTTAGGATTTTTGCGTGCATGTTCATTAGGGATATTGGCTTGTAATTTTCTTTTCTTTTTTGTAGTGTCTTTATCTGGTTTTGAAATTAGGAAAGCTGGCTTTGTAAAATTAGCTTGGGACCCTTTTCTTCTCTTAAATTTTTTGTAATAGTTTGAGAAGGATACCCAAGTCCCTTATGTAAAATGATGTAGAACAGTGTATACAGTCTTCCGCCTGTATGCACTGTTATACATCAGTGTAGAACAGTATCTACAGTCAGGAGGATGCCCTAGTCCTTTATGTAAAATGATGTAGAACAGTATATACAGCCAATCCACAAATCAAAAATACTGTTTTCAACCTGTGGTTGGTTGAATCTGTGAATGTGAAACCTGGGAATATGCAGAGCTGACTGTGTAGTTATTGAAAAAAATCTGCTGATAAGTGCATCTGCACAGTTTAAATTCTTGTAGTTCAAGGGTCAACCATATAATCAAAAAAATGTCAAGAGCATATGGGCTCAAGACAGTGTTACTTAGCTCTATGGCTTCTGTTACAGTCACCACAAACTTAGCATATTAAAACAACACCTGTTGGCTGGTGTGGAACAGTGGGCTGAGTGCCAGCCTATGAACCAAAGGGTCACTGGTTTGATTCCATGTCAGGGTACATGCCTGGGTTATGGGCCAGGTCCCCAGTAGGGGACATGTGAGAGACAACCACACATTGATGTTTTCCTCTCTCTTTCTTCCTCCCTTCCCCTCTCTTTAAAAATAAATTTAAAAAATCTTTAAAACACAACACCCCCCCCCCCCCCCAACACCTATTCTTTATTTCAGAGTCCTATAGGTTGACTTGGTATGGCATGGCTCAGTTGGTTCCTCTGTTTAGTCTCATGAGGCCAAGGTCAAGGTGTTGTCAGGGTTGTCTGTGTTTGTTTCTGGAGGTTCTGGGAACAAATTCACTTCCAAGCTCATAGGACTGATTCCTTTTTTCCTTGCTGAGTGTCAGATGTGGCCTGGTGTTTGCTTCCAGAAGCTGCCTACATTGTTTTTTGTTGTGTCCACGTGCAGCATGGAAGCTGAGTCCTACTCATACTTCTAATCATTCCAGAAAAAAAAAGTTATCTGCTTTTAAGGGCTCCTGTGATTAGATTTGGTTCACTCTGATAACCCAAGATAAGTTTCCTATTTTAAGGTTCATAATGTAATTATGTCTGCAAAACCCCATTAGCTACGTAAGGTACAGCTCATAGGATCCAGGGATTAGGGAGTGCACATCCTTAGGAGAGGGCAGGCATTCTGTCTACCACAATGGAAAATCATAATCTCCTGCTCAGTTCCTGATCCTGGACTTGTTCTCAGACCTAGACTTCATCAACTGAAGGAGAAGTTGTGTTCCCTTGATGAAGACCTCAGCAATAACATAGCACATATACATAGAGCGATTTCATGTTCTTTCTGAAAGTAATGTAAGATCATTTGCTCAAGTAATAGTATATTGGAGAAAGGGATCTAACCAGATTTTTCAAGGACTAGTGGGACCAGGGGACATTGCTGGTTAACATTGCTACCAGGGGACCCAAGAAACCATAATGGCTTGCATGTGAAAACGGGGCACTCAGAGGCCAGGTGATAAATGGTGTCCCGGCCCGAGTCTTTTTCACAGCTGGGACCACTCACTCTGTGGTTATTTTCCTGGTTCCTGAATGCATAATCTGCATGGGTATGCTTAGTGATTAGCAGAACCATTGGTTCATTGACTTCATGGACATGTGGAGAAAGAGCCATTATGACAGAAAAGGACAAGTGGAAATTACAGAAAGTTCTATACATATAGTAAATCAGAAGCAGTACTGTATCCTAGTAGAATGGTAGAGATTAGTGTCAGTCTTAAAGACCTAATGGTTTAGGGGTAGTTATTCCTATCTTATTTCGATTTAGCTGAGATTGCCCCTGCAAAGGACTGATCAACTCTGGTAGGTGCTGGTGAACAACCGTTGCCTTTGACCAAGCAATTTCCTGACCACAGCTGGTCTCTCAGATACAGTGTCTGTACTGGATTAGATCAGCACAGCCTGTGGCACTTCATCTGCAGCTGTGGACATGCAGAGTGCCTTCTTTCAGTGCTGTCAGGAAGGAGGATCAGAAACAGTTCCTATTTACTGGAGATGGACAAAAGTACACATGTATGCTCATGCCCGAGGGCTGTATCACTTCTGCCTTCTTTCACAATATAGTTCAAAGGGACCTTGATTGTCTGGACATTCTGCAAAACGTGATTCACTCTATGAGGGATACCATGTTAGTTCCATAGCACTCTTTGGAAATACCCTACACTCCCTTACCCCTGTGTATTTTCATCACATCTCTCTGGTGCAGAACCATAAATACACATGATTGAGTTTTGGCTGTCTCTGTGAATGTGCCAGAAAAGGTAAAGGCTGTGTTAGACAGTCATGTAGAAGGGCAGATTGGTTTTATGCTAAATTCATGACTATTGACCCCAAATGGTGACTTTTATTTTCTCTGTAGGATCTGAGGAATTACTTTCTAGGTAGAGGGGCTTTAGGATTTGAAGAGAGTAGAGGAGGGATTTCTTTTTTAAAAAAATTTTAAATAGGTGAAATCAGGTTTTATTTAGGAACTACTGACAATAGGGCTACTGAGATGGTCGAGATTTTTAAGGGAGAGTGAGGGGGGGGCAGCGATGGTCCAGTGGAGTCAGAGAAGTGAAAGGTTACGAAGGGTTGATCAGGGTAAATGTGATTAGATCAGTTCTGCTTAATAGCTGGGGTTCCTGCAGTTGGCATTCCGTTCTCTTCCTGCAGAGACCAGGAGGCAGAGGCCCCCATGCTTCCTGATGATTATGTTTCAGAGGAACGGTTCTCAGGCCTGGGAGTGAGGAGTTTTGAATTTGTCCTTATGGACAGGGAGAGAGTGAGTCACCGGAGGAAGGTGGTGTAATGAGCAGGCAGTGTTGAAAGCTGTCCTTGAAGACTAGCTGCAACAGTTGAGGCCCAATGTATTCAATGATTAGGTTTTCTCCCATTCCCATTTTTAGAGATTTTCTGGGGTTAATAATTGTTTCTTTTATATTTGTTTGGTTTAAAATGTATTCCTCAAGACTCTGTCCCCTAACTTTTTAACAGAACTGTAAAACTCCCAGTACCACGGTCTGTCAGTTTTCGTTTGACATACCTTTCCTGGCTGTCGCTCCCCCCGCCCCTCCCACGTTCCACCTGCTTCATTCTGGGCTGAATGCTGGTTAGTGTTCAGCACAGTTTTTAAACTAAGGCTTTCTTTTACCCCCATCCTAGAAATTTCTCTTGGCTTATTTTTGTCTTAGATGATATATTTCCTAGATAGTAGAGATTTCCGGTGCTTTGAAGTCCATTTCCTTCTTTTGTAATAGTAGAGCCCTCTATTTTTAGTTCCACACATGGACTTCTACAATAAGAACTGCATTTCCCAAACTGCCTTGCAGCTAAGTGTGGTCATGTGACTAAGTTCTGAACAGGGAAATACAAGTTTAAGTATCTGGTTCACTGTTACTGTATGTTTAACACAGTGTTTGACCCAGCTGCACAGTAAATGTTTATTGGCTTATTAAATCAGTATGTTTCTTCAGCCTTGGAGCCCTTGCATTTCTTGAAAGAGAATTTTTCCTGCTTATTGAAATCTTACTTTGCAAGGCTGCTTCTTTATTGCCTCCGATAAATCTTCCTCACTCTCCCCCCACCCATTAGAATTATTTCCTATATTAATGTTTATGCTTCAGTTTGGGGAGTTATGGGTGATATCCATTTTCTTGATCATAGTGGTCTCTGTGGTTGCTATGCTGGCTGGGTTGCTATGATATGAAGAGCATTAGGTATTGTTCTAGACATTTTTAGCACTGCTTGCAATAAAAAGTTGATGTAAGAGAAAAGGTCCCCCAGCTTGCTGTGAGGAAAACATCTTGTATTCGTTCGTCTTCACCTGTCTCCATTGGATTGCGTGTTTAGACTGAGGGTCTTCTCTTTTATTTTTCCATTGCCTTGTCCTGTGTCTGGCACCGTGACATAAGGATGTTGATTTTGACAAAACTGAGTTGGGTGGGTGATGATTATATTGGATGGGTATTGGGAATCTTTCCAGTGTTTCAGGTTACCTATTTCCTTGAAGAAAAAGTAAATCAGAGGTTAGCAAAAGCTCCACAAATATTAATATCAATGAGGGTTTTTCTGGAGAGTGAAAGAAAATATTCAAATCACCTGCTTTACAATTCATAAATGACAACAAATGAAACTTTAGAAGAGGGCCCCAGTAAAGCTGAGGTCGAAGGAGAGGTGGAGAGGTCCAGAGGATGTTGCGTACTCCCAGGCCCTGGTTTCCCACACTGGCCTGCATTCGGGGTTTGTGGTTGGCTCCTCATGGAGCACAAGCCGAGGAATGAGTTAAAACAGAGTGGTGGTCAGAGTGGTGTGCTGTGCTGGCTCGGAGGCCATTTCCACGAAAATATGCACACTTGCTTGATTTGGCATGTCCTTGTTTTGCATCTTGTCAACATAGTGGACACTGGAGAAATGTTTACTGTGTTAACCAAACCAAACCAAACCAGATGAACTTTGACATCATATGCTGTAATATGTTTATGAAATAATGATCCCATTTTAGAAATTCCCTTCTTCCATCAAACACATAGTACAAAAAAGAAAGGGAAAGTTTTGGTATGCTAGTAAACAATAGGAAAACTGGGAAAATTTCCATTTACAACAATGTCAAAAGATACAAAATATTTAGAAATAAATTTAACAAAGTATCTCTGCATTGAAAACTATAGGATATTGATGGCTGAGAGAAATTAAAGCTCTAAATGAATACAGAAATTTACTATGTTTTTGGATTGAAAGACTCAGTATTATTAAGATGTTAGTTTTCTTAAATTGATCCATATATAGATTCAGTACAATAGGTTGATTTAATATTTATATGGAAGTATAAACAACCTAGATTAGTCAAATCAGTTTTATAGAAGATGAACAAAATTGAAGAAATTACTACCTGCTCTCAAGACTAGCTGTAATGCTACAGTAATCAATACAGTATGGTATTGGTGAAAGGGTAGATAAACGGATCAGTGGAACTGAAGAGAAAACCTACTCGAGGATGATGAGTTGATTACCAAGGCAATTCACTGAAGGAAGGAAAGGCCTTCTGCAAGTGATGCTAGAACAACTGTATAGTCAGTGACAGAAAAATGAACCTTGATTCCTGCTTCATACCATACATGAAATTTAATTTGAAATGTATAAGTATAAAAACTAAGACACTTCTAGAAGAAAGTATAGGAAAAAACATTGTGACCTTGAGTTAAACAAAGATTACTTAGGACACAAAAAGCAAAAATTATACAGAAAAAAATCAGTAAGTTGGGTTTTATTAAAATCAAGAATTTTTGCTTTTTGGAAGACACAGGAAAATGGAAAGGCAAGTATCAGAGTAGAAGAAACTATCTGATATTATTTATACATATATGAAAAAGGACTTGTATCCAGACTATGTATGTCAGTAAAACAAGCTGTTACAACTAACTAATAAGACAATTCAATAAAATAGCCAAAAGATTTGATTAGACAAGGGGATTGTGATTTGATTCCACAAGAGGAGATAAATGAATAACCATAAAAACATGAAAAGATGCTCAGTAGCTTTAGTGATCAGGAAAATCCAAATTAAAACCACAGTGCGATACAATTATATCCCATTAGAATGGCTACCTTGGAAAAGAAAGTGTAAATCAGTTGTTGAGAACACGGAGCAATCAAGACTCGAATATGCTGCTGGTAAGAATGCAAATGTTAAAAATTCTTTGAAAACTTGTGTAGTGATATCTTCAAAAGTTAAATATGTATCTGTCATACAACTAAGCCATTGTACTCCTAGATATTTTCCCAATATGACCACAAACATGTCCACACAAAAATTGGTGCAATGTTTTTCACAGCTGCCTTATTTATAATAGCTAAAATTGTAAGCAATCACATATACATTAATAAGAGAGTGGATAAACAAAAAGTAGCCAATCTATACAATGGGATACTACTCATCAACACAAAGAACTAATTACTGATACACTTAGGTGAATTTCAAAGTAAACTTAGTGAAAGAAGCCAGACTCAAAATGTGAGTTTGTACTATGTGCCTGTAGTTACATAAAATTTTAAAGTGCAGATGGGTCTGAAGTGACAGAAAACATATGTGCGGTTGCCTGGGCCCTGGGTGGATGGAGGCAGAGAATACAGAGGGGTGTTGGGAGGCTTTAGAGGTGATGAAAATGATTCATGTCTTGATTGCCATATGGCTTCATGGGTATGTATGTCTGAAAAATTACACTATACACTTTAAAGGACTAAATTACACCTCAATGAAGTTGATAAAAGAGGAAAGGAGAGTGGTAACAGTGGGGCAGATTTTTAAATTCGGGGTGAGAATACAGCTCAGGGCACAGCATCTGGAGGACAGAGTTTCCTCCTGTCTGCGCTGGTGAGCGCAACGTCAGTTTGACAGTCCTGTGGTAGCTGGTCCTATGGTATCCGGTCTTGTGTCACTGAGCATGACATTTACCACGCAACCAAACTGATTTTTAGTCTCATAAATAGAAGCATGTAAGTTATATAAAACAGTAAATAGAATTTTAGTTTAATCTAAATAGAAATGTTTAGTATTAGTTTCTTTCTCTGAAAGTTTTTGGGTGACGAGGGCCTCCAACAAATGGTGCTGGTGGGGTGGTCAGACGTGGTCATTAAGGCACAGTTCCTTCCTCCCTGAAAGTGATAGTCATCTATGCCTTAGCTTTAAATTATTTTAGCTGCTAACTTATTCATCTACGTTTGTGTGGGTGTATTTGAAATTAATACCTCCCACACTTGCCTAGAGTGTGATAGAGATCGTGTTTGCGTGTGTCTTATCAAAAGCGAGTGACCTCTTAGGCTAACTTCTCGCCTTCCGAAAGGTGATTGTCACTAATTATTAGTGTCCTTTCATAAATGTTTAAGCCCTGGTCCCACCAGAGTGTTCCACATCTTTTACAGTGAAGTTAGTGGGAAGATACGACTTTTGGAGCCAGACAATCCTGGTTTCAAGTTACAAATCTGTAACTAATTGGCTGTGGTTTTGGCCAGTTACATCCATTCTTTGAGCCTGTTTTCTCATCTGTAACAGAGACTCACAATTCTTAGAATTGTAAGGATTAAATAGAATAGCATTAATGTACTAGAATTAGTGCCTGGCACATAGTAGGTGCTTAGTAAACATTATCCCCATTCCTGATAGGAATGCTCCTGGCACACTGTATGTGGAGTCCTCCTAGTGCTGGAAGCATTATGTGTGGCACTCTAGTATTTTCTACCTTTAATTATGTGCTTTCTGAGCCTTATTTTTCAAGTCCTGTTTTCAAGATGAATTTATCTATGTATCTTGAGGGAAAACATACTGGTTATGGGCAATATGATTTCTGGTTTATTCACATACTGTTAACTCTGACCTGTATCTCTGAGCACATCGCAGAGTGAAAGCTTGTCCTCAGAGCAGCACTGCTGTGTAGATCGCATTAGTCACGTCAGACAGCTTGCCTCCCCTCCATTCAGGGGTCAGTTAGAAGTAAAGATATGTGCCCTTAGGCTGTTAGGGAACTGCAAGCCACAGTGTAGCGTTCCCATGGCTTCCCAGACTCTGACTCATTTTAATCACACCTTCCCCTGAGGTTCTGCTGTGCGGAGCCCAGGTTAACCCTCGTGGCCATTGCTGTTCCACAGTTGGCAGGTTCTATGCTCTTGGCCCCTGCTCCATGCTCTGCCGTGACCATTATGCTGACATGTGTGTACGTGATGTCAGTCCTCAGGCTGGTCGTCCCAGCCCTTAACCCTTGATCTGTAGTGCGGGTGGGCAGGAGCTGGGCGTATATGCCCACAGAATACTTTGGAGTGCTACCCTCCACAGTGGTTGTGCTTGGCTTTTCAATTTTCCACAGCCGGGAAATAGAGTGTTGGTCTTATGAGTGAGAACTGTGAAAGCAAGTGAAGAGAAAGCCACAATGGCATAAAATGTATTCTGCCATCTTTGAAATGGTAGATGCCATTCACAGTGCTAGCAGTGTCATTTTTACAGTTTAGTATTTACATTTAGTTTTTATGTCACTTGTACATTAATGTGATTTGGAGAGTAATTTCTTGTTCCTCAGAGGGAGTCACTTCAAGCTCTGATTTGGTATTGATCTAATTAACATGTTTCTTGATTTTTCAGAATTAGCTATTTTATATCAACTTTCCACTAAGGAAGATGAAGATTTACTTTTTCTTGACCATCTGCCACATGCAGGTACTATCCCCCGATGTATTTATATCATAGTCAGCAATTACATTATTTATAAAAACAGTATTAATAGTTGAGCTATATAGTATTTGTTGGTTACTTTTTCTGCACAATACTTTTTCCTTGGAGTTTATAATCGTGCCCTTTGTTCATTTGTTTAGTTTCCTGAGTTCTTAACATCACTAATCCCAAGCCCTTCCCAGTTGTGTGAATATCCTGTTAGTGTATGCAGAAATACTGAGTAATTTATCACTTTCCTGTTTTGAACAAACCTTTCCAGCCTCCTGGTCTGCTGCTGTCTGGACTGGTTGTTCCCTAGACCTGCTGTGCAGTCGTTATCTTGGGGTCCTCCCCCAGGGCCATCGTGCAGGTCGGCTTTGCCTTTCCTCTCGGATCCCCTGTTCCACGGAACTCCTGTCTTCCTTTCCTTGATTCATGACCTCAGTTGGTAAAGCACATCTTCTAGTAACTTCCAGAGAGAAGGTGCATGGAAGATAAACATTTTGAGATCTTTATTGTTAGGAAATATCATTAATTTTTCCTATTTACTAAATTGACTGAGTCTAGAATATAGGTTAGAAATCATTTTCCTTCAGAATTTTGAAGGAATTGCTTCATTGTCTAAGTCTTCCGGTGTTGCTGTTAAGTTTCAGCCAACACTGAGGGCAGCTTCCCTTTGCCCTCAGTGGTGCAGCGTTTGGTCGCACAGTGCTTCCTGGGGCCTTTTTCATCCACTGGTGGACCCTTGATCTCTTTCTTTTTTTCCCTCTACTTTTTGGGAGAGTTCCCCAATTTTATCTTCAAACTAGTTTTTAATTTTACCCACTTATTTTCAGTTTCCAAGAATACCTTTTAATTTTCTGACGTCCTTATTCACATCTGATGCTTGTTTCCTGGATGCAGTGTTTTCTTCTGTGTCTCTGAACTTACTGATAGTGACCGTTTTCTTCTCTATCTACTCTCTCCAGGTTGTGATAGTTTTTGGATCCTTATCATATTAGGTGCTGTCCTGAAATTTTTCGTGATCCTGGGCTGTCTTTTTATACTTAACAGAGGAGCATTAAAAAAGAGGTTGTATCGGACTCTGGCCTGATCAAGTCTCTGGAGTCACCTTGGGCTCCAGGTGCTGATTTGCAGGATGTACTGAGAGCCGAGGAAGGTGCTGAATTGCACCAGGAGTAGAAATTGCAGAATCCTGGCTGTAAGGCACTCTGCAGGCTCAACTGCCTGGTTGAAGGAAAAGAAAGGGTTGGGGAAAAACCTCTAGATTATGAAGACTTTAAAAACATTGAATTTATAAACAGGGCCAAACTGAACTTTGCACTTAAAAATGACTAAAACAGTAGATTTTACGTTGTCTATATTTTGTCACAAGAAAAAGTAAAAAGCCTACGGTATCTGTGGGACAGATGGAGGGACTTCTGGGGTAACTGGCAAAGTTCTGTTTCTTAAATCTGCATGTTGGTTTCAAAGGTGTCAGCCTCAGAATAAATCAGGAGCCTTAGTAATTGTTTTATGTGAGCTTTTTGGTACCTTTATTTTATTTTAAAATAAAAAGGGTTTCCTTTCTTTCTTAAAAAAAAAAAAAAAAAGCAAACCGGAAGCTCCGTGTGAACTGGTGGGGACTGTGGTCTGTGGTCCTCACCGTTGGGGACATGGATGGCCCTGTCTTGGGCAGAGCCCCCAGTGTCCGTTAGTGTTCGCACTTTGGCCGTCAGGTGCTTTGGTCTGAGGACCCCTTGATGTGATGAAAACGATTAAGGACCCCCAAAGAACTTTTGTTTATGTGGGTTACATTTATTGTTATTTATTATAGTAGAAATTAAAAGGAGTTAAAAATAATAGAGTAAATGTGTTGCATTTTAATATAAATAATGTATCTTATGAAAAATGATGTTTTCAAAACAAAAAACTGGGAGAGTGACATTGTTTTACATTTGTAGGAATCTGTTTACTGGACGCAAGACACCTGGACGCAAATTTGTTTCTACTTTCAAAACTTTATAGTGTGTAACACTTCACTGTGTACTTCTGAGAGGGTGAGACTGAAAGTAGCAAATGATATTTTAGCGTTATTTAAAAAATAGGTTAGAACCCGCCCACCTTCGAGAGGATCTAGGAAATCTGAGGGGTTCCTGGACCACACTTTGAGAACCGGTGTTCGAGCTGGTCAGACTGTCCAGAGAAGACTCTCCTTCCTAGAATGCCGGCTGTCAGCAGTGTGGAACCCAAAGTAGGGATGAAGCCTGGGGGCTTTCGTTCGATTTCTCAGGTGTTACTATGGTTCGCGTGCCCTCTCTGTCATCAGTGATGCCTCATCTCGCTCAGATCAGTCCAGGAACTTGGGTTTTTCCATCCAGTCTCCTGCATAGGAGTTTCAGAGTCCATTTCTCTTCAAAGCGTGTTTCCAACCAGCCCCACTGTTTTAAGCTCTGATGTCACTTTGACTTTGAAAAGCACTAAATCCCCTTAATGCTGGACTCTTTTAGGTGGTGTGCCATAGAAATTGGGTTGTTTTTCAGTTTTCTCCATTGAGACCAAATGCAGCCTTTTTGGATCTGCTATAAATTAGTGCCCAACTTCCATCTACTTTCTAGCTATCAAAATGTTGTTGCATCTGTCTCCTCTTCTTTCTCTTTGTCCCTCTGGAATTATGCCTAAAAGACAAAAACAGACTTGCTTTGAAGGGTTTTATTGGTGTGTGGGAACACAGTGGAGCTAAAAATGTGTGTTTGAGGTAACATGTTTAATTGGAAATCTCAGCAGAGCCATTTAAATGGATGTTTCTCTGTCACTTACATTTTGTGATACTACATTATTTTCATGTGGTGAATGTACATTCTGAGAGAGGGCTTACTCATCTGATCAGATAATCCTCTCTCTCTCATTTGGGCAAGGATTCTGGTGATGTCATCTAGCATCCTTGAGAGCTTGAGCAGATCCTGTGGCTGCCTCTGCTGAAGCAGTAACCACTAATTCAGTAAATTAAGGCAACATTCTTGAGGCCTCTTGAAGACAGCCTCATTGGCAAAGGACATATTACCAGCCTGTCGTTCTCATCAAGTGCTATAAAGAACCATGTGCAGATACCACTGTCTCTTCTGATGAAACATTATTTATTTACTGACTTTACAGAGATTCTTGGAGGTTTTTTGAGAGCACAACAAATATATACAGCTCTTAGAATCAACTGAGCAGGGAGGGAATTAGGATTCCTGGTCCTCCTAAAATAGTCCTTCTTAGGTGTTAGTGTGTCAATGGGAAGGGCTTGTTAAATCTCACATTGCTGGACCCCACCCTCAGAGTCTGATTCGTTACTTATGGGAGAGGTTCAAGAATTTGGATTTCCAGTGGTCTGGGGATCACACTTGGAAAGCTACTGCTCTAAGAGCTAACTGTACCCTTGCAACTTCCCAAAAGAAGGAATTTAGTGGAAGCATGACTAGTATTTAACATGGAGTTATTTCTAGTGAAGTAGACAAACTCCTTAGGTGAAATTTTGACAGACCACATCAGTGAGTGTGAATGAAACAGAATACTGCATTTCTGTCTCATTTCACTTGGTGCACTGACTTCAGGGTCCATCCATGTTATCACCGACGACAGGGTTTTTTTCTTTCATGGCTAAATAATATTCCATAGACAGACATACATACATACACACACCCTCATTCAGCATACACACACACACATGCATACATACATACACACACACATTCTTCATTTATTCATTTGTCAGTGAACCCTTGGGTGCTTCCATGTCTTGGCTATTGTAAATAATGTGGCGGTGAACAGGAGGGTGCAAGTACCTTTTCAAGGTAGTGCTTTTATTTTCTTTGGGCAAAAACTCAGAAGTGGAATTGCTGGATCATATGTTCTATTTTTAATGATTTGAGAACCCTCCATACTGTTGTTTTATGGAGGCTGCATCAGTTTACATTCCCACCAGCAGTACTGTAGCCTTGCAACCTAGTTTGAAGTCAGGAAGTGAGATGCTTTTTCTTTGTTCTTCTTTTGCAGGATTGCTTTGGCTGTATAGAGTGTTGTGATGCCATTCACATTTTACAACTGTTTGTACTCTTTTTGTGAAAAATGCCGTTGAAATTTTGAAAGGACTTGCATTGAATTTGTAGATTGCTTTGGGTAGTATGGGCATTTTCACAATGTTAATTCTTCCAATCCATGAGCATAGAATATCTTTCTATTTGTGTTTTCTTCTATTTCTTTCATCATTGTCTTATAGGTTTCAGTGTACAGATCTTTTACCTCCTTGGTTACATTTATTTTTAGGTATTTTATTCTTTTTAATGTAATTATAAATGGTACTGTTTTCTTAATTTCTTTTTCTGATATTTTATTAGTGTAAAGAATCACAACTGATTTTTGTATATTGATTTTTGTACCTTGAAACGTCACTGAATTTGTTTATGAGTTCTAACAGTTTCGTGGTGAAGTCTTTAAGGTTTTATGTATAATATTGTATCCACAAATAGTGACAATTTCACTTTGTCCTTTATAATGTGGGTGTATTTTATTTTATTTTTTTGTCTAATTGCTCTCACCAAGATGTCTAGTACTGTGGTGAATAAAAGTCATGGGAGTGCGCATCTTTGTCTTGTCCCTGATCTTAGAGGAAAAGCTCTCAGATTTTTGCTGATGAGTATGATGTTAGCTGTGGGCTTGTTGTATATGATCTTCATTATATTGAGATATGTTCCCTCTATACTTGCTTTGTTGAGAGTTGTTTTTATCATAAATAGATGTTGAATTTTGTTAAGCTCTTTTCTGCATCTGTTGAGATGATAAGATTTTTATCCTATATTTTGTTAACATGGTATATTCCATTGATTTGCAGGTGTTGAACCATCCTTGCATTCCTGGAATAAATTCCACTGGATCATGGCATGTGATCCTTTTAATGTATTTTTGAATTTGGTTTGCTGATAATTTATTGAGGATTTTTGCATCTATGTTCATCAGGAATGTTGGCTTGTAATTTTTTTCTTGTGGTATTTTTGTCTGGTTTGTGTATCAGGATATTGCTGGCCTTGTAAAATTAGTTTGGAAGTATTCCCTCCTCTTCTGTTCTTTGAAAAAGATTGAGAAGGATTGGTATTAATTTTTTAAGTGTTTGGTAGACGTCACCTGTGAAGCCATCTGCTCCTGGACTTTTGTTTAGCTGGTTTTGATTCTTCATTCAATCTTTTTACTAGTAAATTGATCAGATTTTTCTATTTCATGATTCAGTCTTGGTAGGTTGTATTTTTTTCTAGGAATTTATCCATTTTTTTTAAGATTATCCAATTTATTGATGTATAATTGTTCATAGTAGTCTTATGGTCCTTTGTATTTCTGTTTTTCAGTTGTAACATCCCTTTCACTTCTGATCTTATTTATTTGGGTTCTCTTTCTCTCTTGCTCTCTCCTTCTCTCCCTCCCTCCCTCTCTGTCAGTTCAGCTCAAGGTTTCTTTATTTTTATTTTTTTATTTTTTTATAAGTATAGCTCTTGGTTTGCTGATCTTTTCCATAGTCTTCAAAATTTCTATTTCATTCTTTTTTTCTCTGCTCTTTGTTATTTTCTTCTTTGAACTAACTTTGGTCTTTGTTTTTCTTTTATTAGTTCCTTGAGGAGTAAGGTTAGGTTGTTTGAGATTTTAAACATGGGAATCAGCTAAAACGTGGGTTTGCATTTTGTGTGGCAAAAATATGGTAATCTCCATGTATTTTGATTTTCCTGTTTTCTTACAATTGATTCCTCGTTTTATATCATTGTGATTAGACAGTTGCTTAAATGATTTTATTCTTTTTACATTTGTGCAGTGGCCTAACATTGTGAACTATCCAGACAAATGTTTTGTGTGTGGTTAAGTAGAATGTATGTTCTGTTGCTTTTGGATGGAATGTTTTCTGAATGTCTGTTAAGTCCATCTGGTCTAACCTGTAGTTTAAGGACAATGTTTCTTTATTAATTTACTGTCTGGATGATCTATTCATTGTTGGGTATTAATATTCCCTTCTATTATTGTATTGCTATGTATTTCTGCCTTGAGGTCTGTCACTATTTACTCTATATAATTATGAGCATAAATATTTACAAATGATACATTTTCTTGTTGGATTGACTTTTTGTAATTATATAATGACTTTGTTTTGTTACAGTCTTTGTCTTAAAGTTTATTATGTCTGATGTAAGTATAGCTATTTCATTCTTTTGGTTTCCATTTGCATGGAATATTTTTTCCATTCTTTTAGTTTTTGTGTCTTTACATTTGAATTGATTCTCTGGTACACAGCATACAGATGGGTCTTGAAAAAAAAATTTTTTAGCCATTCTCTGTCTTTTGACTAGAGAATTTACTCCATTTATCTTTAAAGTAATTATTGATGTGTATGTATTTACTGCTATTTTGTTAATTACTTCCTGTTTTGTAATTTGTTCTTCTCTTCCTTTGTTCTTTTCCTTTGTGATTTGATGATTATCTCTAGTGGAAGCTTAGATTTCTTTTTCTTTATCTTCTATGTATCTACTATAGGCTTTTTTGTGTGTGGTTACCATGAGGCATATGTAAACAAACTTACATCTATTTTTAACTTGATAGGGACTTAAGTTTGTGTATATTATAACACTCTACAGTTTTTACTCTCCCCTGCTTATTTTTTGTTTTTGATGTCATAATTTACAGCTTTTTATTTTGTCTATTACTTAATTATTGTAGTTATTTTGACTCCTTTTCTTTTACCCTTCATATTGGCTTTGTAAGTGATTTTCTTTCAGTTTTTAACTTTTGACATTTTAACGTGTCTTGGTGTGAGTGTCTGGGTTCATGTTTTGGAATTCTCTGGGCTTCCTGCATCTGGGTGTCTGTTTTCTTGCCCAGGATAGGGAAATTCTCATCCATTATTTCTTCCAATATGTTTTCTGCCCCCTTTTCTCTCTCTCCACTGTTTGGGACCCCTCGGATGTGAATGTTGGCTCACTGGGTGTCCCATGAGTCCTTTAAGCTATCCTTACTTTCTCATTTTCTCTTTTTGTTTGTCTAGTTGGATTAGTTTTCTGCCCTGTCTGTGAGTTTCCTGTTCCTTCTCCTGCTTCATCAGTTCATTCTGCAGCTTTGTGACTTTTATTTTGTAATGTCTCTTTGTTGAAATTCTTGCTTTGCTTGTGCATTTTCCTCCAAGCTCTGTGAGCATCTTTATAACTATTTTTAATTATCAGTTAAATCACTTATCTCCATTTCATTGTCTTTTTCTTAGTTTTTATCTTCTTTTGTTTGGAATGGATTCCTTCGTTTCTTCATTTTCCTTTATACTCAGTGTGTTTCTCTAAGGTAACATAGTCACCTCTCCCAGTCTTTACGAGTGGCCTCATGTAGGAGATGAATCTTACTGTTCAATCCTGTCCAGGCTGTTGGTTGTCTCTCAAGCCTGTGTAATTGTCCAGACAGCCAGTTTTAGTCAAACTGGTTCCCATTAGTTGAGAGCGAGCCAATACCTGTCCATGTCCCAGTGGACAGGACCTCAGTCAGCACCTAGACTCAGGCTGACTGGAAGCCAGACTCTCAGGCAGCAGTTTTTAAAGTAGAAAAGGGCATTTCTGTCTTCTCCCTCTATGTTGAGCCTTGGGGCAGAGCCAGTGAAGAGCTCTTTGCTGTTGTCTGGTTGAACCTGTGAACACAAGCCCACTGGCTACCAGAGTCAGGCCATCAAGGGATGTGTGTTCTCTGGGCAGTAGCCACAAAAACTGGGGTGCCAGATGTGTACCTAAGATCCTTTCGTGGAGACAGGGGTGCCCCAGGGCTGGGCAGAGTGAGAGTGCAAGCGCAAGCTGCTGGCCTTTCCATTTCTGGAGAAGACTGTAGCCAGCCCATAGATGTGTGTTGAATTAAAAGCCTGACCCTTAGGCCACAGCTATGAAGACAAGCTAATTTTCCTCTTTCATGGAAAGACTGTGGATTATTTTCCAGTCTGCTGACTGTATGGCGTGCCCTGGGGCGGGGGTAGTTAAGAACTGCTTTTCCATTACAGTCTTATGGGACCCCCAAATGTAAGCCCTGCTGGGCACTGGAGCCAAGCAATCAAGCGGTGTCTTCTGGGTGGCTGCTTCAGATGGGTGCACAAGCTTTTTGTGGAATATCAGTGGCCCCTGAGCAAGGCAGAGGGAAATCGTGAAGATAGCACCTGCTGCCTGAGGTCTCTAGAGACGATTACCCTTGGCTTTCAGATGTGTTTCATTAGAAGCCCGCCCCTTAGGTGGCACCTGTAGAGAGGTCCCCAGGTGTGTTAAATTAGATGCCCACTATTCAGGCCAACCCTTTAAGATAAGCAGATGGGCATCTTTCACAGAAAGATGGGCAGTTTTCCATCAGCTGTCTGTTCTGGGCCCTGAGTGGGCCAGCCAGTGCCTGCAAGCCCTTTAAAACTGTTTTTCAGACTGCGATAGCCTTGTGGGTCTCTTGGATGCAAGTCCTGGATTTTGAAGTAAGATGTTTTGGGGGTGCCTCTTTCATTTGCAGGTCTTAAAAGTTGCATGCTTCATGTGCGGTTCAGACCCCTTTACTCCTAAGGGAGAAACCTGGGGTTGTGAGTTTCCTCCCAATTGTTTGCTGAGGACGGGGCTGTGTCTCAGCCTCTCCTGCCTGTTTCAGTGTGCCTTTTTTCCTCGTCTGACCAGTGTATGTGAGTCATTCAGCTAGATTTTGGGTTCCTTTCAGAGGAAATAGTTCTGTAGATAGTTATAGATTTGGTATGTTGAGGATTCTCCTGTGTTGCCATGTTGAGCCAGAATGCTGTATATTTAATTTCTAAGGGAGGGGATCGAGTATGTGGTCGTAGCATACTTTTACTGGGCCGTCACACGCACCAGTGTTACTTACACGCATACATATAGTACACTGATGTGCTTGTCAGAATTGTAAGAACGTTTTCCCACCTTCTTTCAAACACAAATTGCTTTGAAGTGGTTTTGCGAGAGTACCTAGGTCCCAAATCCAGTGATTTAAGAGACATAATCTGAGTGGGCTTGACCTAATCAGGTGGTCTCTGAAAAGGGACATCCGGCCCTGGCTGAGTGGAGATTCACAGGGCGAGAAGGATTTGTCATGGGGAGGGATGCTCATCGCTGAGTGTGAAGGTGGCTCGGGGTGCAGGCAGCCTGGAGGGGCTGTGTGGCCTCCAGATGGAAACAGTTTAGTGGGCACGTTGATTTTAGCCTTGTAAGACCTTGATCGGAGAATCCAACCGTGTCACAGTTGACCTCCTTCTGACCTACAGATCCGTGAGCTAAGAAATAGATGTCGTTTTAAGTCTCTGTTTGTAATAATTTATTACTGCAGTGTTAGGAAACTAAAACAACTGAATATTTTGCTTCACAAACTTGTCAACCGTTATTTGTTAAATATTTATTGATGTTAAATCCACATTACACCAGCACAACAATCCAAAGTAGTATGATAGTACTATTTTTTTATAAATACAACATAAAAGGTGGCAAAATAATGCTACTTAATCCCAAACCCAGCAAATTAGCGAAAAAAGTTTCAGAAAAATTTGGCAAGTAAGATATGACATGAGTCATAATACAATATAGATAGGTCCACGAGGGACTTTGTGTGGTATCTTAAATTCCACATTGGTAATGCATAGAACTGTGGTCATAGAAACTTATACCAGTTTGCATAGAACACCTGCCACCCAGTGCTCAAGCCTGTTAATCATTTAAAACCTGGTTGGTGTTCTTACAAGGAAGTAGAAAGCTGTACATGTGAAGCAGTAATATGAAATATATGGGGTGGTACACAGATATAAAATTACTTTAAAAATACTACATAATGAATCGAATAACTGAGCTAAGAAGAGTTCAACATTTTTATTATAAATAATGAAAGATATATGTGTTTTGCATAAGGAATACAGTGTTTTCTTTTCATAGCAAAGTACCATTGAAGCCTCATGTTTTATAATATTAGGCCAAATTGTTTTTTCTCCTTTTTAAAGTTTATTGGTTCCGACTTAAAACCATCAAGTCTGGTCAGAATCAACTCAGTCTGGCTGATGCAGAATCATACGCATTTAAAAGTCAGTCTTTGCTGAGATACCTTTGTACACTACTCAGAACACAGCACCTTCTTAAAGTAAGGTTTCATGGCAGCAGGGATGTGAACCGATATTTTCCATTCACCGTATCTTGGCGCCATTGAAAAAACTACATCACGGCACAGACCTGTTTCTGTCTCTCCTAAGACTGCATTTCCCTCGAGGAGACCGCACGCTGCAGGCAGCGCCGCACTCCTGCCAGCCTTGCAGTCCCAGCCCGCTTTCGACTTGCTCTGAACATCTAAAGTCTTCAGCTACGACACAAGCTCCAGACACACTAGAATTTCCACAGCACACGTGCTCTAACTTCCAGCTGACCCTAGATTCCCTGACTTGTGAATCACAGTGTTAGGTTAATTTTCAAGAAAACCGAAGAAAAGCCTGGCCTTTTGCATGTCTCCCGCCGCCTCTTTTATCGAAATGACTACAATGTAGTAAGTATGCTGGTAGCATTTTCCTTCATTCTCCTCTACCCCTTCCAAACCCCTGTTTCCTCCCGATTCTGTATGCCTTGGTCATTTGGGTGGTTTGGATGCCTTTCCTGGAATGGACTGGAATATATTTCTGCTCTATTCAGAATACTTTATATTACTTATATTTAAATTAGCCTTTGAATATGGTTTGTAAATAAGCTTTCTACCAAGGTAGCATGAAAAGAAAATACAACACATAAAAAAAGGTTAAGCACTAAGGTGTTACCCTTGTTAGAGAACTCTTGATATTATTAAAATTTAAGGCAAGTAATTCCTTCCTTATGATTTCATATAAAGCCATTTGCAATGGCAAGGCATTTACTTGGATTTCCTTTTTACTTTGGATTTACTTTCCTCTTTTTCATCCTTACATATTGCACTTGGTTCACTGTAGCTGTCTGAATACACTGCCATGTAAGAATCATTTTAGTGTTATTTGTGGTACAACTGCCTCATGTCAAGTATTCCACACTGTCGTGCTGTGTGTAGCACCTAATGCTAGTGTTTAAAGGCACTTTGGATAATACAGATTGTGGTTACCTTTGAACGTCGGTTTCCTTTAGCATTTTGGCATTTCAGACCACTTTAATCACAGCAGTTCAAGAGTTTTAAATTGGATGATGAATGTGACTTTCCTGTGCAATGTGTACATTTCTATTAGCATCTCCTACTTCAACTCTAAGTTTGGTATATCAAGTAAGAAAAATATTTTGTTGTTTTTTATTTCTTGCAGTCAAACGTATGTTTTTGCCTTTTACGTAGTGTGACAAAGGAATATGTTGGTCAAGGCACGGCCGTTTCAGTGTTTGAGCTTTGACAAGGGCGCTGGATTACAGGTCCTCACTTTCTACTAGGCCGGAGTTCAGTGTCAGGTGAGACGGGTTGGCTTCAGGCTGGAACGCTGCTTTGATGTCTAGTCCCTGGTCCGAAAGTGCTGCATAGCGGCTGGCTGAGGGGCGTACTTTTTTTGGCTTGGTGCTCTGTGGCTGCTGATGCCACTGGGCTACAAAAGAGAGGCGGAAAAAAAGGATGTTTTAACCAAGATTATTGGACAGCCCTTAGGTGTTGCAAGTAAATACAGAATGCCTTTTGACACACACCAGGCAGTTGTTCCTTATGAAAGTGTAAGCACATCCATGGTAGAAGCCCTAAAATTTAAGGATGGTTTTGCGTTTTACTCATATGTTGCAGATTTATTTTCTCCACAGGAGAGTGGGACTATAATAACTAGACAATAAAGACAATGTATAGTTAATCTTTAGCCGATAGCACATACGTGCTTCAGCACAGGAAATCCTTTGGAATAGTCTTTGAGTTTCCTAATTCACCTTCCACCCGTTTTATAATCTCCAGAGTTCATAATGGGTGAATGCCACAAGAATGAGAATAGGCCCATGTTCTGGAGGGGCTTTAACGCTGATCGACAGAAAGGAAGGGGGCAGTAGGGAAGTTTGGGGTCCCTCATTTTCTGAGATACCTCACAAAGTTGTCTCCTATTCAAGAAGTAAGTTCTTAATTTTTTTCTAGTGGTTTTCTTTATGTTAATAGATCACATATTGCTATTGTACTAGCTTATAAATTTAATAAAAATGGTTTTCTTTAAATTTGGGATGCATGTACACGAATACACAAATAATCACAAACCTATTGTTCAGCTGCTTAAGATATATTATCTAGAAAAGCACTAAGCCACAAAAGTATGCATTACCGAATTGATGATACACACTTTTAGAGTGCAGTAAGACACTGATAGGATTATAATATAAAAAAAGTTAAAAAAGGCAGTTATTTGCAAAACACAGTAACAAGTATAATGTGAAAACACGTGGTTAAGCCTTTGCCTACTGTTAATGCCTAATGCTTGGGTAAGGAAGCCACGGCTGACTAGCCCATGTCAGTGAAGTCAACATGCACAGTTTGCTAATAATGCGAAGTTTCTGAATGATACTTGATTATTTGTTCTCCTGGTGTAGTTCACTATTAATGTTGAGAAGCTATAAATAGAAAGAGAAAGAGCAACATGAAATTTGGCCAAGAATCCCCACTAGAGTTGTTTATAAGATTAAATAACAATAGTGTGATGTGCTATTCAATCATTTTTCACAGTTTGATGCACCAGTGCAGTCAGAGGCAGTGGCACTCACTGTAAACGTCCAGTCTGGCAGTGCAGGACACGATCCCGGCCTCGTTCTTGGCTGACACTGTGTACCACCCGGCGTCTTCCTTTGTGGCTCCCTGAATGAGCAGGCAGATGTAGCCGTGATTATCCTGGTGCATGCTGGAGAAAAGGAGAAAATCATTAGGGTTCTAAATGCTTAAAAAGTGGCTTTGGACACGAAGCATCATTTTTAATTAGATCATTAAAAACACAGTTGTGCGAGTAGCAATAATAGGGTCATACTGATTCTGGAGAGGCTGCCAGCCCCATTAAAGTTAATGGGAGGGAAGGGCAGACGTCAAGAGGTTGAATAAATCTGTGCAGTTAACTTCTAGTTTAGCACCTAGTTGAACATTTTGCCTTTACAAAACCGCTGAGTAGTTTCTCTGTCATCATTGTAGCAAGTGAATTCATCTTTTCTTTTAGATATAAACAAAAAAATCACTATGAAATTATTTAGAATATGCTTCATCCCATGTCATTGTAGCTGCTCTTCTAAAAGCTTAATCATACATCAGGGTAAAGAGTGATTTTTGTCTTTGAAGTCATCAATAGCGTAACTCATAGAGATTTACGTGCTATATACACTGTGTGTTTTCAGGATTAGGTTAAGTCATTGTGTATTCTCACCTCACGCGGTCAGTGCTGTGTGTGAGCGATTCATTTTCTTTCTTCCAAAATATCTGAGGCGGTGGCACCCCTAAAACACGGCATTCCAGTCGCACTGGGTACCCATCTGCAACTCCTGTGTTTTGCAGCTTCTCAATAAACACGGGGGGCTTGTGTGCTTCTTTAGCTAAGAAAACATGAGATGGATGGTCTGTCAGTGATAGACAAAGGGAGTACTACAGAGAGTTCAGAAGCTTCTTGAAATATTGCTTAAATAGATGTTTTACTTTATACCATTTTTCACTTTAGGTGGTGCGATAGTAGGCCTCTCTCCAAATCATTCTTTTACCAAGAAAGGTTACTACACTTCATTCCACTCATTTGTTTCCTCAATTAATTCAGGTCTGACAGGCCCACACAGTCCACTGGCCATCTGCTCCACAGAATGCCTGGCAGGCTGTGTGAGACTCCTAAGTCACCACCAGCATCTGGGATGGCTTCACACTGTGCAGGCACAGCCTTTACCAACCACTGCCACCTAGTGGCGCTGAGAGGGACAAGTGTTTCTAGGAATTTGATCCACTTAGCAAACATTTGAGGTAGCAGGGAGAGGAGTCTATTAAGATTCTGAACATTGGAAGTCCTGGCTCAAGTACCATAGGATTTAAGAAAGGAAAACAAAGGAGAGGCATCGCCATCTAAAATTGGCAACTTTGAACAGTTACCTATAAATTACAGGTTCCGATTTGTATTCTTTGAAGGACTATAAAAAGACAATTTTATTACCTTGAAGGAAGAAACCTATAAAAAAGGATAACTTCATTTGCCTGAAAAATCAAAACTGATTGTTAATAGCACTCTAATATCACCATCCAATGGGAAATTGTTTTCTTTTATCTGAGGTGGAAACAATTTCAGAGAAGAAGGTTTAGTTATTTTCTTCCGAGCTACCCATAATGAATTTGAAAATGAATGCTTTTCTCTACTGCTTCCTGTCCTCTGGAATGACAGATATATCAAAGCAAAGCAGCCATGGGAGAGACAGGTGAAGAGGGTAAATATTCTATCTGAAATTTTCAAATACCCAAGACTATATAGTCTAAGGCAGGGTTGTCAAACTCATTTTCACCAGGGGCCACATCAGTCTTGCAGTTGCCTTCAAAGAACCGAAATAATTTTAGGACTGTATAAATGTAGCCACTCCTTAACTGTTAAGGAGTTGAAATTACATTCGGCCCTTTGAAGGCAACCGAAAGGCTGATGTGGCCCCTGGAGAAAATGAGTTTGACACCCCTGATTTAAGACATTGAGTTGTGTAGAGGGCTGTTTTTTAAATTGGACTTTACATGATTACTTGGCCTAGGCTGTTTTGGGGAAGTGGGAACAGATCTCACTTAGGAAGAAAATTTGCTGTAATTATTTCATAGGGTTGTTGTGAAGACTGAGATGATGTATAGGAGGCACTTTGCAAATAGACATATGACAAATATTCTTTTGAGAGAACAGATATCAGAATCTTTAGTTATGCTCAACGCCTAAGGATGGTACAGACTTTTCCATAAATACACTGTCCTTATCTAAGGGTAGGACTTCAACTCAGACCACTTTTATGAAGTTTACCTAACAGTATAATCAACTAAAAAGAAAATCTGAGTGTAATTTGACTATGACATTGGGGGTGATGAAACATACAGTTTGGGATTTGAAATCAGAGCACATTGCATTACTTTAAAAGTTGGCTCTAGTTGTAGAACTCTACCTGTAAGCAAACTCTTATGCGTCAGGTGTGGTGTGTGGAGCCCACACTGCCAGTGCCCTTTCCTTACGTTCCGCTGAGGGCCAACACCCACCAAGACAATGACCCAGAAAAGCCCAGGTCCTCCTCTGTCTTCTCCAGGCTGGTGGGAGAAAGGAAAGATAGATACTAATGGCTACACTGACAAAAAATTAATGTTCTGGTTTGCTAAACCTTTGAATGTATCCTAATTGGCTGTTTTGGTGATTCAATCTATTTTTTCAGCAGTTTGATTTATTTACCATACTGGTTAATAATGCAGAATTACTTTACATCTCTAAATGATGTTCCTTCGTGGAGAGAAAAAGAGTTCACAGCTGAGCCTACCTGCAACCACAAGCTCCAGGCTGAATGAGTTCTGCCCCGCTCGGTTGGTGGCTATGCACGTGTAGATGCCAGCGTCGCGAGACGCGACCGGCTCAATGATCAGGGAGTGCACCCCGTTCTCACGCACGAGCATCTTGTGGGCACTGTCAGGGCGGATGGGTTTTCCATCTAGTTGCCAGGTTAGATCTGGGGTTGGTAACCCACTGACCTGAAACAAAGAAAATGCATATAAATGTCTCCAGTATTAAAACAATGAAATTAATACCTAAGAAACCAGAATAAATCCCTCCATTGGTAGTACAGAAGACAGCTTTTAGTATCAGCTCTGGTTACTCTTTTGCTTAAAACCTTTCAGTGGCTTCCTAAGCACTCGTGGGCTCACTTTTAAACATTTCTTACAGAGCAACCTTGAGAAATGTGAAATGGGGATTAAAAAAAAATTTCTATCATCATCTTAGCTCACCAAGGGTTATAAAGATTACTGGGATGATCTCCACATAGGGCCCTGAGCTCTTTGAAAAAAAGACGTCCAACCATAATAACCATAACAAATACTCAGCTGGCGTTTACACTCTGTGAAGCTCCTCATCAAAGAGTTGCCATAGCCATGGAGACATGAGTAAATGCATCCGTCAGCAAGTTGAGCTATTACTATTATTTGATAATCCTTGAAACTAACAATTACCCAGAAAGCCATATCAACAAATTTGCATCACAATGGAAGCATCATAAAATGATGAGACCGTGACTGTTGTGTTGACCAGAGATCAGACAAAAGCATAGTTAATTACTAATAACAAGTTGTGCTGTGAAGGGTGGGGATGGTTGCCATCTGTCCACTCTTTACAGCTTTGCCTTTGATTTTGAATGGAGAGAAAAGCGCCATTAAGGAAGGCCTTTTTGCTCCACCCCATACTTACTAGTGGGAAATAACCTACAAAAAGATGTCAGCTGGACTGTAAAGCAATTGTTTTGAAGACCCAGCTCTGCCAAAATCAGCCAGAGAACTCATAAATTCCATTCCTGCTGTGTAATATTCATTTATATTACATACCTAAAAGATGCCTCCCCACACATATTGCAAAAGTCTAGAGAATTTAAAGGAAAAATATTACATAAATTTAAATTACTGGTTAAAAGACGAAGAGATTTTGGAAGCTAGCATCAGTAGTTTGGCAGCTTAGCTTCTGAGAAGGGCCAGTCCCTTACGTTCTCCCATCTGCCCCCCTGCCATCCCCAGCTGCTAGCCACAGATGCTGCTTTACCTGCCGAGGGGTCCCTGGGAGTGGAATGGAGGAAGAGGGAGTGGGTGCTTCTGGTCGGGGTCCAGGTCTTTCCCAGGCTTAGGAATGAAGTGGCACTGCCCTTTCTCACCGTGCTAGGTCAGGGCCCAGACAAGCAGGACCTTGTATTGCTGAGGCCGCAGTCTGCTTAGTGGGACAGATGCCTAAGACACTGTGCACTGTCAGCCCACCCCTATCTCGGGGCCCCGTGCCCGTGGACCAAGTTATTCACGTTCTGGCAAAGGGGAAGTGTCTGACTCTGCTACCCCTTTACCAAACCCAGCCTTCTTGTTTGCGTAAGGAAAGAGAGCCTGATCTCAGGAACTTAGGGTCATTATAATCATGTCATAATTTAAAAAGATCCTTTTATTCTTTTAATACATTTCTACAAGCCCCAATTTACTTTTTTGTAAAACCAAACAATGCCCGAATCCCCTAAACACCTAATTGTATTTTGCAGTCCCAAAGAGGACCAGCAGAGGGAGCCCGAACAATTTTTAAAAACTATCCCTACTTGAGAGCTAAATTTTAAGACCAATAAATGGAGAAAAAAAATATCAAAAAGTTTAAGAGCAGTAGTTTTTAAACATTTTTGGCCTTAAGCTGTTTGGACAAATTGATGAGAGCTATATTGCATACATTTTTGTATTCCGTTTCAGAGTTCACCCATGCAGTGAAACCTGAATAGCCAGAGTGAGGAAGCCCTGCTGTAACATGGGTGAAAGAAGGCTGTCGCTCTCGCCTCTTCTAGAACTAGGAAATGGGAGGGACAAAAGTCAGTGTCGATACATGGGTATAAAATTTGTATGAATAAATAGTGAAGTCCAACTAATCATTGACTAGGACATATGACTAATTAATACATTTATTACTTCAACAAAATGAAAAAAAAGGTAAAACCTTCCAGTGACTTTCTGGAGTATGGCACACAGGGTTCTAAGTAACGAACATATTTAATAAGCATTTACAAGTAAAGGAAAAGAATGGTTCGAAACCGTATATAAACATCCTTATGTTTCACCAGTTGTTTTTTCTCTGAAGCTGGAACACATTTTAAAGATGTATTCTTCACATAATTTCCCCCAAAGAAACTAAAGAGAAATGGCAATGAGAGGAGAAGGGAGACAACAGATTTACAGAAAGGAACAAACTCGTACTTTGCAGTCCATCCTGCAGAGTTTTCCTTCTTGCACAGTCAGATCTCCAGGCGCCTGCAGGAAGTGGGGTCTGAAGAACCGCTCCTGGATGGGTTCGTTTTCATCCCCACTGTCCCTTGATCTAGAGCGAGGCCTTAGAACAAGACAGACAGATGGACCGTAGTTATTTTCAGGCTCTTAGTCATGTTTTTAAAACAATACATGGGGTGATAATATAATACCTTAGCCCAATTTCTACCTCTGAGGTTTACATATAACAAAGGTTAGCAAAGCAAAGTCTTGTCTCTTTTTGAAGTTTATCACAAATGTTAACAGTCTGCTAATTGCAGATCTTAAACAGTTCTGCTCTCCTAACCCTTAAAGCTAGTATACATCATAAAAGGGGAAATGGGAGATAATAGGGTAGTCTATATTAACCTCTTTTTTCCTAAATAAATACTTTAAAGCTGTATGAGAAATTGCAGCAACTGTTGCTCATTACTTCATTACCAAATTTTTTTCAACAGAAATTACTGTAACTCCCCTCTGTAATTTTAAATGTATCAGAAATT
Organism: Phyllostomus discolor; assembly: GCF_004126475.2. Classification (NCBI taxonomy): domain Eukaryota; kingdom Metazoa; phylum Chordata; class Mammalia; order Chiroptera; family Phyllostomidae; genus Phyllostomus; species Phyllostomus discolor. The sequence goes on along the minus strand of NC_040910.2, from coordinate 29,273,952 downwards.
AAAAGTTCTTATTATTTTATAAAATTTTAATATCTTTCTAATCAAATTTTAATATCTTTCTAATCAAAATTCCTTTTCATATTAACCAGGAAAACAAATTGCATATTAAAATGGGTTTTCTTTTACATTGGTTATCCATGTACCTAAAGACACTTTTTGCTTTCAAATAAAATTGTGCGGATCTCCTGGATTTTGTGTATGTCTCTTATTTTTTAGGTTTGTTGCTAGAGACACCTTTAAGAGTAACACAATTTAAAGTAATGGCAGGGAAGACTTAAGAAAAGAGAAAGGTGTTGAATGCAAATTCTTCCTGTAATCATTAGAAGATAAGTTTAAAAACACTTAAGTAGAAAAAGTAAGAGTGGAACAAATGAAATATTGGTATACTAGGCTAGTGGCTATTTGGTTTTTTATATAATTTATTCTTCTACAAATACAGATCTAATTTTTGAACTAAATGTTTTTCTAGGAGACAGTCGCAAATGGGAAAGCTTAAATATATTGAAGTCCACAAAAAAGCAGAATAAAATAATTCAAGAGAGTGGATATGCTAACTAACTGTGTTACAGGCACTGATGCTGGCCTAGGAGCCAGTGAACAGATACTAGCACAAACAAGCTGGAATTACATTTGCATGTGCTTAGGTGCCAGCATTGTCTTCCAAGTGTTGAACAAAGGGCTCTGTGGGCCGGTCACAGGAGGCGGTGTAGACATGCCGTTTGTTTGGTGTTACTCAGGTCTTCCTGGGTACCTTCTGTGAGCCTAACTCAGCATTTGTTCTCGTCACCAAAGGTGTTTGCATCTCTAGCCTCTACAGTCAGGACTACTTGAGTATGCTCTGTCTGGAAAATATCTAAATAGGCACCCAAGATGACAGGCTGACTGACTTACTGTATTCTTTTTAAGTGCAGATACGTTGCTAAGAATTAATATCCTTTCCCCATCCCTGCCTCTTATTATTCCATCAGCATCCTTGAATAAACTCAGGGCTACTAGAAATGGAAAAGCACCCTCCATTGTTAGCAGATATTTGTAGAGCATTTAAAATATGAAAAATCTTATAAGATTATGTTCTAAAATAAACTGTGTTGAACTAAGTAACTGAAAAATGAATATAAGCAACCTAGACAATTTTGAGAAACCTTGTGGCAATAGTTTATAGTGGTCAATCCATATAGCTCTTGGCGTTGAACATTTGTGTAGCATTTACTAGCATTTTCATTAATGTGCCTGCCATTTAAAGGTGCTGAGTCTTGCTTTCTTCATGAACAAATTGGGCCCTATTTAACAAACTAGTGATGGTGCATTTGAGAAGCCTTAGCACAACACATTAGTAAATGTTTGGTCCCTTCCCCATTCTGAATTGCAAAGGAGTGTGATCAAGGAACCTAATCAAGGAGCTGTACACTGTGTATACACACTGTAAGGCTGTGTCCACATTATTCTGTGTTCAAACTAAGTTGACTCTTATGGTCACCATGATTTTAGTTGTGTTGACATTGTTGACAGTGGTAACAGTCATGGAAAGGAACGACTGAAATACCTTCTGACATGAGGATGGCCTGAGGGAGAGCGGGGACTGCGACCTCGTTGGTTGACAGCCTGTACCATCAGCCGTCCAGTGCAGCTGACGCGGCCCTGTCAGAGGGAGACACCAGGAAGAGGGGTTATTAGCGGTGCATGGTAACTGGCCGTTAAGCACTGTCTGTCTATTCTGTTCTCCATAAGACATTACTGACAACTCAATGTGCCATGTTCGTCATGACACCAACCCCCCAGAGTGTACTTTCTCTGAGCTGAATAAGCTTTACTGTTCTATCTAGGGTGGTATTTAAATGACAGCCTTCATTGAGTCCACTGTAATCTGCTAAGTCTCCCTCACACATGGAGTGGAGCTGCAAAGTGTAGCAGCAGGACCCCACTGCCTTGTGATGACTCCATTTTCATGGTCAGGTAGCTGCTGGTTGTAGCTAGTTTCAAATCCAGCTAGATGATTTTAGTTTTCTGTCAGATCCTTTCAGTAATACATGCATTAAACGTTAGTGCCAGCCCTTCCAAAAACCATGCACTGATGCCAGCGTGATAAAATGAGCATCATGAAATAAGTACACAGAGCGACGGCAAGCAGAGCATCATGGACACAGGGCACCGAGTCTGCTCGAAATGAACATACTTGAGATTTAAAGGCCGGAAGCAGTTAAGTTCCTAAAATATATTGGTCCTGTGATAAGGGCCTATCTAATGAAAAGCTATATTTTATCTCTGAAATTTGCTAATTGAAAATTTGCTAAATGCTGCCATATGGTTAGACAAACGTATTTATAAGACCCAGATGACATGAATAAATCACATATTGTTGCGTGGGCTTTTTGTTTTAGTCCTGTCTCCTGATTTTTTCCCTCACTGTGACGGACAGAGTAGCAAATTAGATGATTTTCTCCTGTACTTTCTCCTCTCATCTCCCAGGAGAATGAGCGGATGTACTTATACATTCTGACAATGGCCAAAAGGGAACAGGAAGGAAGGAAAAATGAGAAGCAGACTTATTGATTAGACGGAGTTCCAGCTCAAGGTTGAAGAGCAACCCCTGTGTGCATTTACAGTCCAAATAAAATTTACTCTGACTTCTATTTTCATTCCAGCTTGTCAGTATAGACAGGTAGCAGCCGCAAGAGGTGTTCTGGGTAAATTCCTCTAGCATTCACAATATTTGCTATCAAGGTCACAGTCAAAACACTGCATGAAGTGTAACATTATGAAGGGGAATTATTTCTAATTTAGATTAATTGTAGCTGAAGTTCAGGCCACATCCTATAACTTTTCATATGCTGAGTTCTTGGCAGACCCTTGTGATTCCCTAAGCTAGCTTGAAATCTGAAAATCAACTTCATCTAACCCTTCCAAATCTATACCTGTCATAAAAAATCTAGATGTGACTTGCTTGGAAGACACCCATTGTAAACTACCCACTGACACGCTGTCACAGATATTTTCACAAGTGAGTGTGGAAGAGCCACGATCCTTTGTGGAGCTGGAGGACAAGGAAGTGTGTGTTTTGCTTTACACAAGTACCTCCAGCTGGACTGATACATAGGCTGTGGCTTCCTTACTATTTACTTTGCTACTTTCAAAAAATAATTTTAATTTGGATAGATTTGTATAATTTGGATAGACTTTTATCTGTTGGGGTTTAAAACCCAGAGGATCCATAAGGGAAGTTAATATTGAATCATTTATATAGTTAGAAAAAGTTGTAAGTTAAATTGTCAACCTTGAATTTGGGAAAGCTGATATTGGTTGTGAACAAAATAAAAAATCCTCTAATCTGGATTTGGGTCTTGACCTTCCTAAAAATTTGGTCAAATCATTGAATTTATTCAAGCCTTTGTTTCTTCTTCTGTAAAAACTAGGGTCTGGCACATGATAATCTTGTAAAGATTAAACGATATAACCTAAACTGAAACTGTAAATATCAAATGGTATAGCCGTCCCCCCTTATCCACAGGGACACATTCTGAGACCCCCAATGGATGCCCCAAACCTTGGACAGTACCGAACTCTACACATCCTGTGTTTTTTTCTTATACTTATATACCTATGATAAAATTTAATTTATAAATTAGGAATATTAAGAGATTAACCACAGTAATCACAAAACAGAATGGTTATAATATACTATAATAAAAGTTATTAAACGTGGTCTCTCAAAATCCCTTACTTCACTGTACATGCAGTGAGTATGCTGGGCCAAGGGGCGACTCATGCCCCAGGTGGGATGGAGTGGGCATTGCACTCCTCAGTGTGTGATTTAAAGCCTGTGACTTGTTTAGTCTGGAATTTCCCCTTTAATATTTTTGGGCCACAGTAACTGAAACTGCGGAAACTGTGGGTAAGGGAGACTGCTGTACCTGATGGCATAAACTGTCACTATGAAATTCACCGTGTGTGGCGCTGTGTCCCTGTGGGTCTGAGACGCTGTGCACGCGTGCACACGCACCAAGGTGACTTAGGGGCTCCAGCAGCTGGGCGGACTCCAGTCAAGTTTTCCAAGTGGATATACATTGCTGAAAGTATGCTCTCACCTCCTTTCTCTGGATCCTCTCAAACACCTGCTTTAACCAACGCCTTCTGCCCCCCATGCTCCTAGTGCTGGGGTGAGCCCCAACTCCTTCCAGTGACACCCCCTAGCTCTGCAGTCCGTCTGGTTCGCAAACCAGGTCTGTCCTTTATGGCTGAGTGACTTTGGGCAGGTAACTTAACTGCCTAAGTCAGTTTCCTTATCTGTGAAACAGAAGTGTATAGTTAATCCCTCATGGGTCCTTGTGAAGATTAAATGAGTTACTAGGAACAAAATACTTTTTTCCATATACTCAGTGCTCAAAGTGCTAAATTATTATGACACTGAATGTAGATATAATTATAATTAAAAAATCAATGGTTATGAAGCATCCCTTAGAATTGTTTTGTTAAATGCCATTATTTGTCCATATAATGGAGCCTTTTTCTCTCTGGTCTCCTTCCCTCCCACTCTTCCTTAGGCTGTCTCCTTTATTAGGATGTAATTTACTCCAAAGGAAAAGAACAAAACAAAATACTCTTAGCACAGGGGGCAGAGTATGTGGGGAGCATTCAACCTCTTACCTCCCATTGGTGCCTGAAAGGCGCCCAGCACAAAGCATATTCAAGGCATTTGTGTGGAGGCTGCCCTGGAGGTGTCAGAGAGACGCCCCCTCCATCCTGACCATTTGACTGCTCTTAGGGGGAGCCCTGCCTCCTCTCCTCTCTTCCAAACAAAAAAATAGCAAACAGGCAGCATACTATTCTAAACATTACACATTTCTATAGTATTTTCAAGATTCTTACTGCTACTTAGAACCATATATGCAAATACAGCCACAGATATTTCCTTAACTTCCCAAATTTAAGAAGAAGGAATGTGTTACCTTTTGTCATCTTTTAACTCCTACATCATTCTTCAATTCTGAACATAAAGGGGAAAGGTATGGCCTTAGGGGTGGAGTTACTGGTTTGATAATACAGTATTGTTAACTGCAGGGTGGGGTAAAAGTAGGAGTACAGGAAACATAGTTTATTCTTGTATTATTTATCAATTATTGTATTATTTTCCATATGAACGACTGTAAGCCTGCGTCTGCCCACCCTGTATGCTACTGATCAGCACATGACCAGGGACATTTAAAAAGAACCCAAAGTAACAAGATGTGTAATTTGATACTTTACTTTGAAAAAAAAATCCAGAATTCAGTGAAGCACTTTTGAAGATGTCTCCAATGTGCGCAATTGAAAGTTCAGGTTTTTAAGTCTGAATGTTTTACTTAACGAGGAAGACCATACGGTGTCAGCATTAAATAACTGTAATCATACTAACGTGCCAGTTAACCCCAGAAATCATTACAGTTAGCTGGCTCTGGTGCACATTAATGCAGTTGCATTTGCTGTTAACTTTCTCATTTCTTCCTGCTTTATTATTAACATATGAATTAATAATGGAAGTGAATGTTTAGAGTGAAGCTTGAAATGAGCCAGGGAGCCTTATAATGCTGAAACAAAACACAACCAACAAACTGTCTTTCTAAATTTATGTCAGCTGTGTGTTACTTTTCTATTCCAAACAAACCACAGAGTTTAAAGCTATAGTACAAGTAATAAGTTTGAATTTTTAAAGTGATTCTGTATTAAGCATCCAGCTTTTAAAGATTATTTGATGCCCATGCAAGGCCAGTTATTTGTATAATATGGAAATAACATTTATATTTCCTAGTTTATGAAATTTAACTTGTGGCACACAGATCTAAAACCTTGCCACTTGTATATATACTGCGATTTCAGGAAACACCAAACTGCAAAACAATTCCAAAATCTAAGTGCAATACAGAGTAGCTCAGCAACAGACCAAAACAAAGCAAAACATTCGTGCTTAGATTTAGTTCTGTCTTAAAGACAGGATCACAGTCTAGAGCAGATTGCCCTGTGACCCTCATTGTGGCATCACGTGTGGCGTAACACCGCACCGTCACTCCTCGTTTCCCCGAGCTGCGAGGTGGCCGGAGCGACACACGTCGAGTGTGACACACAGTCCAGTGTCCCGAGGAGAATCTGGATGCAGTCAGCAATGCCTAATGTGTTTCTCGTCCCCTAAAGGTTAACCCAGGTGGGAAAATGTTCCATGCAATACTCTGCTGAACCTCAGTGTTCTCTTTCTCCGGTCCTCACCCTTTCTCTTTGGCTGCTCTCTCTCTGCAGTTCCTCTCCACTGCTCAGGCAAACTCTGCTCTCTGTGTTTCTCGACTTGACCCCGTTTTCCCCTCCAGCCTCTTCCTCTTCCCCGTGGGCATTTCACATCCTGTGGGCTACCGCATACCAGAAAAACCCGGTGCGGTTGTCTCCCTTTCAAACCCAAACACGTCTAAAAGTTGTCTCTCTTTCAAACCCAAGTACTTCTAAAACGTGAAAAAGTTTTAGGATAACCACAGGGCATCAAGGAAGTAGGGTGTCATCTTCAGTTTTCTGCTCACTGCAAGTTATGCTTTGGGGGTTAATATATCTTGAAAAATTTAGTGTTTACTTTTGACATTTTTTTCAGTGCCTATTATGTCACAAATTTGTGAGTTAAAACATGATTTAAAGGAAGCATGAGAATGGCAAAATATTTTCACGTACAGTAACAGACATTATAAAGTTGCGATTGTGGCACTGTTAAACATTTCTGTTTCAGTATTCCTAAACCAGCAAGTGATCATTGATGCTGAGGACTGGGTAGGAGACGGGCTGCCACTTGTCGTGGTTTAAATGGCACTTTGTTGTTCTCATGGGCGGTGAAGTCAAATCCACATTCAGGATGGTGACTTCCAAAACCTACAGCTGACATTTTTGGACATGCCTGCTGTTGAAGACCCTGAGATAGAAAAGGAGTTTTAGCCATGAAATCAAATCATCCAGGCAACATGTTCTAAAAACTGGAACAGCAACTAACTGCTACTAAGTGCTATAAACACAAAATTTTCTCATACCAATTTCAGTTTCAGGTCTTAATGTCTGCTTCCCAGATTTCCTCAGATTCTCGTCCTGATTTTCCCCTCCTATGCCTGCCTTTGGCCATTTAGGTAGAAAAGGAGATCGTTAGCCCCACCCTCTGCAATGAGAATGTGGATCCATTAGCATGGAGCGCCGTGGGAATTCTAGATTATCAGGAGCTTAGGGACGGCTCTGGTTAACTGGGACCTCTGGGGTTCTTTGAATCTTTTGCTCCCTCAGAGCAGTCACATCACTCTTTGCTTAATCACAGGTGAGAAGGGATATTCTGTTAGAAGGGTTGGGCCTGTGGCTACTTGATGTAAACTGGCCCACTTCTTGCTTCTTTGTCTTCTCTCCCAAGGGTGGTCGAGTCAGAGAACCAGAGAGGGTGAACCATGGGCTTATCCTGCCTGGGATTAGGTATAGCGGCAGAATTCACTGCGACCCTGCCTGGGAAGAGGGCCGTGACCGTTGTCTTGGTGACTGCTGTCTTGGTGACCGGTCTCTCATGGGCCTTCTGTGGGCACTGAGTGTGCTGGGCACAGACAGCAGCCTCGCAGCTTCTTGGGTGGCTCCTCCAGCTGTGCTGTGGGCGTGGCCTGTGCTGCCGCTCAGGGCCACCTCCACTTGAGCCCGCAGCTGTGGCAGTTGTGGCGCAGCCACATCTGCTGCCTCACTCTTTTCCCATGGGGTGGTGAAAAGGAAAAGCCAGGAGGTCAGAGGACCACACACCAGCAACGTGTTGGTGGAATTCCATCCCAGATTGCCTCGCTTGCTCACGCTCTCACGGTGCTGTGGGAGCGGGACACCTAGCAACAGAACTGGCCCTTCGCATCCTGGTTCTGCAGCTTCTGCCAGCTCTGCAGGCTGCTGCCTCATGACAGGGTCATTAGTGTCTTTGAATTAAAATATCGACAATGGCTAACACTTATAGAAAGTGCAGCATGTGCCAGGAAAACAGTGCTTTCCATGTATTGTTCAAATCTGTATCATTATTCTCATTTCACAGAAGAGGAAACAGGAATGTAGAGGTTAAGTGACCTGCCGAAGGTCACACAGATCAGGGGTGGCAGAGCTGGAACTCCCGCTCAGGTCTGCCCGACGCTAGAGTTCACGCTCTCAGCCCCTGATCTACACTGGCCCGGCTTTGCAGGAGCATCAGTACTGCTCTGCGGTTCTGGTCTCTCTTGTGCCACTTCTTTCTTCCAGTTTTTATCCCTTCCTCCTTTTCTATGTTGACAAGGGGATCCTCAGCAGCCCTCTTTTATCCAGTGACCCGTCATGGTTTGTAAATAGTTTCAAGTGCTCCGAGACCACTCACCCTTGAGGCTGGTCTGCGGCCTTCAACTCTGCACACTACCTACCATGGGCGCTGAGCAGTGAGACCGTCCCCTTTAGAACAGGGGTGTCAGACTCCTTTTCACCAGGGGCCACCTCAGTCTCGTGGTTACAAAGGGCCGAATGTAACTTTAGGACTGTATCAATGTAACTACTCCTTAACAGTTAAGCGAGAGCTAGGCACTGCCGCCAGGTAGAAACAAGGTGTCGGGCTGGATAAAACAAGGCGGAGGGCCGGATTCGGCCCATGGGCCTTGTGTTTGCCACCTGTGACTTAGAACTTTTCTTCATGTAAAGATTAGTGTAATTTGAAGAAGACTAGAAGCAGACTCATAGCCATAGTTTGCATCTTTGTTGTTTTCTCTATAAAATTGCTTACTCCAATGACAGTTTAAAAACTTGGAGAAATGCCTCAAAAGCTGTAGCAGGATCCCAGCACTGGCAAGTGTTTGGGGAGCACAGTTAACTGTGTCTTCACAATATAGCCCAGCGTTTCAGGGAACGAGGACTGAAGAACCCAACATGAAGAAACGTTTTAGGTTTTTTGAGTTCACTTTTAAAAAGGCAAAGAACTGAACATTGAAATTTGTCAGTAATAGTCAAGGAAAATACAGTAAGAAAAAATCGCAAGTTCCACTTTTGTTCCCTCAAATACACCACACCTGACAACAAGTAAACATTGAAATGTAACTTTTTGGTGAAGGCTCTGTGATTTTCACATTGACTGGCAAGACTTCATAAAATTATTGTCACACATGGAGCTCTTAAGGCACAACACCCCTTCTTACCCATTTTTGTGTCCCGTGTACCCAGCATAGTGCCTATAATACATTAGATACTCAATACAAAAGACTCTGCAGTCTTGGAATGGGACCATGATACCTGGGTAGCTGCCTGTTACATTCTAAGTAGTCAATTGATTAATCTCTGAAGTGATATTATTTCCATTTAGTTTACTTTGCTTCCTGGCTTATCTTGTTTCGTGACTTGCTCGTTTCCTCCCCACAGCCCTGTCACCTGTATAACAGGTGTGCACATCAGGCCCTTGGGGATCCTTGTGCAAACAGCACGTACCTGCACCCGAATCACTCACACAGAAAGACTCCCGGTGGGCTACACAGATAGTCGTGAGAAAAAGGGGTTTTCTCTCCCCCAAAACCTGGATTGATGTAGAAACTGGGAAAATAGTTCCAGAGTCAAAGAGGCATGATTCCACCTTTTAATTAAGCAGCTCCTCTGTTCAAGTAAATGCCTGTAAGCACTCTTCAGTTGACCTGTGAACAGTGTGGAGGTTAGGGACACAGACCCCCACTGTCTAAAACCTTCATGTAATCTCTGACTCCCCCAGAATGAGTGGCCTCCTGTTAACAGAAGCCTTTCCGATAATATAGTCAATTAACACATATTTTATATGTGTCACATACCTGCATTATGTCCTATATTCTTACAATATAGTAAGCTAGGGGAAGAAAATGTTAAGAACATCATAAGGAAGAGAAAATGCATTTACAGCATTTACTGATGAAAACCCACATACAAGCGGAGCTGTGCAGTCCAAACCTGCGATGTCCAAGGGTCAGCTGCACAGGGAACTGATGCAGGACCCAGGCGCTCCCTTACCTGAGGGTTTGCGGCCATGATCGTGTAGTTCCCATCGTCGTCCAGGGTGGAGGCTGTGGTGTGGAGGGAGCAGGTCCCGTCGAGGTCTCTCTGAATGCTGTAGTGATCATTCTTTGGAGAGATCTGCTTTCCATCTTTAAACCAATAGATCTGTGAGAGGAAGCAGAGATGACAATTAAGGCTGCGTGCAGTACTCCTCTGTCTGGGCGGCTGATAAATAACACCTGTGTAGTCTGCCGAGCTGGTCTGGGTTTTCACGTGATAACGCTAACCAGAACATCTGAATGGGAATTGACTTTTGAGTGGAAAAAGGAGGTAACAGGCAAATTTAATCCTATTTCAGTTTTTAAAAACTATATATCCATTTATTTTTAACAATGTGTACGTAAGCAGGTATTCCATTCAGATATTAGTTATATAGAGGGATGTATATTGAAGTTGACAGGAATTATTTTTTTTGCTCCTGTATTTTCAAATGTAGTAAATTATGATGTATCACTTGTAAAGTGAAGGTAAAAACATTATTTAGAGAACAAAAACAGACCCCGGACTCTAATCAGCCCATGGAACTGTGTTAGACAGAGAAGACAGGGCGGTGAGGAGGGCGGCAGCCGATGAGGGCTGGTGGCGGTGGGGCTCGACTGCTTTAATTCTGGATCGAGGAGCATATGATCAGCCACTGAAAGTTAGCTGGCTCTTCCCATTACATTAAAGAAAACACAATAGTTTTTAAATGTAATATTTTACAAATAATATTTAAACATGGGTTGGTAGAAAATTAATTAAATGTGAAACAGTAAAAATGAATCTTAACAAAGTAGAAATCTTTTAAATGGTCGAATGACCTCCTCTATACATCTTCCTGCCTTCCCAGGGTGTCCAGCCTGTGGCGCTCGGGCCGTGTGCAGCCCAGGATGGCTGTGAATGCAGCCCAGCACAAAATCGTACCTTTACTTAAAACATTTTGAGATTTTTTTGTGATTATGTGTCTCAATGTATTTAATATGCAACTCAAGACAACTCTTCTTCCAGTGTAGCCCAGAGACGCCAAAAGGTTGGACACCCTGACTGGTCAGTACACCTGTCATGATTTAGTTGTTAATTTTTATCTAGTTTCTGAACTACACAGTTGAAAGATAGGGCCACAGTCATGAGTCACAGTGCCAGCAGCCCAAATATGGTTGACATCCTGAATTAATGCCTGTACCAACCCACCTGCAGACTTAGTGTTAGGGAAGAAAATAAATCACCCTATTTTAAACCAGAACAAGTTCTTTGTTGTCAGTTTTATTCCTTGCAACCAAAAGCATTCCTAACTGATTCCTAACAGAAAAAAAACCTGCTTTAGAGCTTTTAGTTTTTAAAATGAACTATTCCTTAATATGAATCAATATGAAAAGTGAGACTACAACTGGTATTCAGACTCCCTGTCAAAGCCTTTGAATCTGAAAAATCTTTTTGAAATGTCTATTTCTAATGTAGGAAAAGGCCTGAAACATGCAGCACTAAGTCAGTGCATGAATAATCAGGGCCTGACTGATTATTTCAGCTGTAACTTTTCCAATCTCAGTTTTTCAGTTAGCTCCAAATTTACAGAAATTATATTTTTAATCTCCAGAACCTAAAAATTAATCAACTAGACTAATAACTTTCAGCTCTAAAAAATTTAATTATGTAAAGCATGATACTTCATAATTATTATACTCTTCTCGGTGGTTTCATGATTGCTGATGGAACAAGAAGCGGTGACCAGCACACGGTTTCTTCCATTCGCATTCTGCTACTGTGCTGTTCTTCAGGGCCATTTCTTCCCTTTCATCAGAGTTTTCACCTCCATTATACTTGGAATACAATTTCCAAGTGAGATTTAAGAAACAGTTCCCAAATTTTGCTAAGACAGCTAATGGAGGAGGGCAGAGGAGGGTACAAGAAGTGAAAGCAGAGTGAGTTAGAAGTTCTTTTCAGTCTTCTCATGTCTCCATTGGAACAAGCATGCCAGGGGCAGAATACACTTTTTTAAACATAAACTAAAAAAGGATGTATTTTAAAAAATATGAATGTTCCGTAGTTGAATAACCTTAATGTAATTTATATATCCTGCAGAAAAAACAACTCTTCAATAAACTGGGGGGCTGGGGAGGGAGAACAGGGCAATGAGGAAGGGAGGAAGAGGAAGGAAGTATAAGGAAGAAAATCTAATAAAAAGCTGCAAAAAATTAAGACTCTTAAAGCTGTGAAACATTTAAACTTGTAGCAGAAAATGCAGTTATGTTATGAACAACAGCCCATCTTCAGTTGAATATACTGAATAATCTCCTAACTACATCAGTGATCCTAAGCCTTGAATACGGTTTAAAAATAACCTGGGATCTTTTTGTGAATATTTTAGAAGTTTGAGATATAATTTCTTGTTAGAGTTTCATTCATAAGATGCAAGTATGCAAGTTTATTTTTTAATACATTTGTTTGGTATCATGTTTGTGAATACATAGCAATTGTCCAAATTATGTCAAGAATATAATAAAGGGGTTTTCTCTAGCCACAGTTTATTTAAAAGTCTCATTTTATTAGGGGTGGGTCTGGGTTTGCAAACGTCAGGCTTTCCCCCCTACGTTTCTCCGCCTGTGGGGCTGGAATCTGGTTGTGGGGAAAGAACGAGGTGGCAAACGGGCCTCCCTGAGCAGACAGACCCGCGCGGGGCACCGGCACACGGACACCGGCACAGGGACACCGGCACACGGACGGCACTGCCAGCGCTGTCCCATCACGCCCCTCCGCCCCATCCGCTGGTTCCCGTGGCAGCTCTTCCCTCCGCTGCTGAGCTTTTAATTTCAGAGTGTACTTTCCATTTCCGTACGCTTATTCCATAAATTTGCCTTGTCTTCAGTATTGGCATGTTCTTTCTTAAACTTTCTGTTTCCTTAAAAATTCCTTCTACCAGAAACCTAAAGATTTTAATCATCCTAGACTCAGTTTCCTATTAATTTCTCAGCTTTTGGCTCTCCGTGTCATGTGACAGTGTAAACAGGAAGTGTTATTTTCTCATGTTTTTTTTTTTTATTCTCTTCTTTCAAGTTCTAAGGAAAAGTGCAATGCTGTTACTGCTTTGCTGGGCTACTGAGTTATTCTAGTCTGCCCCTAAAGAGAGGGCAGCTCTTTACCCACGTGCCTGTAGGGAGAGGGCGGGTGAGGTCAGCCTCGTCCTCCCCAGTGCCAGACGTTCCCCTGATTATCCCTTCTCAACAGTGTTCCCCTGACCCCCTTTGAAAGTATAGGAAGCTTTGGTTTTGTAGAGCAAAGAGCTGACATTTTTATAATTAGTGGTAAGCATACTTTCTGTATGGGACAGAGCAAGGGGTTCGTGTTCAAGCCTGGCCATTCACCAGCTCTGCCTCGGGAAAGTTGATTAATCTCACCAAGCTTGGCTAGTCATTTGTAGTTTGGGAGTAACAGTGATGGCATCACATGAGTAAATGATGTAGGTGTATGAAAAGCTCCTTGTCCATTATTCAGTTTATGTTCCGTTTCTATTCTATTCTATTCTATTCTATTCTATTCGATTCTCTCAAACTATATCCCTGTTTCGCCCTTATTGATTTCCAGTGCCTCCTGAAGTTGGCTCTGAACTTACAGTCCTTCAAATATTTTACATCAGGGTATTTAGAAAGGTGGTCTGTATTTCTTTATTATAACATACAGGCAGTATTTTGGACTCCAAACTCTTCCTCAGAAAATACAAGTCTCAAAAAGCCATGTTTTCAGCTCACCTTTGGCTTTGGATTCCCAGTCACTTTGCATGTGAAAGTCACAGGCATTCCCTCAAAGATCTTGTAATGTTTTAGCTTCGTCTCGAAGAACGGCGCCACTCCGTTTTCCACAGGCACGTCCCCATATTGAACTTCATCACCTGATTCATCCACAGGAGACCTTTCTAGCCTGTACTCGATTTCACTGATGAGTCTCTGTTCACAGCTGGAGACTTTGTATTCCTGTGTCAGATGGGGCAAGATCACGTTAACAACCTCAGTCCCCTGTCCAGTGAAGCACTCTGAGATTTTTCCCACCCAGCCCAAAAGCAAGTCAGAGCCCACTTCCGCTCCACATGAAACAGAAAACATCTGGAAGTAAGTATAAATGATATTTCAAATTATCTTCATCAACCCCCCCCAAACTATGAAGATGAATTTCTCTCTTCTTTTGAGGTGAAGCAGAGAGAAAAGGCAACGGCTTTATTTGCCTAAACTGTTCTATAAACTGTAAAAATAAACTGTAAAAATAAAGCACGACGGAACACCGATTTCTGTGGGGTGACAGCTGATGTGGGGCACTGCCTGTCTCCAGAAGGGCAGGAACAGTACTCAGGGTGAGCTGCAGCAGCAGCAGCAGCACACAGCACTTCATCAAATAAATAACGGGGAAAAATGGCACTGTGCTTGTTTGTTCATTTGTTTTCACTCAAAGCCAGCCACGTAGCCTCTGGACTCCTCCTCAGCCCTGCAGCTACCAGGAGCTATTTCCCATGCTATTTTAAAGAAAAGTAGGATTGGCGGTCCAATCAAAATGTTGGTTAGAAAAGCAAAAGCAAAACAAAGACCTCATCATCACCCTGTGGTGACTACAGTCACTGGTTTACAAAGTACAATATAGTGAAGTCAAGGCCGCCCGTTACAAAGTATTAAATAAGGCTGTTTCACCTAGGTTTCCTCTTAAAGAAGTTACTTGACCTTTAAACAAGTTTGTTGGCTTGAGAGAAGAAATACACCACTATGAATAAAACTGCAAAAAATGCACAAGTTGTTTTGTTTTGTCTAATTACTATCAATTTAATCAGTTTAAGAATTAGCACTTTTTCCTAGAAAGGTATAACAATGAGAAACTTTTCACAATTTCAAGTTCAAGTAAGTATCCACTAATAACAATCAAATTCAAGTATGTAATAAATGACAAGGAAAATCACATTGCAGTAATTTTGTTCATCTGATATTAAATGAAAATGGACACTGTCATAGTATTTATAATTTATGTATGGCAGTAAAGACAGATGCACAGATAAACAAGGAAACATAAGAAAATAGATACAGTGAAAGACTGGAAAGAGAAAGGTGAAAAGCTTAACCTTTTGACCATCCAGAGGACTCCCTACGGAAGCATGAGAAGACTCAGTTTCCTGTAATGGTAGAAAAAGAGGAGTGAAGACTAGTAATAGAAACAGTGAGAATCTAGCACGATTCCTAGTTTTCTTTCTTTAAGTGAGATTTCTGTGGCAGCTATATTTAACACAAAAACTTTCAGATCCATTGCTCAACAGACACGAGAAAAAGTTCACTTGATCCTTTAAATTTGTTTTAAAAAACTTTCTTACTATGGAGACTGCATCTGGAAACCACACAGAAGCCGTGGAGATTAAAAATGGCTTACATCAAATCCATGAAGGGACTTTTTGTTGGCGGTAGCAGGAGAACAGAAATAGCATTTTAGGTTTTTTGCTGGTTAGTGATTTATAACTATATAAGTGAAGTAAAATAAAGAGAGTTTTTTTCTATACATATTTTACTTTGACTAGATATTAAAAATGTAACTGGAAGTAGTCACTAGCTATCTCAAGCAGTTTCAGGGAAAATAAATTATCCCACACAAAACTATTTTGCATGAAAGCACAGGACAGGAAACACAGAAAGATACGTGAAAGGAGAATAAACTGATCAATAAGAAGATAAAACGTATCACTGACTGAATAATTTTATTCATCACTTAACACAATGTCTGGCACACAGCATGTGCTCAATAAATACTGATAAAATAACGCTTTTCTTCGACCTGCCCTGTACCTTCCACAGAATTGATCCCAAGAATAGCGTCCACAAAGCATACGGGCAGAGGAGACACAGCAATTGCTATTTCCCTAAGAAGTCCAGAGGAACGTGGTACCTGATTAGCTGTTTCCTCCTCTGGCTCCTGGATGTTGAAGACAGTTGCACTGTCAGCACCTAGTAATCGGCGAGCCATCCTTTCTTCGTAGGTTAACCTCTAAATGAAGCAAATCACACGAAGTACAAAGTGAGAAAAATCAGTTATATATTGCCTCATGAAAAAGAACTGTAAAAACCCCAACAAAGTTTGAAGCGTTCTGTAACTACCTCTCTCTCCACCTTCAGACGCCTGTGCACAAAAGGAGTCTCTTTCTTTCCCTTGCTTCAGCTGCCCCAGCTCTGCCCTCCCTTGCTGGTCCCGATGGCCCAGTCCATGTGGGAGACGGGCTGACTGGCCTTGAGAGCCCCCAACTGATGCAACACAGATTTAAGGTGAGCAACAAGGCAGAGCTGCACGGAAAATATGTGTCATAAAATGATCCTTAACCGCAGACGTTTAGACCAGCTGGCAGTGACGGTCCTCTCTGCTGTGGGGGGTCTCATCTCTAAGAGCATTTTCCTAAGTTGCTGTGTAACATGAAGGTAGGCAGATACAGTCAAACCTTGGTTCTCAAACAATTCGGTTCTTGACCAAGTTCATGGGATAAATGTCTTGGTTGTTTAATGAAATTTCAGGTTTCGATTCTCTGCCCGACAGCCTCTCATGCTGATAATTTTCAGCATGATACAGGTGACATCTTTCAGGCGACAAAGGAGATTTGGTTTTTGAACAGATCACTTCTGCAGCGGTTTTCCAGAACGAATCAAGTTTGAGAACCGAGGCCTCACTGATCCACCAAGAACACCTGCACGTGGCTGAGGTAGCAAGAGAAGCATGAATGATACTTTCTGACACTAACATTCGCGATTCTGCTCAGAGGAAGGCGGCTTGCCCATCAAGCAGAGAAAGTGGTAATGTTTTAGCATCTAGCAACCAGCATTTTTAGATTTGACCCAAACCATTTTTGCTAGGCCATTCTTATACCGAAGAAATGCCAACACTTTCATTCTGTGTATTAGGCTGATTTCTGCTCTTGAATGTTGGTCCCAACATGCCTTGGAATCAGAGGTCTGAGATGAAATTTAAGACACCATTTGCCCCATCAGGGGTATTTTAAAAACAACTATTTGATTGTAAATAGAGAATAATTAGTAAGGCAGAATCTTAAAAAAAGTACAGAAATTACTTCAGATACACTTCCAAACTTCTGAATATAGATACAAATTTATTGGAAACTGTCTAATCAGAAAAATATGTTGGGTGAATTTACAATTTCCAGTAATTGCTGGTTCCAGTCCCAGCTGAAACCAGGAATTGAAACAAGTCAAGTGCCAAATGACAAACAGTCCTCAAGTTCAAATTATTTCATTTAATAAAGAAAGGGGAGAGGAGGTGGGGGGAGGTTTTCGGTGCCTGGAGTGTCTCAGTCCAGTATGTTATTATTTAAATTCATTTTCTCATGTTTCTTTAAAAAAAAAAACCAATGAATTTCCAGAGTGGGTTTTAATACTTGTTCCCTTAAAAGCCCTCCTAATGTCTGTTCATAGAGAACAGTGTCAGCCCCTGAGAGGGGCCTGGAGTAATTTCCATTCTGTTTCGTGTGAGTACAAACATCCATTGGATAGCTAGCCTTCACCGGCTTGCACTTTCTCCAGGAGCAGCCAGATTCGCTCCACGGTTTTGTCTCTAAGCACCATACCACGTGGATACATAAGCCCTGTCTTTGGAAGCCAAAAAGAAGTAATAATATGTAATGTTAGGAAAAAGTTGTGTGAGGGTCCCATTTTCTGAAAAAGGAAACCTTAATTCTATTGCCCTTTTAAACTCTCCAATGTGGAAATCTATGGAACTTATTGTGAATGCCATTCACTGCAAAACAGGTATTATATGTATGATGTGCAACAGATCAGTAAAAGTATTATGCACATATAATATACATGGTATGCTGTGTAACAGCTTACAGAAGTCTTACTTTAACCAAGAGAATTTTAGTCCATGAGGAATATTTAAACAAACAACCAAAAAGGAAAAAAGTAACAAAGAACTGGAGAGACGCCTTTCCTTATCTGGCTTGAAAAAATCCCCATAGGTACCTGTTTTAATCTTTCAAAGGCTTTAGTTGACAGCCAGAGAAAGCTTCCAGAGTATGTACAGGTACACATGCAGTCACTTATTTCAGGGAGAAAACGTGCTCCCTTTGCGGAAGTCTTCTGTTCCAGTGGAAGGGGTAGCTAACACAGGATGGCATCAGAGCGTTAATCTTCCTGAGCTCAGGGCAGGATGCCCCAACAGTGAAAATCCACCTGCAGCATCCATCCTCTATTCCTGCCTTTCCAACCACATGGGGTCTGTTTTCACATTTTTATTTGCCAATGCTTGATCACTAAAATCCCCAGAAAAAAGATTAGAGAGCTTTCTCCCCTGAAAAAGGTGTCTGAGAGGGACTCTTGTACTTAAGAGCCAAGCAAATGGTTTCTGGTGCTAACTCCGTATTAAAGCCACAGAAAGGATCCTTTCCTTTGCCTGGGAAATCTTATTTGCTAGACTTGCTTTCCCTGTCCCCTTAAAATATGCTGATGTGAAAGGAAAAGGGTCAGTAAAAAAATTAAACAAGACAGATAACTGAAGGGAAAATGTTTAAACCTAATGGAGAAAAATAATAATATACACACATGAGCGGGGACCCCCTTAAAAGTGGTATTTATAAAACATTGTGTATTTAGTCTTACATGTTTAAATTCAGCCACCTCCAAAGTACTCTCCATTCGATCTGTTTATCTACTCTGCAATTCTGCAGCCTTCAAAATACAATCATTTTTTCCCTGAGTCTCAGTGTCTGGTTCTGACAAACTACACAAGATTGGGGAACAGCTCTCACTTGTCCAGATAACTGAGTCGGTGTCTGTGATTGGCAGAACAGAGCTGGATGTCAGCAGTGGTTGCCTTAGTAGAGCTATTTTTTTGTGTAGCAGCAGTACCTGTCATAGAATCCCAGTTCTCCTTTTGGTACCCGAATTCCAATTCACTGCCTTGGGGTAGGCACAGATCACTCCAGAGCACAGCTTCGCCCTCCCTCCCAGGGACCCTTAACATCACAGCTCCTTATCTGTGCCACTCCACACCTTAAAGTCAGCCTCTCCGCCTTCCTTGTCTCCAGCTTGCTGTCAGGGCTCCAAGAATAGTTTCAGGACTAATAGAAGGAAGCCATTTCACTTTCTCCCTTTCCCCCAGATTCCAGCCACAATACTAAGAGGGACATTGAAATTCAGAGGCAACAACATCAATTTTGTGGACAAATCCTAAGAACCTAAGGCTTAGTGAAGCCAGGGAAGAGCTCTTTGATGTGGGGAGCTAATATTCCAAGCTCGGGCCCCAAATATCTCCGTACCGGCTGGCCATTGTTCAGGAGGTCCTCCTTGAAGCGAAGTTTTCGTTCCAGGTCTTGAATGACAGCATCCTTTGTGCCTTGAATCTCCTCATCAGAGGCTATTCTAGCAGTTCTGTTGGCTTTCTTTGGAAATCCCCTGCAGGACAAAAGCACAAGGTGGTCTAGTCCATTGTCAGACATATAAACCCAAATCAAACATTCAAGTCCAACAGAGAGTACAATGTGTCAACCTGTCTTTTTATGTTACACCTGTGCCAACTAATCATGGAAAGAACCATGAGGGCTGGATTCAGTGTTCAGGTAACACTCATTGGATCCAGTCTTCAGGGGAAGCTTAAACACCTCGGGGGAACGCGCCTCAGTGGGTAGACAAAGGCCGAGGGCTGGAAAGGCCTGCACTTTAGCCCTACGGAGGCAGCCATGGAAAGTGAGAATATGCGATTTGTAATAATCAGTCCTAGGCTTAAAATCTGGCTCTGCCTTGTATCGGGTTTGTGACTTTAGCTAGTTTCTTAGCATCTGTATGACTAGGAATAAAAATATATACTACATCTGACTTGAGAGGATTTGGAAGAGTACATGTTTCTTTCCTATTTTCATAAATTTAACCCTTTGATCCTTTGTAATCCGTTTATTCAACAACAGTGCTTAGCCTACTCAAAGTAAAAAGTAAGTTTGTTACCTTGCCTTCTAATCTAACTTGGTTAGGGAGGGTCTATTTTATAGGACAAGGTCTGTTCGTACCAGCGGACCCCGGAAGGTCTGCAGGTCCTGCTACATTTGGTGCATCCCAAGCCTCCTAAACCTCCCGGAGAGCCTGGGGCTCTTAGGGGAGGTGACACACCAGAACCTTTCTTTCCAAGATCAGTGACAGTATGAGCCAGTGGGGGCCCACGTGCTGGCATTGGTGCTGGATGCTCGATAGGGGTGCAGTCCACTTCTGTTGGTGCCTTAGCAATTTACTTCCTACTTCTCTTCCTTTCCCCCTCTCAAGGCTGTGGGTAAAGATTAAGGAGAAATGGAATACCTGTACCGTGGACTCCTGGTCTTCCCAAGAGCCATTCCTTCCTCCTGTCCACTCCCCTTTGTTTCCTTGCTGAATTCCCTCTGATATTTGTTGGGGTGGTCATCCTTTCATGTGCTTAGAAAAGGTGATCACCACTTGTTTCCAAACTCAGGGGCCATTAATCTTAGTCAGTTTGAGTGGTCTCAATGCCCTGGACAGTGATTAGTTTAGCCAGAGGCCTGTGACGGAGCTCTGATCAATGAGATTGGGGAAATGGAGGAGGGAGTGAGAGGGTGTGGCACTGTGGTAAAAAATTCCCCATCTCAACACACTATACGGCGCACACATGATGTGATGTGAAATTGTGCACCTGAAACCTGTATAATTTTGTTAACCAGCGCCACCCTGATACATTCAATAAAAAGGAAAAACATTTTCCCATCTGTAAAAAAAAAACACATAGGAAGAAATGTCCTCCTCCTTTCACTGGCTACCACTGTGTCCAAAGTGTAATGCCAGAATCTGCTGCATCCACTTCGTGACCACGAGGGGAGAGCCCACAACATGCCACAGATGGCAGCTAGAAAGAAGACCACGGCCCCTGGTTGGTGGGGGACACTGATAAGCTCCCATGGAACTGCCTGACCCCACACGTGTTGTGTAAGACAATAAACTCCATGCATTTAATCTGGTAGTTGAGTGTTCTGTTACCTATAATGGGGAAATTCTAGCCAATAGCTTTTTCAGTTTCTTCTTTTCTAGTCCTTTGCTCCTGCAGTTCACATAGGATGATGTCAGACATTGGTTTTAAAGAAATAACAAAACACTGATCTGTGCTTGTAATACACAAGTAAAAGTGGTTGGTCAAAGTTTACGTTGTATCCTACTCTCTGGGAGTGGATCTTGGTTATTGGGAGGTGAGGAATGAACCTGAGACATATTACTAGCAAGAGCCATAGGGATTAGGATTTATAACCTTACTTTTTAGTACCATGCAACACTTTAACAAAAATGTATACAGTTTGCCAACTTTCCTACCCCTGGAGCCTCTCCTCCTTACTCCTCTTCTTGGGGTGGTGTCGCTGGCTCCCAGGCTTTGCCTTCCTGTCCCCGCGGGAAGGAGGCCCTGACGGAGTCTGCCCTGGAGTCTGCCCCGTTGGCTACTGCACCGTGCTTGTTTACTGCACAGCCCCTACCGTACATACGCTGTCATCCTTTCACCGTCTCCCTCTCACTGAGCCTCTCTGGTTCATCACAGTGCTTGTCAAAGAGCAGACCCCCAGAAAACATCCACGAAATGAATGGACACATGTACTGTCTATCTCCACTTCTGACCTCTCTCTACCTTCCCTCCTCAGGCAGGAAAAGTTGTGGAATTAAACCACATGGACCAAGTCAGGCTCAGAACAAGTAAAAAAACAAAACAAAACATGATTATGGAAATGAAGTTCTTCATTGCTTTTGACTACAGCCTTGCACCTGAGAACCAGAGGGGCTAGGTGTGGAAGCCACTGACAGGCAGCATTGAAGGCAGCTAGCTCACTGTGCACCAGCTTTACTGGGAACACACGGGCTCCCACTGTTACTCTGAACCTGACAGCGCGAGCCGGCTGCACAGCTGTGATGACGAGCAGCCTCGGAGGACGGCAGGCAGCACTGTGCGTCTGCAGCAGGCTACGCTGAGTGCTGTGTTCTCGGTGCAGGTGAGAGCGGGGGCGGCAAACAAGCAACTTCCAAGGGCAGAACAGACCACATAAACGAAGAGGCAGGGAACTGTGTTTTTAAAAGACAGCCGCAAGTTCTCTCGAACAGTAAACAGCTGTCTATTTATGATGGAGTAAGTCCTGTTGCTCAAGCACTTCTCAGTGCACGTGACTCTTTAGGGGACCTAAGGACACCCGTGCTAGACATTACATACAGAAGACATTCACTTCGGTTTGGGTT
Source organism: Phyllostomus discolor (assembly GCF_004126475.2). NCBI lineage: Eukaryota > Metazoa > Chordata > Mammalia > Chiroptera > Phyllostomidae > Phyllostomus > Phyllostomus discolor. The sequence goes on along the minus strand of NC_040910.2, from coordinate 29,251,711 downwards.
CCTGCCGCCCGGGTATTTTATAATTACAGAACACAATTAATACTATTCTTTGATCCAGACACAGCGCGTGATCACTCCGTATTTTCTTTTAACAAGACAATTCCCTGAGCCTATGAAGATCACCAGAATTAGAAGGGCATTTACTTCATTCCTGTTTCCCCTATTTTTAAGACATTATTTTCAATTTACAGAATTTAAGGTACACATTTTCTTGATTCTGACCAATTAACACTGAAATAAAAATCAATTAGAAGATTTTTAAATGTCTCACAGTCATTTCACAAATATTTATTGCGCATCTAGCTTCATCACTGCAGTCTCCACATGATTCTGGGACTCACTTCCATGCCGGAGCGTGTCTGTGAACCTAGGTAACCAACACGTGACCTCATGTGGTTTTCCCAGTGATGCAGTGAGACGTGTGCCCCCATGGTGATGTGGAGAAGAGAGCCAAATCCTAAAGTGTGGTCCTTGACCACAAGAGGTTACCAGTCAAGCTGGAGAATAAACGAAGGAGCGAACTGTGTGGTAGCAACTGGAGGTGCAGCGGGAGGAAGAAGGACGTGGAGAAGGTTGCCGTGACTGGGGACGGCTCCCTGAAAGAGGAAGTAGCCGAGGTCTGGAAAGGGGGTGAGGGTGTAGGCCAGCGGAGAGGGGAGCGGAGGGATTCAGAGTCAGCCTGAGTAAAGGCAGAGAGGTCAGGGTCTCTTCTTTTATCACTTAAATGCTGTGTGGCTTGGGCTGGTTACCTAACGGCTATGTGCCTCGGCCTCCTCCTCTGTACACTGTGGGTGTCAGCAGCACGCCTCTCGAAGCATCACTGGGAAGACGACAGGAGGTCCTGTGTAGGTTACCTAGGCTCGCAGGCTCTCTCTGGCATGAAAGGGAATCCCAGAGACGAGACTGGCTGAGGGGAACAGAGTGAGAGGAAGTGAAAAGGGTGCCAAGAACTCCTGACTGGAGTTTGCAAATATGTGGAAATAGCCTTCACTAACGGAGTTTTCCATGCTCAATTCTGTTCCAGAAATGCAATGTTGAACAAAACTAAGTCACCATACTTACAAAAACTATTCTATGGTGGGGAGGGGTGGATGGAAGGAAGTACATATCAGGAGGTGGGCAGCGCTGTGAAGGGACAGGACTGTGAGTCGGTGACTACATTAGTGTAGCTCATCGCCGGTCTGCGGAGCTGACACTGCAGCTGAGGCCAGGTGGCAGGAGGCGCCAGCTGTGCCAGGGCCTGCGGGAGAGCTGGGCAGTGCAAAGCTCCTACTGCCAGAATGAGCCTGGCAGGGTCACCCTGGCATTTCGAGCCCCAAGGAAAGAGGTGCAGGTGGTGTGGGTTACAGTAATTCTCATACTGCTGCTAATACGGAACCTTTTATTTTTTCTTAGATGGTGTCTCATTTGGACTAATTTTAGGAAATTATGTTAAAAACTGAGTAAAGGGTTAAGAAGTTAGTATATATAAAGATTAGGGTTAGAAACCAAAATGGCGAATTTGGAAGGGAGAGGCACCAGCAAGAAAAGTAGTTAAGTGTTTGAGGCAAAGCTTTGGGAATTGGGTTCATTTTTCCTATAAAACTAATTCTGTGTTGGAGTCTAATGTAAAATGGCTATGGTGCACTCCCCCAAATGGCACCCACTTTTGATAAATGAAGAACAACAACTCGTCGGGAGATAAAGAGTGGCAAAAAAGGGATGATGTGTACAGTTAAAAAATGAAATGCTTATTCAAAGTAAACTTACCCAAACCAGCCCTCTTCACAAAAACCCATGCTCAGAAGCAAGCCTCACTTGGTAAACAATTCGGACAAGCCTCCCACATGAGACGCTTCAGCTTGGACACGCTCAGCCCAACTGCGCAGCCAGCATGACTGATCTGTTTACTCTAGCTTCAGCAGTAAGTCACTTGCCATTTAAAAATAATACTCATGTGGCTCGGGGTAAAAACATCTCGAGCATATACACAAGCATCTGGAAGGTAAAATCTTCCAGATTCAATCACAAAATCCCAGGTTTTTTTTTTTCCTCTCCCCTTGGCCTCCGAATAATCTTAAGAATATCCTCCTCTTGATGCACTGTTCTAGGCCGGTTCAGTCAGTGTATTTCAGAAACCCAGATCTCCGGAGTACGGCCTTGATTTGAGAGGCCATGAGTCTGTCTTAGCAACTAGAGACATTTTTTAAACTACTAATAGTCCCCCAGTGGGTAGTGATATCGATTGGTAATGAAGTCCCACAGAATTCCAGAGTGAGCAAAATCATTACCCTGTTGGCATTTCGTTATCCCTCCCCGGATTCAAGAATTTAACACAGGGATTAAGGTAGAACAATAGAAGAGCCCCAGGTGTACAAACTGAATTCCTGCATATCAAAAGCCAAAGCTGTTAGAGTACACTGAGCACCTGTAGTTCATTCTTAAGGAAAATAGATCACTTTATACTAACATTATCTTCTCTACACATTACTTTTTGGGTTCTCTAAAGAATAAACTCACACACCTGCGTGTGCCACATCCATTCATTAACCCCGAGCAACTCGGCACAGAGCCAACCAGGACGGAGAGGGTCTCTTTCTGAGCTGCTCCTGGGGCTGACATTTCAGCAGAATTGTCACTGGTCACAGCCAGACCCTGAGGCCTGTCCTACTAATTCCCTGGGAATGCTTGCCCAGGATTAGATGCACCTTTGTGTAGAAACCTCTAAGATACCGGACCCTAATGAGCCCAATGAGGAGGCCCTGGGACATCCACCACCCCCTCAGGCCTCTGCCTCTAGTGAGGAAAGACGAGACCCCACCCGCCCGTTCCCACAGGACGGGGGAGAGGCAGGAACTGTGAGATGATGTCTGTGGAGTCCAATGCAGCTTTTGTCTTTTCTGTAAGTTACTATCCAACCACTGTCTTCACTTGACACCTGTCTGAAGTGCATCTGCATCTGTTTATAAATTTTCCTTAAGACTCATGTGGTTTGGTTTTGTTGGTCTGAAGAGTCGTCTTTAATTAAGAAATATCAGACACCAGATTTAGTAGAGATCAACCAGGCAAGTCATTAGCTCTAACAAACACCCTCCTTGTTTAAGCTTATTCCAGAACCCTGGGAAATGCCCTCACCTCTTGGTGCCTCTCGCCTTGAATGATGACAGTAATTCCCGCCTACCTGTTCCTTATAAATCAGGGAGAAAGAGAGGGCCAATGACACAACATCTACAGGGAGCTCAGTGACTACAGAGTAAAAGCTCATCAAGACCTTTTACTTTTGACAAACAGGGGCTAAAGTTTCAAACCTAAGCCGTACTTGCGTAAGAGAGGCAAGGAAGAGTATACAGGTGTAGCACTTGGGCTGTGTGGCACCCCCTTGTGAGAACAGATGCCAAGAATGTCAAGGTGAGCAAGAGATACTGTGCCAGCCAGTGCCCATGTGGGTCTCGGCGCTGGATCTGGTCTGATTCACCCTGAGCCTGATACCGCCACGCAGAGACCAGCAGAGACAGAACTGCTGTGCCGTCTTCACGCGGCATTCCCAGCTCCTCGGGATCCCCACCACCGCCTAGACTGGCTGACTGGGCTGCACAGAAGAACAGTGTTGCAGCAACGGAAGCTGTAAAACGATCAGCAATTGTGAGGGGAGTAGAATACATTAATTTTATGAAAGTGCAAACATTTCTTTCTAAGGCATGTTCTCCTCGCTGCCTCCATCTGAAAGATTTAGACACCTTAACATTTGTGTCTGTCAGCAGCTTTGAGAAGGGCAGTATTCTCTCTACTAGTGACCCCAGTAACCTTGGGGGAGAATGTAGCCGTCTGAAGAGAGAGGCACTAGCGGGGCTCCACGTGCAGAAGTTCCCCAAACCGCAATCAGCCATCAGCTGGACGCTGCTGCTGCTGCTGCTTCCGGGCTCCTCACTGTCATCTGTCTTCTTGACTGTGGTTTATCCCTGGCATCCATCCGCCTTTGTTCCCTGCCTTGACCTCTGCTACCCAGACATTCGAGATACAGAAACTTATCTCCAGACTATTTAGAAAGTTAGTAAATAATCAACCGTTAACGGGGACAAGGCTAAACATGCAAAGGAACTAAAACAGCTAGCATGCAACCGATGATTAAGAAAACATCCCTGAAATTTACACTGAAGATTTTGGTGAAACAGGCAGGCAAAAAACAACAACAACAACAACAACAAAAAACCCTTCCCCCAAAACACCAAAACTAATGTATTTGTACTTCACCGAGTCACGTATAAATCAATCTATTTACTGGAACTTGACACGTAACGGCAGAAGCATCCAATTAGAGAAATAACATAGAAGTGAAACTGAATTAGCTGTTACATTAACCACAAGTAACCAACGGAATATAAATGAAAGTAATTTAAAAGATCCATTTGACAAGAATTTGGCAGTTCCTCAAAGTTCAAGGATGCCAATTAGGCACGGCAGCCCTGAAAGGGACACTCAGTCTGTGGCAAATTGCGTGGATTATGATGAAGGATAAATAGCTGCCTTTTTTGTTTGTTTAATTCAGAACGCAAGCGAGGGACCCCACGCTGTGCCAGAGGAAAAGACGTTCTAAAAGTCACACGTATCCAACCCAGGGAAAGAATTCAATAGTGAGATTCAGCAATAGGAAAATGTCTTGAAGACAAAGGACAGCCATACAGTGGCAGCTGATTAAGCCGGCACAGAGCCGAAAATCTGCTGCCTGGTGTTGCCACTTATCTGTGGTGTCACGGCGCCTTCTCCTCCCGGCACAGTTTGTACAGCCGCAGAGTCCACAGGACTTCTCCATGAGCTTTAAAGAAATGGCAGAAGCTACTGAACTCTTGTGTCCACAATTATGAAATATTTTGGCCCCATACAATGAGTAACCGCATAGATACTGATAAGAAACAAGTGTTTGTATTACTTGAAGTAATCTCTTAAAACTGCTTATCTTCTTCAGAGAATTTCAAAGTCCAAGGTCAGAATAAGCCACTGTTTTCACTTAGGATGATAAAAGGCATGGCCACCCAATGCCTTTGATATTCCAGTCTTTGACCAGATCCTATTTGAGGAATATTACATTATTTATCTTTCTGGAAAGCAAGATTTGGTACCACTTCATAGGAAGAGAGGAGAAAGTGTCATGCAACACACTCCCACTTTTTGAGGCCAACAGTTAGTGTCTTTGTAGCGACATAATGCTTCATTTCCTACCAGCCAAATAAACACGGAGAGAAGTCGGGGTGAAAGAGAAAGGTTTTCTCAGGCAATCTGACTGACTCAACTTTCAACAGAAGCTCATTACCACATCATTACTACAGAGACCCCGCCTTTACGCCACTAATTTATATATCCATTTGACTGAACTTTTTCCAATAAAGATTTGAGAAGATGCCAGATTTCAAACTTAGAATTCACGTACTCCGCATTTAGAAAGTGCCTAACAAAAAAATACATTGCTCACTGAAGCTCCCAAAGCTCAACATTGCAAGTACCCATTCTAAAGTGGCATTGGTACATCCCAGAATGGGAAGCTTTTCCACATAAATGAAAAGAACCTGAATTCTAAGGTCTTCTCATTTTTATTCTTTAGTAGGGTTTCCATCTTTTCTCTCTGAACAACACTGGGATTCCAGCGAACTCTGAAGCAGGATTTCAACAGAAAGAGTTGAGATACGGGAACTGGCCTGACCTCTGCTAGCCAGCACTTACTTATTTCTGAACTCTTCAGTGAGACAAGTGTGTGCTAGCTTATCCATAAGTTACTCTGCAATGGGTGCGTGCCGAACATCTGTACGGCATTGTGTTTGAAGGTGTTATTGTACTTTTGTAGATGGCACCTTATTTATCCTCATAGATTTTCTATTTAAAGATTTCGGAGGGCTGCACATCATCACTGTGACATAAGGAAAGGCAGGTACTAAAGAATATGAAAATAGAGAAAGAGGGTCCCTGTCACCTCCCAAGAGATCACTGTTGGCTGGAGACAGAACTGGCACCATCATTTCCTCAGTAGACTGCACATGTCCTCACTCACTTGGGTAAACAACATAAAGACGTTTACATGTCCCCCCCAATCAATCACTACATAAATGTAAAGGTGTCTTAATTCTGGTTATTTAGATCAAAAACATTAAGTGTGCCCTGGCTGGTGTGGCTCAGTGAGAATGAGCACTGGCCTGCAAACCAAAGGATTGCTGGTTCAATTCCCAGTCAGGGCACGTGCCTGGGTTTCGGGCCAAGTCCCCAATAGGGGGCAGTCAAGAGGCAACCACATATTGATGTTTCCCTGCCTTTCTACTCCCTCCCTTCCAATCTCTAAAAATAAATACTTAAAAATAATTAAGTGTATACTTAATAACCAAACCCTAGCCCTCCTACTTCTATTTTAATATTGATCTGAAATGGAATTGGAGTCAGATCAATTCCATGGATTCAAATCTCATTTTGGTGGCTCTATGACCCAGGGCCAATTGTTTAACTACTAGAATCTTCCCTTGTAGGTGAGGCAATCATGTCTCTTAGAAGTGTCTCTCAAATGGGAGAATAGTAAATTGCTTAGCACTCTGCTCAGTCAGTGGTAGCTGATGCCACTCTCATCAAAATTAAGAGTACGGCTTAGATTTTGGGTAGTTCCTGAGAAAATCTTGCATTATTTAATGCAGAAGAAAAAGTGTTGATTGTAATAATGGTAAGGCAGCTATGCAAGAACAGCTTGATAAAGTTGCTGTGATAAGAATTTGAAATGTGCATGAAGGGAAGTATGTAAAATTGTTACAATGGTATCCCTGAGCTGCAGGTGCACTTGGAAGGGTGTGTGCAGAAGAGGCAGGGGGCTTAGGTTGGGAGGGGGTGAGGCTGTCACTCACGCGGGGGTGACGCCCTTGGGCAGGCCTAGGGCGTTGACCGCAACTGGTGGCGGCTGCGAGGGCAGCAAGGCGCTGAGGAAGGCTGCGGGCGTCTGGCTGTGGCCGAAGCGGGCCGAGGGGGAGGCGCAGTGGGAGGCCGGGGCCGAGCTCGGCAGAGGTGGTGGCGGAGGTGGCAGCGGGAACACGTCGGGCACCGAGAAGGCCGTGGTGGGGCTGAAGACTGGGGGTGGTGGTGGCGGGGGTGATGGTGAGGATGAACCCCATGAGGCCTCGGCCTCAGAGCCAAAGGGCTGCGTGAAGGGGGGTGCGGCTGAGCGACCAAAATGCTTCGGAGTTGGGGACATGGGCGACGGGAGGCTGGAGGAGCTGGGACTGGAGGCTGGCGTGCCGTGGCTGGACGCTGGGCCCAGGTTCTGCGCAGCGATGAACTGCTTGGGGCGCGCGTAGTTGAAGGAGCCGGTGGACTGCATGGTGGGGGTGGCTCGGGAGGTGAGCGCGCTCATGGGCTCCGGGGCCGCAGGCGACGCGCAGGCCGCGAGCTCGGGGAAGGCGGGTGGCGGTGGGAAGGGTGGCGAGGGCGGTGCGCTGCGTGGGGCACCGGTTGCGGGGTGCCGTGCGCTGGCTTCCTGCTCCAGGCGGATCTGGTTCTGCAGTTGCTGGATTTTCAGAGGGTCCCTGCGGAGAGAGAAAAGCGACACCTTCAGAGAGGGAAGGAACTAGAAGGAACGCTCATTTGGTGCATCAAGGTTAGGCTGTGACCATGACTTCCCACGCCTGCCAGCTAGTTCCATGCTATGCCGGGCAAATAAGGCACAAGTGTGAGCCCTGGAGCGTGCTGTAGTCTGCAGTTAATTCTGGACAAAGCACAGAGTCAGTTTTGTACGGTCTGTGAGCTCAATCATCTTTCTCCTAAGATGGTTCAAACCAGTTCACAAACTGTGGTGGAGATTTCTCATTTTCATGGAATCTGAAGTATTAAAAGAAAACCTTGGACATGAGTCTTATTTGTAGCCAATTTTTGGAAACAGAAATCTATCAGAATGAGACAGTTAGAGAAAAAACACTTGATTTGAGTTATTTTTGGCAGGTTTAGGTTAGTCCACTTTGCCTACTTCAGTGCCATCCATCAACTTTGCCTTCAGTAAACACCACAGGCTGATTTTGGAGGAAAGATCCACTTTAATTTCTGCATTCCCCCCGCCCCCTGCCAATACACAAAATTTACTATACTTGAAATTTTAGTTGTAACCTAAAATGCCAATTTTTATACAAATCTTAATAAATACTGATACTTATATTTGGTGCCATATCTAAACACATGCAAATATCTATGTTTAATATGTAGATTTTAATAAGCAATGAAAATTATTAATTTATAATAATGCAGTTTTAATTCCCAAAGTATTTTTCCATCAAGAGATTGGATTTTAACTTTTGCATTAAAATTTTAAATTAATTTTTGATTTATAATAATGCAGTTTTAATTCCCAAAGTATTTTTCCATCAAGAAGAGATTGGATTTTAATTTTTGCATTAAATTTTTAGATTAATTTTTAAATTTTAGCAATTAGCTAAAAATCTTACTCTATTTTACTCGGAAGCTTTTCTTTTTGACTGAATTGTACATCCAAGATGTTCTCCTTTATTCGGGCAGGCAGTGACCAAAGGCTGTCTGTCAAAAGAACCTTCAACACTAGGTGGCGCTATAACAAGCAGATGAAACAGGACCAGGTCCATGAATAGGCAAAGCTATGCTCCCAACTTCAAACCTTTAAAACACACAAAAAACCTCAAAATCTTCCTTATCCATAGGTATTTAATCTTCAAACTCAAGCTTTCATAAATTCAAAGCAATACCAAGAATTGAAGCTGCTGGTAAGGTAAAAAACATTTAGATCTGTTATCAAGTGTCATTAGATGTGACAGCAAAAAAGTTCTAAATTCCTTCCTGTGTGTTCTATTTGCTTTCATAATTATCCAGTAAAGTGATCATACTCAAATCCATGAAAAGAGAACAAGGAACACTTTTTGGGCAGCTGAAGAGAATAAAGAGAAGATAGTTCTCTGTGCTTCATCCATGCAGAGCCTCAAAGATTCCAACACCAAAGAACTCTGTGGGGTCCTATGGAACTGACTCCTGGCATTGTAGAGCATCACCACCACTGCCAGGATTCACCGGGACACCCAAGTCCCAGATGTCTGTGTGGTTTTGGGTAGGCTGTCCTGCACATGTGCTCTTGCGCTCCTGTGTTTAGAACTGGCCCAGGAATAGAACTCATAAAAACCACCCACTGGCTCTAAATAAAGCCCACCATCCAGCACTCTCATCCAAATCCCCAGTGCCCCCTTCTGATCTCCCCGCCTTTACTGTCTCCTTTTTATTTCCTAGCTAGGGCAAAATGCATGCTATTTCTGGAATGTTCATCATCATTCACCTGCCCTGTGCACCTGGGCTGGGAGTGGTGCATGTGGTCCTCCTCAAAGCCACTGTGCCCCTACTCTCGGCATCCCAGGCTCACAGCAGCTGGAGCCTCAGCTGTGTTTGACAGTATTTTAAGCTTGGTCTGGCGTCAGCAGATAGCTGTGTAATGGCTCTGGCAAGGCTGCTACAAACATCGTATGATAGCCTGTACATGGGGTGAGGAGTCCTCTACCCTGGATTAGGGAGTGGTTCCTGAGGAGCCAGTCTTCAAAGAAGTGAGGGCAGGAAAGCCCAGACCACCACTGCACTGGTCCTGAGCTTCTCTATGGGCGCCAGCCTTCTCATTTGGGCATTCAAAAGAACCACCAAGTCTGGTAACCCAAGTGGGCTCAAAGCAGCTATGAGGCTACTTTTAGTAATAAAGTGACAGTTCAAGAAATTATTAATGTAGTGTTTCACAAGAAATGAGTAGGCATCCAAGCGTTGTAGCTCCTACTATATATTGCAATGAGGAACTCTGCTAGGGTTTCCACACTCTCCCATTTTGCACTGGGTGAGGGGTATAACACTCAGGGGATTGGAGGGGTGGGGGAGGGGAGAGCAAAACAGTTGTTTTGAATCTTCAAGTGTCTGACTTCATTTGTGTAAAAATCATTTAAAAATACTTGAATTAAATGGATCTGACACTTAGATTCTGAGATGATGAGATGTACAATTTTAAGTCACTTTCTCAGTCCTCATTAAGGTTTGTTTTTTTTGTAGAAGTTCATTTTCACTAAGATAAAAAGGAATGAAAGATACCAGAAAGGGAAGATTACCTGTGGCCTTTGGAAATTACTTAAGAGTTACTTATTATAACAATTCATCACTTTTCTGGTTTTCCCATTTTTCCTCCTGCCCTGTTCTCTGAAAATGAAATAAAATGAAACAGAACTGAACCTCTTGGACATACTGTGTAAAGGTTGAAAATTTGGGTTAAGAGTTCTAGACGGCCTAGTCGCAGCTACAACACCTAGAGCAGCACAGTCTTTGGTTTTGCACACCTATTCCATCAAACCCTGCCCAGCCTTCCCGCCGCCCCCCCCCCCCCGCCCCGCCCGTAATTCAGAGGGCTAAGGAATTCCCTGCTCTTACCCCTCCTTCAATTCTAGAGCTTTCAGTACTCAAGGAAATGAGATGTCTAGATTTTTTTTTGTCATGCACCTGTCACAGTCTGTTTACAAATGGGAAAGGAATTTTAAGTCACTAAGAAGTTACCTGTCTAAGCAAGGTTAGACCAGTCCGTCCCTGGCTCCTTTCCCTACACCAGACATGTCAACATAAAAGAACCCTGACCTAGTGCTAGACTTATTGGGAGGGTCACTTTGTAAGTTGCTGGTATATAAATGTCTAACCCCAATGCTGTACACCTCAAATAAATAATATAATATTACTGGTCAACTGCAATTGGAAAAAATTTAAAAAGAGGAAGTAAAAAAGAGCCCTGACCTTCAAAATGATTAAAAAACCTGTGGTCATCTTTCCCTCCTAAGGATTTAACTCTCGCTCCTCCCTGCAGCCATAGCAGCCAGGCCCTTTAGGGTCTGAATCATCAGTGAAGGTTTGAAGTATTTACATATTTAAGAATGTATTTAAGAATATCTGACTTCAAACTTGATTTTTTTTTTAGGTGAAAGGGGGCAACCATGAAAAAATCTTGGCATCTCATGACAGGGATATGTAAATACTAACTCAATGGATTCTCCTCCTACATCACAAAAAATCAAGACCCCACCCTCCCCCCACCCCCGACCCCCCACCACAATGGATCGGGTACAGCTTTGAACGAGAATGGTTTTACAGAGAGTCCGATGAGGCCAAGATTCGGGTTGAACTGGATTTCCTCTCCAGCTCAGTGATCTCTCCTGCCACTAGATGAAAGCAGCCTTAGGGAAGGCGAGCAGCCCTGTGGTCCAGGAGGAAAAGGCCAGACTCGCAGGTGGATGGTACCGGGTTGGAACACGACTCCGCCAGCTCCTAACCCTGGGTGATTGTGAGGAGTCAATGAGCGCAGTGCCTGGTGCAGAGTGTGAACTCAACAGATGTTCCACGGCAGAAGAGAACAAGCCATCCATCCCGGTTACTTTGCAAGACAGAGATTTCAAAAAATAGAGATGATGTTCTACTTACTTCAGGGGGTCTTCCTCTTCATCTGTCCCCCCGCAAGTAGCTGGCAAGGACAACAGCAGTGGCACACGGGGACACGAGGAAGTGGAGGTGATCAGTGAGTGGCCAGACCAGCTAAGACGGCCAGTCTTAGTTAGCCACTGTCCTCACCCTTCCGCCCACATAGCTGTCATGGGGGTGGCAGATGAGGGACAGCCCTTATCATCTTCCTGCCACTGGACTGACTCATACACAACCCCAGGGGGTGGTGGGGGTGGTATTATCCCTATTTTCTGAATTCCTCCTAGATTAGTGAGGTCAAGTCACCTGCCTAAGGGCAGAAGCTAGAGGGGAAGGGTGGATGGTTGGCTCCAAAACCTCAGCTACGTCATTCTCTCCGAAGCGCTCAGTGAAGAAAAAGGGTTTATTAGACTGTTAGTCATTGTTACTGCATATCACATTTTCTCTGGGGAATGGCAGCCTGAGCTCAAAATAAAGGATGTGAAAGTAAACTTCTGGAAAACAACTTTTCTGTAAATGGGTAATTCCCAGCGTGTCTCTCTGGAGCAATGTCTGCATGGCAAGAAGCAATTTTCCCCCTGCTTGTACAAATAGAGATGGAGTATTTATAACTGTCTGGAGAAACTCTTGGGATCGTGAAGCTGGAAAACATTTGTGCTTTCAGAGTAAATATGCCATTGCTTTATATATTTCCTAACCTTTTTTACTGTGTGATACAGAAGCCACTGCGTGATGAAGAGCTGCAACACCGCACCCTCTGAAGCAGGAGCTCCTTGGGTCCTGCTGCTCACAAGCACTTTGAAGGCAGGGACCGGGACGTGCCAGCATCCTCAGCACACTAAACAGCAAGCAGCCTCACAACCTCCAACCCCACACTCAACATGGCGGACACATCACTGTCCGTGGCGACACCGATGCTGATTTCTGGCTGTGTTTCTATACCCTGCTGGTTCCTCGGACACAGTCAGCAGGGCAGTCCCGTAACAGGGAGCCCGTGTGGACCAGGGGATTCAAAGACTTTTCAAATGATGCTCATCACGTAAATCAATAAACTGCTTGTGTGTTCCCACAACACACTCCCCTCTGGCTGGGATTAGCTCTGGGTCTTATGTATGAGAGAGCTCAAAATATTAATTCTGAGAACTTACAAGAAGGGGAATATGAAACTCCTACAAGGGCTTCAGTTCAGGGTGTACTCATTAAAGGTCCATCCATGGCTTTATTACATTTGTACTTCAGTTGCCTAGTTTTTCTTCGGTTACTCATTTCTCACTTAAGGAAGACTCATTTATGTCTTCATGTCAGAGAATCTAGGTTCACTTGGTGAGGGTCAGCATCTAGGAACTTGCTTGGTTCAGCCCTGCATTGTCATTGCCCCTTGGGAAAAGCTATAGAAGAAATGACCCTGAGAACAATCATTCACACAATAGAAATAGGTTAATATGGGCCAAATGAGAGCATATTATTTGGGTTTGTGGGAGGTTATAGTACAAATATAACTGTGAATTTAAATACATTCCCTATAAGGGCGGGACAGGGCGGTGGTAGATTGGGATTCTCTGCAGAGTGTCATACACATAAGAATGTACAAAATCAAATTAAAATTGACCACTTTGGAAATGTGTGGTTAACATGTATGGCAAAATGTCATAGGTTCCTTTGTAAAAGACCATTTCTTTGATCTTTAATTTAGTCTAAGCCTTTTGTAAGTCTTGCTGACTCTAGACAGAGCCAGGACTGAATGCAATTAATTACATGGGGGGGGGGGGGGGGGGGGTTCAAGGGAGAAGCGACCTGCATGATGAGCCCACAACTTGAGTCTCTATCAGAAGGAAGACTCATCTTTTCCACTTAGAAAAAGAACTGCATTGGGCTCTTCTACAAAAAAAAAACCAGTAGCTCTTTATGTCTTATTACATAAAGCTGACCTTTATTAGAAGTCATTACATGCACCATGAGAAACAGAGGGAGCAACTGCTGACTGATTCATAATTCTCCTTGGAAAGTCTCCGGAATATCAAAGGATGGCCGCGTCTCTCATGTGGAATAAGGACTGAGAGGCTGGGACGTGGTGTTCTGATAAAGGTCAATACCAGCATGAGTTCGTTACAACTTGAACCCTATGGCCGGCTTCCCAGAGGCAGAGGATCCTCCCTTTGGAGGTGTGCGGAGATCCGGCTCTCTGGGCTAAGTGGCCATCTGGCTTCCTGAAGGCTGCAGGACGTGGTCTGAAGCACTCACAGCCCCACCAGAAGAAAAGGATGTGTTCCCATCAGAAGAAAAGGATGTGTATCTCAACACAAATTGACTGTGATAAGGGGTAGGCTGTGATGGTGTTTGCAGTCTTGATAAGCCCGGTGAAGCCCAGTGACAAGGAGCTCCAGCATTTCAGCCTCAGCCTTTTCCAGGGCGGGGGCGGAGGCAGGGGTGGGCGATGGGGGTGGGGTGAGGAGGAATGTGAGGTCAGGTTCTAAAAGCATCAACTCCACATCACAGTTAAATGCCTTAAATAACTTTCATTTCTATTGCCACACAGGCCAGTGGAAACAGCAGGAAGATATTAGCTGCTGATTCTTATAAAGACTCTGCGAATATAATGGGCATGAAAAGGAATTAATATGGACTGTTGCCAATTGAAAATGTTTGGTATTAATTCTTAACATAAACAAAGTACATTTTTAAAGAAAATCTGTTCCCCAACCTTTTCCGTCAATGCTTGAGGCAAAATCAGTGATCTCATTTCTAACTGAAACACGGAAGAAAAGCTGCCTGGGAGATAGGTGTTGAGAAACTCGAAGGACTTACGCATACGATTTCTCAGAGATTTTAAAGAACTGGGGAAAAAAGATGGGCAAACCCTCAACTTTCAGCCTTACCATGAAATGAGAGCTTGGAATACTGTAGGGCTTCATTTGGTTAATGTCTCCTCAAATTTCCATGTTATTGAGAGAATTGTCCCGTCCCTTCCGCATCATTTCCATTCTAGTTTATGTTTGCTGAACTGAGTATCTCTAAAACAGGGATGTATGGCTTGTTTTTGTAAGAATGAATTATTACTGAACACAGTGTCATATCTTTTCAAAAGAAACAACCATTACCTATGTGCCCAATGGTTTTATTTTACTGAAAAAAAAAAAGAGTAGCAATTCCCTCCTTTCTCTACCCTTTTCAAACACTTTGTGTTCAATATTTCCTTTTGTTCTCCTGTAAGATGCTCAATAAATATTGTTGATTTTTTTTTCAAACTCCCAGACTTCTGTAAAGTACAGAGCTAGCTGGCCCACCTCGGGGTCAGCAGCTGCAGTTATTATCCGAAGCAGCACAGATATTGTGCACAGATAAAGCCACAATCACACAGGCTATTTACCAGTAAGGAGAGTCAACCAAGCTAGAGAAATGTTCAAACGGTCCGACTCCAGTTTGGCCACTAGCTATTTACGCCTTTGGATGATTCACTTACCCTCTCTGGAGCCCAGTTCCTCCACTTTAAAATAATGTAATATCTACAAAGTCCTAGTAAACTTTCGGATTTTATGATCCTTACTCTTTAGTCCAGTAACATTGTAAAGAAGCTAACTTGAAAGGTACCCGTGAACAATGAACCGAGCCCAAGTATGGGGCGTGTTCGTACGCATGCATCGGCTTTACACATATGCTGCTTTTCTCATCTGTTTCAACTGTTTTGAAAAATGAATATATCACTTTTAAAGGCATTAGAGAGACAAACTAAAATAATTCCACAGTAAATCTTATAAAAAGGATCCCTTTTGGTGGAGGAGAGAGTACTTTTTATACTATGAATAGGCATCACCTAAGTGGTTAATATTAGTTGCATTTTTTTTTCTTAAGACAGATATACTTGTAGATAAATCCTGTCCAAAAAATAAGAAAAATAGCTTTTGGGTTTGTGTGTCTCCAAATAGCCCCTATGAGAAGTGGGTTGGATGTGGTTCTGCTACAATGTTCTCTCTTAAAGAACCATGTGAACTATTTCATTGGCCCATTCACCACTGTTCTGTTAGCAAACCTTTCCCCTCTATCCCCCTTTGTCCTTTGGCTTGACTTTACAGACCTTCTAAAAGCTAATTTAAGGTATTCTGTTCAATAGAAAGGTAGTGTTATATTGTGCTCAAGACCTGCAACCCAGCAGTCCGGTCTGTCTCTGTTCTCATCCTTACCACCCTGGCCACCTCTGGCAGTTGGAGGTCCCGCTCCCTCTTCTCCAAGCCCACACTCTCCTCCCTGCCTTTGACACTGGGCCTCATGTGCCTTGCTGGTCCTCTGCCAGCTCTCTAACTGTACACATGTCATCAAGATCTGAACTTTCTTTACCTTCTCCCGGTAGGAGGAGACAACAGCATCCCCCTCACTCCCTAATCTCTGTCTCTAACCCAGACTCGGCCTTGAATTCCAATCCTGTTCCCTATTTCCATGTGACGTAAACATGCTACTCCACTTCAAACTTAGCATGTCTAAAACGGAGTCACCCTCACTCCAGTCTAATTTCTCCCCCATCGATGACTGATATTTGAAGATTCCCTATACTTGGCCCAAGGCAGCCCCAACATTCTTATCTCCAGCTACCACTCAATCTCCACTTCTCCATTCTCCCAAATTAGTTTTCTTGCTCTCTGAACTCACTGTGGTTTTTTTTTTTTTTTTCTTCTTGGCCTTTTTTCAGGTACTGCCTCCTTTTGGAAGGCCCACCCCACCAATTTCTCTCCATTCACTGAGGTTGTCAGATCATTTTCTGCCCCTTGCCATGTCTCTGTTCTTGAAGGTCTTCCTAATAACATATAGAATTCCTTCTCCCTCCAAACTGCTCCAGTCCACAAGGCTGGTCTGGTATCATCAGGGCTCGGTAGTGATGTTGTCACCCCCGAGGCCAGATCTCCCGGAGCCAGGCTCACGCTCTGTGTCCTCCTGGTGACCCCCCCCCCCCCGTGCTGCACACACAATTGTCACTAAACACCTGTGAAGAGATGGCTAGGCATCTCTTTGTGTGGCATATGGGACAGGGAAACAATCCGAGCTCTTATATAATAATGACGGTACCTACATCGCTAGCTTTTCAGCATCTAAAATATGAACCTCGAATCCCCCAAGTGAGAGTGTCTGTGAAGCCAGTAGCTCAGTTCCTAATTTGGCGCCTGCCAGGCGCTCCGTGTTCCAGGCAGCCTCCCCTGTACCAGTGCCCATTTTCCCTTTTATTTGGTTATCAGTCAAAAATGCCCCAAGTTTATGTTTACCTTGAGGGAAAGTGCCTCAGGGATATTTTCAGTACTTGGTGAGAACTTGAGTCATCTCCAAGCAATTCTTTACTTTCCTAGGGGCCGTTCTTCCCATCACTGCAAAGTTCTGAGCCATTTTTCCCCCCCAAAGCATAGGCTGTATCCTGAGATAACACAGTGGGTCCCTGTACAGAGGGAGGAAACGGTCCGCTTGTGTGTGCATTGTGTGGCAGGTCGTAAAGACCCAGCAGAGTCTTACTAACGAGGCGGCATTGAATGTCTGTGCCGGGGCCGGAATCTGAGGCATTGATGTCTGCCTGGGACCTCACACTGATGTCTGGACTCGTTGTTCAAGTTGTTGTGAAAATACTGCCAAGAGTCCTTAATTGCTGATAGGAAGTTAAAGAATGTGTAGGCGGAGGCCAGCCTTTCTTCCTGGCAGGAGAATGAGGGCCCTGGTTGGTGACATGGCAGTCAGCATTCATAAGAGCCAGTAATGACTCAGTAGTCAGGGGAGAGCTGAAGGAGCTCCTCCTTAAAATCACAGTTGCCTGAAACTCCAAGAGGAGGAGACGTCTGTTGTTACTGCCTATGATTCCTGCCTTTCTTTAAGATCTGCTTCCACCCTCTTCCTCACGGGTCCACCAAGCGCAGTTCCCCAACCCTTGGTCACAGGGTGAGCATGAGACCCAGGAACTAGCTCATCATTGTCTGGCTTTGGCGAATCATGCAAGGGAAATACAGGGTGGGGGAAAAGTAGGTTTGGAGTTCTTCGTGTGGAACAAGACATGAAGGTTACGATCACAATAGCTTTCTTCGCTGTTTCGTGTGCTCACCACAAACCTACTTTCGCCCACTCTGTAGATGGACCAGTCAGGACCTTTTGTACTAAAGATGACAGGGAAGCATGTCTCTGTCCTCTGACCGCTGACTACAGGGACACATGCCCCAAGTTGCTGTCATGGAAGGAAGCACCTATAGGAAGGAAACCCATACATGAAAACTGAGTCCCTCTGGAGAGATGACAGGCAAGAAGAGAGACGTAGTCACACTGCCACGCTGTCTTAGCCCCTCATCCGGATCCGACCCTCAGACCAAGTTTATCTCGAATTCCACATACAGGGTAGTTGCTCTCTGCCCTCACCCCCCACCCCCGTTATTTTTTTCTTTCTCGAGTTAGTGTAAATGCTTTCTAACACTTCTAAGAAAGTGGCCTTGCACACTATCTCATCCAATTCCTTATTGTATAGACACAGAAAAAGAGAGAGAGATTAAGTGACTGCACAAAATCATCAGCTTGTTAATGCCAAAGGCCTGACAAGAACATTTTGCTGGTAAAACTAATATTAAAAATTAATCTTATAGCACCATCTGAGGTTGATGAATCACTGAATGGACAAATACATAGACTGTTCATAAAGTTGTGAAAGAAACCATCAGAAAGACTAAAAATAAATAAATAGGGGTAAATAGGGGTATTTATCTCTGGAGGATGAGACTAGAATGCAGTGGAGGAAGTCTTATTTTCATATTTTTTTTATAGTCATCTATACTTGTAGTTTATTTTTAACCTAGCGCAAATTAATATAATGGTTAAAATATATAAAGTTCTCAAAACATATACATTATAAACATATAATTCTTAAAACACACAGAATTCCAGAAGTTTACATTTTAAAGAAAGTCATGTCATAAAGAAGATAGAGTGTATTGCCTTAGACAGCCACTAAATACCCTGGAAGCCTGGGGACAGCCATTCCCTGTGACCGAGGCCCCTGGGGGAGGCTCTCCTCCAAGGAATGTCGCCAGGCATGATTATTACTACTGCTGCTACCAGCTCCAACAGCACCACGATACTGCTCCTAATGATAATCGCTATTACAGAGCACTTCCTACGTACCAAACACCCTTATTCATACTTCATCTATATGAACTCATTTACTCTTTATGAAAACCCTAGGAGGCAGGCCTCTGGTTATCTCCATTTTACAGAGGAGGGAGCCAAGGCACAAGGGTACATAGCTGGAAGCAATGCAGGTGGCGTTCACATTGAGGAGGTCTCGCGCACGGCTATTATGTTGTGGGACCTCTACTGGCGGCCTCGGGACTCAGCTTACTTCCACGCTCACTGGGTTTCTCCAGCAGCTGCAGAGGACCTTTCTAATGTGGGTCCTGCCCGAGACTAGCTGTCACTCTGTCACTCCTATCCCCTTAGTTTCTCAGCTCCTGGGACATGGATCTTGCTGTGGAGCGCAATGCCGCTGCATAGAGAAACAACCCGGCTGTGTCCTGCAGACATTTCACTGGTATCATTTTAGGTCGGTAATGTTTCTGATCCATATACTGCACTTTGCAAACATTTATTTACTGAAGAAACTAGAAGAATATATAAAGCAACTTGAAGGAGTTGGTTTTGAAAGCAAGAAATTAAATTCTCAGAATATCTTACTTCAGTATTTGAATGATCAACCAGCACGCATGGTATTGAGAGACTATTAAATGCTTGGTCTGTACTAACTAAACTTTATCTATTTACAGCCATACACTGAGGGCTGAAGATGCAGTGTGGGGACAGGAAGAGGAGACCAACTGGTAGAGATTTTCAGTGCATATTTTGCAAGTTAAAACCAAAAGCAAATTTCTGATAAGATTGAAGAGACGTATCACATAATAGTGATCAACACTGCCATGGAGTTCCTTGGCACAAAATTCCCACATACTTGTTCTGTCCTTCACTCTCCTCTTTGAAAAAGATGCTCATTATAGGAAAAAAATAAATAAGAGAAGAGCAATGTCCTAAGTAACTGGAATTGATTTCTTAAAAATGGCTTTGTTTCTGCAGTCACGGATCGCCCCTTTTAGCGTCTCCTGCCCAGTGGGCTACTAAGTGCTGTCCCTGGCGGGGTGATGATGCCACCGATGATCTGTGTGTCCTGGACTAAGAGAGACCCAAGTTTCTTCTTATCCGTGAAACAAAAAGTTGAACTGTTTTTAAATAGTCCCTTTAAATATGTTTTAAAGTTCTGCCAAGCTATAAAATCCA
This sequence comes from Phyllostomus discolor, assembly GCF_004126475.2. NCBI lineage: Eukaryota > Metazoa > Chordata > Mammalia > Chiroptera > Phyllostomidae > Phyllostomus > Phyllostomus discolor. The sequence goes on along the minus strand of NC_040910.2, from coordinate 29,231,998 downwards.
CTATCTGGCCTTTCAGTATTGGACATCTGAACATTATTAATTTGTTACGTTACTCTATCTCTTGAGAGGCCTCATCATTTCAGTATACTGGAACTTAAAAAAAAAAATGAATCTTCCACATGCTGACGAACAACACTAATTTATAAAGATGAATTTTTAGACTGCTATTAACGTCGACCTATCACTGAAGAACGAAAGAGCATTTCTGAATAAATAAAAAGCTGCCAATAACATTTTCTCCATATTTCATTCTCGCGAGTGTAAATAATGGAAGGAATGCACACTTGGACCTGGGTACTCAGAGTAATTTATTTTCTCTTAAAGGTCGATCACTGCTAGTTTCACGTTAATGGTCAAGATACGCAGCCAAGGGGTTCCGCAGTGTAAGGTCAGGCCTCGCCTCGCCTGATCACTAGGCTCCAATTTTAACCTCTCATCCAAGGAGGGAAAAAGTTCTTGAAAAAAATTCAAAAACGCATTTTGGCAAGCTCAAGAGATGTAGCTTAGCAGCATGAATTAAGAGACTTGTGACCATGAAAAAGAATTGTAAATTTTAAATGTCTTTGACCCTTCTTAGCTTTTGACCAACTGACTCTGACATTCCTCAGAGGCCAGGGGAGGAGAAGGGCGCAGCAAGGACAGTGCTGGAGGGTGGGCAGATCCGACCCTCCCCACAGTAAAGGAAGTCTATCCAAATGTGCCTTGGGAAGAACTGTAATAGATGAGGTTCCCTCCCTGAAAAATGACTAAAGCCACTAAAATAATTCTTAGATAAAGCAACCCAATTATTTAAGTGTAGTTACTCTTAAGGAAAAGTCAGGAGAAATTTATCACAGCCCCATGAGGGTTCCAGCGTGGTTATAAATGACTGTGCGTATTGTCGAGTCATTTATCTGGTACTCTGTCAAATGGCGTCTTCTGTAATGTGGTATTTATGACCCTCGCCAATATGATGAAAAACATGGAACATCTTGAAATGCCTTTTGAAAGAACACTGTATAGTATGTACAGACACAAGAGAGCTTATCTTACTGTGTTTTATTCATCTGTTCCACAGTATGTAAATACTGAAGTTCATTGCACACCACATTGGGTTTTTATAATTACACTGTAAGATGTTCATACATTAGGTGGTTCTGCATTTAGGGGAGCAGTATGTACACCTAGATGTGGTGGTTCTTTTTAAAATATGAGACAAATAATGGAAAAAGCCACTCCACTGGAGTGGGTACAGTATCTCTGCGATGACATGCACAGGAGATCCATGAAAGGTCAGATGGAAGCACCCGCGCCGTCTTGTCGAGCAGAGTAATAAGGAGGTTGGTCCAGGTGCCACACAGGAGGTCATCGACTGCGCTGAAATCAGCCACTCGGTTTTTTGCTCTTAGCCTCTCCAAGGAAGACATCACGGTACAAACTTCTCTGACTAAAAGGCTTTCACTAACGGCTCAACCAAAAGGTCATTTCTAACAAGAATGCAGACAAACATTCCAAAGAACTAAGGAAAGATGTCCTACCTCAGTCAGGTTGCGACAAGGGCTACTTCCTCCCGCAGAGCGAGGAGTGAGCCTCTGCTTAGGAGTAATGTAGCGCTGGCTGTGCAGCAGTTTTTGTATTTTGCTGTGTGTGATACGCACTTACTTGACCAAATTTTTGAGGAAAAAAATAAGGATGTGCATCATACATGGGTAGTACTAATTCCGTATCTATATAAATATTTAATTCTTTTATTTATGTGTATGCATTAAAAGTATAACTCTAGACAGCAGTGATATCCGTATGCAAAATAATACCCTGAAATATGATAATTGGTTTTGTTTCTAAATATAAATAAATAAAAAATTGAATTAAACATTGTCTAAGATATTAGTCCTGAGTAAAAATAATACAAAGTATATTTAACTATACTCGAATTTCTACCTTGACCCTTGAAGTATGATCTTTTATCTCGATTGTGCCCACCAGTGAAGAAAAGCGTATTTGAAATCTGAGAAGCACAGGCAGTTCATACCGGGGAGCTAACATTAGTATTTTTGTTGTTAATGCCTTCTGAGTAAGACAGGCTTAATGTAATAGTTACAGAGTTATGAATGTACAAGTTATGAATTTACAAGTGATTTTTTCTTGCTGTGGATATTGGTCAGTCTCTAAAAATATATCATAAGGGTATATTAAAGATCTACAGAATTTTTTAAAAACATCAAAATGGGCCAGAAGATGCTAAAGTCATTTGTGGTATATGTTAACAACTTAATAGAGTAAACTTGTTTTGTTTTGTTTTTTGCCTTTCAAGAGCACAATGCTATCAGCCTTGAAAAAATATTGCTATGTAGTATCTGCAGGCATCAGGACACTGAAGGAGCGGGCACTCTCCCCTTCACTGTGTTCACACATGGAAGGACTTCTAGGACAGGAGCGTTCCTGGCCTGTGTCCTCTTTCCCCTCTTCGTGGGGTGGGCAGTGGACCCAGGCATGCCCAGATCAGCCTTTCCCCTCTGCTTGCTTTGTACCTGCTGCTCGCAGGGAGAGGGTTATCTTCTCCCCAACTCTGGAGGTGGGGTCTGCCTCAGTGGAGCTGTATGGTGCTGCCTGGGGATAGGTAGCTCAGCTGCTTAACTCTGGGGTGAAATACGCAGTAGCAAGCTTATCCGGCCCGGCAACCCAGCTCCTTTCTCCTCCAGTCCTCCCCAATACAAACCCGAGGCTTGGATGGCTCTCTCTGATGCCTCAGTTTACCACTCAGATGGCCCTAAACTTGAGCGGCCCTCCTAAAACATACATTATTGATGTATTTTAATGAAAGAATCTTACATATTCATGCATCTTCAAGCCAACAGTCATTTGTTAGGCATGTAGAGGCTAGCCTCAACTCTGGTAGAGGGCAGAAGAGGTGTGGGTGGCAGCGGGTTGACTCAATGCAACAAAATAAAAGCATTAAACAGACCTGCTTCTTCTTGGAAGGCAATTTGCGGACCATTTATTGATTAGTCAACTTGTGCCTTTGCCGGCAGGGCCTCATTCCTTACCCAGGGACATGGAAAGGTCCCCTCCATCAGCTCCCCTTAAGGAGTTCTGTCATTTCATTTTCTGTATCCCTACCCTCCCCTGAAAACAGAAAATTTACATTTATACCCTTTTACATTCAGCTGACCTAAATACTTAGTTAGACTTATCTTGACAGATGACATATAACATTTTTAGATTCTTACCTAAATACTCCCATCATCTTGGTTATGAAATTGGTTGAAAAAACAAGGCACGAACGTAATCTTTTGACCAACAGAATTTAACTTCTTTGGCTTAGAGAATTAAAGCCCAATGAGAGTTCTTGAAAATCAGTATAGCAGTCATAACAAACCCCTTCCTTTCAAAAATTGAACTTATAACCAGTAAATAAATTCATTTATTTACAATGAATACAGAAAAATTCATTTCCATACAATATTTCTTTTTATCTTTTGAAAGTAAGTTCTATTTCTTAAAGCACATGCGATTAAAAAATGCAAAACAAAAATCCTATTGGATTTTCATGTGCCAAAAAATGAACCTTAACCCACAATTCACATCTTATACAAAAATTCATTCCCATGAACCTTCAACTGAAATATAAACCTGAAACCTATAAAATTTCAAGAGGAAAACAAAGGAAAATCTTTGTGACTATAAGTTAGGCAAAGATTTCTTAGATAAGATGCCAAAAGTTTGATACATGAAGGAAAAACACTGAAAATTTGGACTTCATTAAAATGAGAACTTCTGCCCTTCAACAGGCAAAAGAGAGAAGGGGCACCTTGAAAAGTATGTTTTCATCTCTTCCTCTCTTCCTCTCAATGCAATCCCCCTGCCCTGCCCCCGCAGCATCCACTCAACACTATTACCATTTCTTGTGTTTCCTACGGAGCTAGCCCATACACAATAAGCATAGAGATAGATGTACTGCAGGGGGTGGCAAATGCAGTTGACAGGTATGAGTATGTGGAACACAGTTTATTCTTGTATTGCTTATTAACCATTGTATTCTTTTCCCCATGAACAACCAGAAACCTACTTTTGCCCATCCCGTATACAACAGTTGTGTTGCTCTTTATATCAAGATTATTTTAAACGTAAAACTTTCATATTCAATATATTTATAAGATTCCTCTGTGTAGTCCACGCTTTTGACAGCATTCACTGCTCCTGCACATAGTTGAGGCCGAATTCTTTGGAAGTAATTAGTTTTGAAATTTTACTTAAGCAAAGATGAAATAAAGATAAAAAAAAATTTAATTTGCTGGCCTTGGTTAAACAAACAAACAAAATCTCCCCTGAGTTGTCAGTCTCACTGCGTTCTCTGAGTTCAGGCCACGCTCCATATTTGGGCTCTGTCGGCTGTCGTATCCTGCGGGAGAGACGTCAGCCGGGGCCTGGAACCAAAGTCCTATTTGAAGTACATCGAATCCAGTTTCTCCGATTGCTTTCATTTCTTTGGGTATTGGTGTTTTTACATAATAAAATTCTCTTTTAAGGAAAAATGAGACTCTCTTTAGTCATTCTGGTAATTAAAGAAAGCATTTGGCTAAGGCTGAACTGAAAACATTTTTCACACTACACAGCTCAATTCACTTCTTAAATGACTCGTTTAAGACGTAAGTGAGCAAGAAGAATACTCCTGTCTCACTCTATCTCATTATCCTGTTTCATTTCTTCACAGCATTTATCAATGAAATGGCTGCATTTACGTATCTGTCTTTATACTTTCTGCCTGAATGCCCAGCTCCACACCAGCCCCCACACCCAGCTCTGGGAGGCCAGCACCGTAAGGGAGGGGACTTCCTCCAGTTGTACATGGGCTAGAGTGGGTTCTGACACCCAGTAGGTACCCAGAAGACTTCTCCACTGAGTGAACTGTGTTTCTACTGCTGGGATTGGCTCCGATTCCTGCTGTATGGTTTGTAAATTCAGCAGCAGTATCCAGATGTGAAAAGGTGGACATGACCATTTAGAATTTTTCACATTGTTTCTGCTACACTGGCTTGGAGCATAAAGGTTTGTATAGACCTAATTTTATACCCCCAAGACCTGTGCTCCGAATATGGTAGCCACTAGCCACGCGTGGCCACCAAGCACTCGAGATGTGGCTGGTCCAAATTCACACTCGCTTTAAGTGCAAAACGCACACCAGATTTTGAAGATTTAGTTTAAAAAGAGTGTGAAATGATCTCATGTATAATGTTTATACTACTTACATGTTGAAACTATTTTTAATATATTGGGTTAAATAAAATATTAAAATTAATTTCATTTATTTCTTCTTTAAGGTGACTACTAGTAAATTTAAACTGCATATTGTGGCCGGTATTTTTGGTCCACGTTATATTGCTACTAGGCAAGGCTCCTAGAGGCCTGGTTGGTTCTCAGAGTTCCCTCACTTCTTCTCACAAGGTCTCTGTCTTTTTACCCTGTGTAGACACCCCCTGAGGGGCCCCACTAAACTAGACTCAGAGAATGCAGAGCCTTAGAAACTGAGGACAGATCCCTGGGACAGTGGTGATGGATTTGTCCATGATTGTGGCAAAAAGGTACCCCCCCCATTTTCTTCCTTATTTGCTGACTTTCCAGCAAGTAATGTCAGACATTATTCCATGATTATGTTTCTCAAACTGTTCCACTCTCCTAAGACATTCACACATAGTGGGCCTATTTGGGACACTCTTGGAGAGCAGCCCATCATCTCTGGCAGAGCATTCTCCTTCAGGCAGTACAAGGAGACTCATTTCTTTAGAAAGTTTTAACCTACTGAGGTCATACTACAAGGCCAAGGTTACGTAGGACAGTCCTGCCAGATGCAGTGAGCATGCCCAGGCATCAGTGATGGGCAAGAAGCTGTGAGGTGAAAAGCACAAGACTGCAGGCTCTAAGGTGGAGAGGAGCTGGAATTTCCTATCACATGAAATATGGTACAAGCTTTGGATCACATAATGGAGCAACACAAAAATGATGTCATGTGTCGACAAAAATTGGAACAACCAAGTTAGGAAGTTGAGGTTTTACGTTTAAATAAGGGACAAATTTGATTTTTTTCTCCAGTGTGTAAAAGTATTTAAATGAAAGTCTTAATGAAAAAGTACAAAAACTTAAGATACACTGGCTATTACTACATTTAGAGTAAGTTTAGGGGACAGGAGAGCATCTAGACTGAATAGTGCCAGATCGTGGGTGGTACACGGCTCTTCAATGTATATTATCTTATTTATAACAGACTGCTCTCCCTTGCTATTGCCTCCTTGGTAAAGTCCATCCTGGAAAGCAAATACAATCTTCTGAACTATAGTATTATCATTAAGTATCTATCTTTTGACCCAAAATTATTGTCTCAGAGAAAACCTGCCAACTTAAAGATTGCAATAGATACTATCTTCATCCTCAGAGTAAAAGGTAAAATGTGTATGAAACTATTATTTATGTGTGTCAAACTTGATAACAACGAGATGCCTGGAAAAACATCTTATAGTACAGTGATGAGTGTACAACTTTAAAAAAAAATGCCTCCTGGCATTACTGACTCAGTTTGGCTAAATATAGTCGGCAGCCCGCAGGCTTCGCAGCACATTTTCCCCTGGAATTCAGCTAATGTAAATAAAACAAACAGAGCGGACCTGGCCCCCTCCATGAACATTACATCAGTCTTCCTTATTAGGGAACTTCTTCAAACCTGACATTTTGCTCCAAATAACTGGAGTTTCATTCTCAACGTGCAACTCTGGAATGGGAGCTGCTCTGATCAGAAGGGCTGGTGAGCGTCAGCAGATCTGTGGGCCGCGTGCAGCCTCATTTCACTAAGTCTCATTCCTTAGACAGGAGCGCCGTTACGGAAAGGAGCAGGAGACACATGTCATGTTTCCTGCTGAAGGTACATTCAAGAAAGCACATTCAGTGTGCCTCATTTGTTTTGCTTTCTATATATGTTTTGATACATGCCTGTGATGGTGAACAGAAACAGGAGAAATTCTGAGATTCTTGAATTCTCGCAATTTCGATAGTGGTTCGGACAAAAAGACTTTTGCATATGATTGATCTTAAGATGATGTAGAAGTTAATAAGCTAAGAAAGATCTCCCTCTCCCCTGAAACGTTCCTCAATGTGATGTTGAATGTGCTAGACAACTTAGGGTTATTGTCTTTGTCCTTGAGATATTATTATATTCACATGCCAACCTGGCAGCAAAGGCAAAAGTAAACTGGAGGTGCATAACTGAAAGCTTCTGCCCAGCAAGGGAAACCACCAGCAAAGTGAGAAGGCAGCCCACTGAATGGGAGGAGGCACTTTTCAATCATCTATCCGAGAAGGGGTTAATAATGTACAGCACGATGAGTACAGCTAACAATACTGAATTGTATATTTGGAAGGTGCTAAGAGAGTAAATCTTAAAAGGTCTCAGCATAAAAAAATGGTAACTATGTGAGGTGATGGATATTAACTAAACTTATTGTCATAACCATTTTGACATACATTATATATACATATATAGTCATTATCCAGTATTGACTAATACAGTGTTATGTCAATTATATCTCAATAACATTGGAAAAATAAGTCATATTTAAAAGTGTTGCATAATATACTTGTTTGGAAAAAATGTTAACTAATCCAGACTTCTTGTTATGAAAGGTAAGATTTATGAAGTTAAAATGTATGTGTAAAATAAAAATCAATCAAAGCAAACCTTTTCTTTAAACACTTTTTCATGAGTACAAATAGGGTTATTCATCAGTTTTCTGATTCTACCTAGTATTTTCTCTTTTTCATCTTGACATAAAGGCTATTTTCATAAGAAATAAAAGGGTTGAAAAAAGTTTTAAATATAAAGTCCACAATGATGCAATGGTATTGGTGAAGCTAATACAACACTCTGAAATGGTTGGTGTATAAGTAAACAGTCCTGAGATGCAATGAGTTGTGTGGGTAACGTGATAATGCAAAGACGAAGCCTTCTTATGCAGTGGGCTACTTCTGGCAGGCAGTAAATAAGAAACTACTCATTTATTTCTCATTTTCTACTTTGGTTCACTAACAAAATCAGGATAATCACATGTTCATGCAAATGTGGAGGGTGAGGGCTGGCTTGTGGCAGGAAGAAAGACCGGCCTGGAAAATAAGGGAGGATGGTGCTAACAGTTCCAAGTTTGTATTTCTAAATCTAGCTTATTACTGGACTTTTTTCTTCCAATGTTTGTTTTTTCAAAGGAAAGAAAAGCAAACACACCTGAATCTCTTGCACTCAGTACAATTTAAATGGGATCGTGGATGGTCCTCATTGTTTCCACAAAGAGCCCGGCAACGGCAAATTGGGAAATGCCATTAGGATCTCAGAGTTTTCCTGTCTAACAGGCCCTTCCATGTTCTGGGAATTTTACCTACGTACTGCTTACTGAATTTGAGATTGAAGGTCATGGTGTATTTCACAGGGATGTAGACTCTGGAGTTAGAGAGGCTGGCTTTATACGACTGGGTGGGTGTCCTTGACCACTTAGCCTTTCCGGGCCCGTTTCCTTATCCTTAAATGGGGGTCATCACGGCATTTGTCCCGGCTGTGAAGATGGAATGAGTTATTCCATATGAAGTGTGTAAATTATCCCCTATGAAGTACGAAGTAAGCAAAGCTTGAGCAAACCTTCAATAAGTGTCTCAGCAACTAATATTCAGGACAACCATAATTTAGTGTTTAAACATGCACCCTTTTGCCTGGGACATCCGTTGAACGGGACAAAACTCTTGGACAGCAGGCAAATTGACAGTCCTGGGAAGAAGGGAGTGTATGATCACCCCATTAACACTATGTAATGTCAAGGTCACACAATGTGGACATAAACTGATTTACAAAATTAACAAAACTTGCACCTCACTGGGTATTAGTGTATGAGATTAGATGGCATAAGAATGCCTTAATTTTAAAAAATCACTAACTGTAATTTGAAATGTTTATCTTGAAAGAGACCTAACAGTTATGTTAATCACCTACTTGTTGAACTTCGAACATCCTTTTTCAACATTACCCCAAATATATTATAAACTTTAGTTTAAATCATGTTAGCACTGCTTTCCTTCTTCCTTGTAGTCTCTTTGGCACAGACGCCAAGCCATGGGGGAGTGGGGTGCGGCCGGGGAGGAGGAGAGCAACATCAAATAAAAGGGTAAACAGCAGCACGTGGCAGCCACCGGGGCCTCAGCCGTGCTCAGCACAGACTGACCGGACCCACCGCATCTCCGCCAGCAACTCACTGGGCTGCTTCCCTCCCGACCTGGGGAGCCGCCCCTCAGTACGTTGTCATTATAGAAACAGAGAAAACACATCTGTTAAAAATGAGCTTTAGTGGAAAAAATTCAGCTGGCATTCTCTTTTCTTCTCTGTCATCTTTTTTTTTTTTAAATAGCACTCTTATGTAAGTTCTTTACTATATATAGTAGAGAAAGGGTGCTGACGCGACCTGCCCAGAGGCCGTCAGACACGGGCCTTTCCTACCACCTCGGGCCCACAGGCAGCCGTACCCGCGGGGCAGAGGAGCAGCCAGGCCCCAGAAACCAGGCCCCTTTAGACTCTGACACTGCTGAGCGGCTGTCTCCTCTTTTTGGATCTTCAGCCTCCCCACCTATAAAACTGGCACAGCGCCTATTTCTGACCTAACACGTTGGGGGTGCCTGTGGAACCTCAGAGAACATCTGGGAAACATTTTTTGGCTTAGTCAATTATGTGTATTACCGACCGCCCCGCTCCCCGGGGCCCACAGCCATGTCCTTTCGTAAGATTTACGCAAAATCTAGAATGCTGACATCTCTTTCTAAGGGTCCTAGACCATCCTCCCATCCCTTACCAGCCTGCCCAAGCAAGGTAACTGTATATTTATTGTCTGTTCCTTCCATTGGGCTCCAGACTCTCTAAGGGCAAGGTCCACATCTATTTTATTCCCCAGTTTATTCAAAGTTTAGCACAGAGTCCATGAATGAACGAATGAAGAGGCAGTAGCAGCAAACATTTACTGAATACTTAATAAGCACCAGATGCAGTCCAGTCTTATGTGCTTTCCCTGTCTCTCCCCCCCGCCCCTCCCTCCCCCTCTCTCACCTGTATACATAAGTTCTTTCCAGTACCTACTAGCTGTGTGATCTCTGACAATCTTTCTGTGCCTCAGTTTTGTCATCTGTGTAATGGAATAATAACAGAACCTATGCAACAGGGCTGTTACAAAGGTTAAATGAGAACAGTGCTTGGCACAGTAGTGTGTTCTGTTGTTTGCTGTTACAGTCCTCTCCTCCTCAGTAAATGACACCTTCCCTGATACAGTTTCACAAGTCAGAGCCCCAGGTGTCATCCCTGCTGTCCCTCACCTGCCTTATCTAAACCACACCAAGTCCTGCCTTTCTCGCTCCTAGACACCTCCCACGTGGTATCCCTAGAGGGTTCCTTCAGATTGCACATAGAATCTTGTGACTCTCACTTACCTGCCCCCAGTGGCTTCCGTTCACTCCTGGGATATATCCCAGGCTCCTTAACCTGGCCCACCAGCCTGGTCCACTGGCCACAGCCTCCTCTCCCTGTTGCACAGCCCCGAATTCTCCGAGAGTCAGCCCTCCTCACCCACGTGTGGTGGATGCCTCCTAACTTAACACCTCCCCCCCTCCCTGCCTCCACTTCTCCAGTCATCCTTCTGAAGTCAGTTCAAACATCACTTCCTGGGAAAGGCCCCTTTTTCAGGCCTCCAAGCTGGAGGAGTCCTTCAGTTTCCTGTCCTGAGAGGTCTTGCCACATTTTGTTCACCCATTTGCCATGAAGGTACTCTCCACAAGCCTTTTATCTAGTCTCTGAGGTTTTGCCTGCCCAGATCCAGCTTTGGTAAAGTGAGAAGCAAGAAGCAGTGTGGTCACAGAAGTGAGGGTAGGCTGGTGTGTCCAGCGTGGACTTCTCCTGGAGTTGCCCTGTCTGACCTCGACCACCTCATAAAATCACCTGTACCACACTTGTAAGGGCAAAATTTCTATTGGAAGAAAAAAATCTCTGCACATGCATGGGAAAAGCTAGCAATTACGCTGCATGGAATAAAAGGTTGCTATGTGAGACGCTCATGTTACATTCTCTCAGATGCTGCTGTCTCACCTCTTCCTCGCCGGCTGGCTGTGACCCTTCTCCCTTCGCGTAGTACTGTGGCCTGTTTTGTTTCTGCCCAGAAGACCAGATGTATGGAAACTGATTTTATGAATCCTTTATGAAAAAGTAAACTTGACTTTTCTTACAAAGTTGAACAGTGAATGAACAATTAATATTTCCAGCAATGATTAAGTCAGGAAGAAAAGGCGATTCCAGCTCCAAGTCTCAGCATCCACTCACCATCTACTCATGAGTCAAATGTTCTACATACACTATGTACGTTTCTTGGTATCTGCACCCAGAAACACTTTCAGGGAATTAGGAAAAACAGTGGCCACTTAATTCATCTAACAGTCCACAAAACAGAATAAATCGAATTATCATGGCTCAAGGAAAAATTTAATGCCCTTGCAAAATAACCAAAATTCAAGCTTAGAGAACAAATATAAACTCTGTACCTACTATTAACTTTGGAGATGGTCTTTTTGTTTTTCTTTCTTCCTTCTACCTCTTGCCCACTGAGGTCGGCACTAGGAATCTAGCAAAGAACACCACACACCCCGTGCTTGCCTCCGGGAAGCCCCAGAAAAGCCAGCAAGCAGTGTGTGGCCTGAAACATGAGTGTTGAACCGCATTAAAGCAGTGGTACTCATGTCACTGGGTGGGGTCCATATTTCTTCCCTATACAATTTCATTTATTCAGCTCTAAATTTGTACAGCACTGCATGCACCTGATGGGAAGACCTGCGGCATTCTGAGTCAGATGGCACGGGTCGGGGGTGCTATGATCTTGGCCCCTCCGTGTCTCCAGCCGTGCTGGGCAGCTTTGTTATATCGAGCTCACTCAAGAGGGCAGGTGATTGATTGCCAAGTCGACTCCACTGTCAGTAAGGGCTAAATGCCGGTGACAAAGCTGGCATCAGTGGACTGCCTTTCTCTGCCCTTACCAGCAGGCTGTTGCTTCCAATTTCCAGAGACCTGAACACACTCCCAGGAGACAGGAAATGTGCTGGATGGATTCAACATGAGTATTTTGCTAGAATTGGCTACTATTTGGGGTTCCCACGAATGTCACCTGTGTGCTTATCCAATGGGGATAAAAGAGTCATAGCTTTTTTTTAACTTCTATCATTAATTGCTTTTGATAAATTACTCATTAGAGTTCTGAGGTATAAGTCTTTCAATACAGAAAAGGTTTGAAATGCACTAAAAAAATTCACAAGAGACTGGATGATTGTCCTATTAATTTGCCAAATAAAGTTTTATCCTGCCTCTTCCTCTCACCTTACTTATGCAGGCCACTTCTAATGCATGGGAGTACGAGGGAAAGACGTGATCTGGAGATGGGGAAAGGTCAGCAGTCTCCAAAGCAGAGCATGAATGCTGCTGTGGCTGGCAGGCTTGAGACGCCCAGGGAGGAAGGACAGAGAGGGGTGATAACTAAGACAAAGACAAGAGGCGGTAGGAAATGGTGCAAACGCTGGCCTCGGGGACTTGGCCCCACTGGTCACTGCCTCAGGGATGCTTGGGCCTGATTCATTCATTTGAGAACTTTTTCTTGCCTGCCCACAATATATCCCAGGTACTGTGATAGGATCTGGGGACATTCACGCTAAGCCAGAGTTAGAAGTGTATGCTTTGTCCAACACTTGGCTACTTCTGAGCTAGACCCAGGAGAGAACACATTACTAATGACAGACCTAGAAATTGGTATATCATTACCTAAGTGGCCAAAGGAGACTGACATTCTCAACAGTGGATTTTCCAGGCTTTTCAAGTAGGTTTGGAACGGGAAGAAGTGTCATCTTTTAGAGGACTTTTATGAGGGAGTCTAATAGTGTGCCTGGATACACCATATGAAAAACGAGCCATTTTATAGTCAGGGAAATGTTTTCCTCTTATCTTCTGAATTCCTGGGGCAAGTGGGGGCTGAGCCTCTGTTCTCCCGGGGAGCGGGAGGGGGGCTTCAGAGGGAAGGCCCCTCTCTGGGGGAAAGACAGAGCCCAGGTTGCAGGCCTCGCCAGCTACCGCCCCCCATTCAGCTTCTGGCAGATCACTTAAATTTCAGGAACCAGGCAAACTAAGTTTCCTGGCTCTGTACTCAGACAAAAACATTTTCTTTGTAGTCAGATCCTTCACGTCTCAGTATTTTTCAGGCACGAGGGAGGATTAAGAGAGTTCATCGCCTTTTACAATTAAATATATTGAACAACTCATTACGAGTTAATTTGTTGTATTTGGTGTGCTTTATGACACCAAATTTTACCTAATTTGCTCATATGTGTACATAATAAAAGAGAGAAAAATACACTCCAGGATCCCTTATTTTTAGTGGGGGTGTGGGGTGAGGAGAGGGCGTGGAGCTGGGGTTGGTTTCGCATTCTTATCTTACTATGTGCAGAGTGAGAAGGTCGGCCACAGATGGTCTGAATCCTAATACTGCTGGTTACTTAATCACTCCAAGCTTCAGTGTTTTTGTTTTTTTTTAAATGGACAAAATAATACCTACTAAGGAGATTTCTAAAGTTTAACTCAGGCCATGAATGTAAAAGTGTAATGTTGAACCTGGCTTTCAAGTAATTTTAGTTTCCTCTCACTCTCCTTCAATATTGATAAACTATGAGCGTTCATTCTGGTTTGTGCTGAAATCCTTTCTAAGGTCTTGGAATCTAGCAGAAAATTCAATTCAGACTTTTAAAAGCAGCCATCAAGGTTTGCTACAGGTTTGTTCATGAATTCATTGTTACTACTAAAACTGCCACGTGCCAAAGTACACAGTCTCTTCCTTTCTCTCCACAAGGCTACCAGAGCATTACGGAGATCACCTTAAAAATGTACTCTTCTTCCCCCACTGGAGTTTATACAGTGACGAAAGTCTGATCTGGCTTCTTGAAAAGCAAACAACAACAAAACATCCCAAGCACTTCACATAAGCCTGGGTCGCCCAGGGCAACGCTTGCACAAGGGGCACGGAGAAGTCTGGAACAGATTACTGCACAGCTCTCCAGGGGCAGGCTTATCTCTTCCTCAGATGCTATCAGTTCCCAGGCGGAGATAAAGACAAAAGTCAACTGCTGTCCCCAGTCGGAATTTGAACCTGTTCAAGAATGTTGCAATAGGCAGAGCTCGATTATGTGGAGATGTGAGTGGCTCTCATGCTGAGGACTGAGTCAGTGTATTCTGCTGAAGGCTGAGTCAGTGTATTCTGCTTTGAGGGAAAATTCCAATACCCTGCACAAAGAGCTAAAAACTAACCTCCCTCTCTCCATGGAGCATGATTAGTATTCTCATTATGTTGCATCTTAGGGGAGAGTCCACTTGTGTCTGCAGTGAACTTAGCATTAATCACACTACAAAACAGTGTGGAGAATGAAAGTCTTTAATTTTTTTCTTTCCTGAAGTCAGAGTTCCAAGTAGCTATTGACATTGATAAAGTCCAAAAATAAAATACATCTATTCATAAAGTTGAACCTTCTCAACTTTATGGTCCTATTTGGGAAAAGACTATGATTTAGAACAATTATTCAGTGTGAGTGAATCTAAACCTTCCCTTTCAACTAGGTACGGCATAGAATGAGAGCATATTCTACACGGAAGGCCGGAATCCTACCAGTTCTTAAATCTCAGAACTGAGAATGGTTTTGAGAGTGGTTCTGACTTTTTGCTCTCAGTATTGTCTCCTTTCATATACTGAGTGACTGTGTTTACATTTTCTTCAAATTATTTTATGGTCAGTGATGGTGTGAGAAGCCTTCCTTTAAGAAAAAAGAAAAAGAAAATAATTCCAAGTAGAATTGTGCCCAAATGGCATGGCCTACTTGTTGGGTTGAAAGGCAGCGAATAATGAATGGTTCTTGCTCAACAATTCTGGTTTCAGTCCCAGACCACAAAGATTAGTACGTTCTATCTCTAAATTACAGAAATCTACAGGGTAATTACCAGTCTTAGAACCCATCAAGGATAAGCCCTAAGACAAAACAGTGATGGGCTCACCTTGGCAGGAGTGGTCCTAGACAGAAAGCATGAAACCTCCTTTCAGCTTGATTCACTTTTAGTTCAGGGGAGGGGGTGACGGGCCTCCCCTTTGCTTTTTCTCTGTCACCATGGGAGGGGCTGGATTCCAGTCCCTTAGCCCCTCTGGGCTATTTCCTCACAAGCAAAATGAGTAGATGAGGTTAAATTCTAGCTCTAAATCTCTGAATAGCTCTGTTATCTGGAGCGAAAACCGTCCTGAATAACACTGATTGGGCAACAGAGGGTCAGAGGACGGCGGTTAGCACTGCTGCTAATTAGCTGTCCCTAATACTCCAGGGACTTAGTTTCATACTAATCTCTCTTTTTTTTTCCCCTAAAAGGAATACGTATTCATTGTGGGGAAACTCAAGTATGAGACAGTCAAAGTGCTAAGATAATAAAGTGAAAACTCTGCCCCATATTAACCACCCGTCTTCATATAATCCCCACTGCCCAGGAAAACCACGTTAAAGGTTTAGTGGTGAGCTACCTTTCTAGAACCTTTACCGTGCACATACAAATACATATAACACACGTATGTTTACAGTCCAGGTTTCTGTTCACAGAAGTTCAATCCGGCACATGCATTTCCCCTGTGTTTGTTTTCAGTCCCCCCAGTACATGTCTGGTCAGCCTTGTATGTTGGTTCAGCTCTACTCCGTGCTTTTCCAAGGCCTTGGGGACTCCACGGGACAGTGCGCCACTCTTTCTGAACGGCGGGCCTGCTCTCTGTAAGTGCTCATCAGGACCATGGCGATGTAGAGCCTTTGCACAACCTGTTTTGAGTTTTCTGTGGGAAAATCGCTAGAGATGGGTGGGTCAAAGGGTATGTGAGCCCAGCTGCCCTCAGAAAAGATCTTAGGACTATCTGAAAGAGCAGGGAAGAACAGATGGTCTACTTCCAAACTTTTTCCAACTGAACTTTCAGTTCCATTTGATTAAGAATCTTTTAAAAGCAGAGTGGAAGATGGGGTCACCGCTAAAATCCAGTACCCTTTTCGCTGGCCCAGTACTTTCAAGCTTTCGCTTCATTAACAAGAGTTGAAACTATGTTTTGCTTTGGTCTCCATTGTCAAATTAACATTTTTTTCTTGGTAATGTTGCTAGCCATCAAGGACAGTATAGATGACCCTTGAGTAACATGAGCTTGAACCCTGTGGGTCCACTTACATGAGGATTTTAATAAATATAGTAAAGGTATTTTCCTTTTGCTATTCTTAATAACATTTCTTTCTCTAGCTTACTTTATTGTAAGAATACAGTATACATAATACATATAATGTACAAAACATGTGTTAATTGGCTGTTTATGTTATTGTTAAGGCTTCCAGTCAATAGTAGGTTAAGAGTAGTTAAGTTTTCAGGGACTCAAAAGTTAACATCTGGATTTGTGACTGTGCAGGGGGGTCGGCACCCCTAACTCCCACATTGTGCAAGAGTCAACCACGCTGCTTATTTCTAGAAGTAGGTAAGAAACGGATGCCCTGGCATTGGCATAGCATTACTTTCAACTCTCACTATTTAAGGGACAACAAGTTCCTGGACAGCAGCGGTTCTCAAAAGTTTGATCGGACCTAATATTATCCAGAGAACTTGAAAGAACACAGACTGCTGTGTCCCCCGTCAGAGTTTCTGATTCCGCCAATAAGGGACGGGCCCAAGCATTTTAATTTCTAACAAAATCTCAGGTGAGGCTGACACTGCGGATGTGAGGACCATGCTTTTTTAGAAGCACTATTTTTCAGAATGCTCTTTAAGTATCGGGCATAACCTTGCAGTTCAAGGACCACTGTCTGACTCTGGTTAGACTGTAATTTATATGAGTTTGAATGATCATCAGTCACCTTAATTACTATAACACATCTTCTTTTTGTTATGCTTTACCAACATGACATACAGGCACTCTTAACAAGCCACCTATAAGCAGCAGGCTGCAAAATTCCACAGGGATCGTTCCCTGTGACCTCATATGTACCACACCTACTCACTCGCACATAACTGGTGCTTACAATTCATATAAGACGGTTGCAAAATAATTCCACCTCTTACTCATCCTACAAAGGAAACTCTGTTGATCAGATGGTACTGGTATGATGTCTTTTGTGTTACTTAAGGCCTAAATACATGATAATCATCAGGTTCCTGCAGCTGCTTAAATCACACATATCAAACAGACAAGTTTAGCTCTCAGTTACCCAAGTGATAAAAGCAAACATGAAAATGAATGACACACAAACTTGAACCTTCACTTTGACTATATGTGATGGACATACAGTGCCCTCCCAACATATTTTCTACTCTAGATCCTATGTTTGAGAATGAAAATAGGAGAGTGTGCAGTGGATGTAAATTAAATAAATGTACAAGATAATATTTACATGTGCATGACAGGACAGTGAATTTTGTTGGCAAGAAGGAAGACAGTAGGTTATAGAACTTTTGTTTCCAGAAGAGACAGCCAAATCTGTCAGGATGCATTGTCTAACTAGAGACATTTCCACCAATCAGTTGTGATATTCCTCGTTCATGGTGTGTTTTCGGAGTTGAAGTCACAGGATTAGTAGTTGAATTCATTTATAGGAGATAATTTAGTAGTGAAATGACCAAAAGTGATCACTAAGAGAGGAAAAGAAGGAGGAGCAAAAACAATGATTCTGGAACAACCGTTTGCTCTCAAATTACAGGAAGAGAAAGCCCCGTTCATTCAGACCACACTAATTCGTGATACCTCTGAGAGTTTTTCACTAACAGTTAAGAAGGGAGCTTGTTAAATAAGTCAGTGGTATGAAGATCAGCAGGACTGCTTAATACGGGCTACTCTCAAGTCCTTTGGGAGCATACATTAATGTTTAAAACTGTGGCTGTACTTCCCACCAACGCTCTCTTAGTGTTGACTATTCGAGTTCTTCATATGAGTAAAACTTTGTTTTTTAAAGAAATATTATGAGTTTGGAGCCTTTTAAACTCATAATAACCTGTCTGATGGGTAATCAAAATTGGATGATGTTATGACAAAGAACAAAGTTGTTAACTGAAGTGGTAAATAGGCCCTAAGATGCCTTTAAAAAAGCATCTAGAAAGATTTCTCACTACAGACATTGAACCTATGGATAAGGCACGGGCATACAGATCAATCACACAGAGATTGTGTTGAAAAAGAAGAGAAATCAAAAGACTTCTTATAAGGATAGATACAAAACAGTCTGATCAATTTATGAATGTATCTCTTCACAGAAAAAGCTAATTGCTTGTTTTCTATGGCTCTGAGGGTGTGGCAGGCAAGGCTTTTCACCGTCTGGTCACGCCCTCCTCACCTCCCTCTTCAGCTCCCTCTTCAGCACGCCCTCCTCACTCCTTGTATGCAGGCTCCTCCCTAGTCAGGTGAGCTGCCCATCATCCTCTGGACACACAGTCACTCCACTGTTGGGCCTTTGGGCATGCAGGCGAACTGCCTTCTCCACCCAGCTTCTAAACTTCACTGCTGTCAGAACTTGGGTCTCTCCTGAAGCTTCCTCTACACACACACCCACACACACACACACACACACACACACCCGCCCCAGCAGATTTGAGGACTTTGTGTCTGCTTCGGCTGCAGGCCTGATCAGTCCATTGTGCTGCGGGGGCTCTCCCCTACCCCAGCCCACAGAGGACGAGGTCAACCTCATTCAGGGAAACACTAAGCATGGAACACACTGCCTAAGCTTTCAGAGTAAATGAATGATACTGGCTTTGTTTGCTAGCTTTTCAAATCGTATGGAAAGATTTGCAAATATGTCATACTCCAACAGTAACTTTTTAATATTTGGAATTCATCCTCTGTTTATGAGGAAGTTGGCAGGGAAGATATGCTGTGGGATATCATAGTTCAATTTCCTGTTGCACAACTTTTTTTCACCTCATATAGCCTAATAAATCTTAGATAAATTAGATTTCCATGGATTAAAGAATACCACAGAAATGACAGAGCCTTGAACATTGAGGGCGTAGGTTTTGAAGGGAGACAGGAACTTAGAAGAGCTCAGAGTGAGCTCCGTGGCTCCCAGCCTCTTGGAGAAATGCTTGAACTTCTCAGGCTCATGTTTTCCTTCTGTAAAATGGACATGCATGTAAGTCTTTATAAGGTAAACAATGACCTCATGGGACTGTTGGAACAATGAACATAGAATGTATATAAAAACACTCAAGGTTAACAGCACTGAATAAGTGAATAAAGCCATCCATTTGGACTTGGGTATAAAGAAAGTTCAATTAAGAGCCAACTTTATTTCCAGATAGAGGTAATCATGATTTAATTTTTAAAGGTGATCTAGTAATTGCTAGAGGAACTGTGGCCTCAAACCAAACCAAACCAAACCAAAACAGAGCTCTTTGTCAAAACCCTTTGATTGTACAGTCAAGTACATTGCTTTCCTTGTGGATAATAATCCACAATAAATGCCACTTATGAGCCCCGTTTTCAAAGGGCAGGGGAAGCACACCTACGTTGCCCTTCTCTAATCTGCTAAAATGCAAGCATTGCTGATTTCTTCTTTACTTTATTGGAAGCTCTTATTAAGAAAAAAAAGTAAAGCTGTAATTATTCTTGAGGCAATATGAGAGGTACCTATATTTTGGCAAGGTGTGGTAAATTTGGCAGGTACGGTAAGTCCAATTTCCGTAACATTGCTTCCAGCCCAGGAAATGTCTCAGGTGGCTTGGAATGGGTGAGCTGCTGCCAGTTTTTCGGGTATGGGCTTGCTGCCCTTGGATGACATCATTTGACTGAATTCTTTATTCTGCCTACCCCACAGAAGCCTCTGAATTCAATTAGTCTCCATTTTTCTGAAATATCTCATGTGATTCCAAAAGCCTAATATGGAAGGCCTCAAATTCATGTGACGAACCTCTTTGGCTATAAAAATTGCAAAAGCATTTACTAAGGTACACTTCAAAACCACTATACAATGGGAAGACTTTCTGATTATAGCATAATTATTACCTGCAATAATGGGCTATAACTATGACCACAGCATTATGTCAACAGAACTCTTGCAGCACATAAATACTATATTAAATATGTTTATCCCGAGGTCTAAGAGCTGAGATCATTGAAAGTCAAATGTAAACTGAGAATGTTCTTTTCAAATTATGTAAACTTTTCTCTAACTTGAGCTAAACAGAGAAGCTCAACTCCTGACCAGGTGGAACCCGTGACTTTTTGCAAGCTAAACTTTTTCCTGTTACCCTAGCTTAGGCATTACACTACTTCATTAATTAATCCCATGTTTCCCAAATTACAGTGTGTCCAAAAGGTATTATCTTCTGAATTATAAGTTAGCGTAAAGAATACCAAGAGGTTTGCAGGGAAGTCTTTTAGTTATGTGCCACGGCCCACTAATGGCAACTTTCTGCCTTTAGAGCTCCTTCTGGCAAAGCCATGGCAGTCCTGCTTAGAAGCGAGAGCTGGGTTCCCTGGCACACACACGTGTAACTACACGTTTGTTTAACCACCTCTATCATTTTGGGGAGTAACTGGCCCTTGGGACTTTTGTGAAGCCTTATTTCTAATATAGTTTTACCAATTATGCACAGACTTATAATTTGGAACTTCAACTAGATGTCTGAGATGCATCTTTCTACTTGTATAGGACTAGGGAATCAGACCCCATAAGGTCCTCAACTTCTTAACTGTTTCAACCAAACATTCCAAGAGAGAGTACAAGGAAGATGCAGAGGAAAGAAGTAGATGTAATTAGATGGGAATGCCATGCCTTCCGACATGGCATGGGGATGGTAAAGCTGAGAAGGTTATTGAAGCTCATTTCGTCTAGTCTCTATTTTGTGAGAAGCCAACAGAGACCCAGGGGCAATATGGGATGTCTGGAAGAAGACAGCTGTCTGCGGAGAGCCTGGGCTATCCCTAGCAGCCACTCAGAAGACAGACTTGGGGTGATAGCCATTTCTTCAGCTGGTTGAGGAAATAAAAGAAGGCAGCAGAAAGCATGCCCAAAAATCACTGATGCATTTCTAAACTCAAGATACCCACACCATTAGCTCAAGATACCTGCACCAACATGCAGATTTCTGGGTTGCCAAAGAAAACACCAGGTGTGTGTTACCCTTGCCAGAAGATGACCCATAGGTTCCGTCAGGCCCTGTGGTTTCCTGGCACTTTGACTTTTAATCCAACTGCTAAGAGCTGAGATGCCATCAGTCTTTTCCCAATTCATCATTTTAGTTGAATGCCTATTGCCAATAAAATAGATTTTTAAAAAATGGAGGTTGTAGAAGGGTTACTTATAGTTGAAACCAGACCTAAAGCAGAGCGATGAAAGGATGGGCTGCTTATGTCGAAGTCAGAAAAGAATCCAAAAGCCCTTGTATTTCAAAAGAACCAAACCCAAGATTCAGAGCAGAGCCCACGGCACAACCAGATTTTGTTGTAAGGTACTCAGCCTTTGTCAGGTCTTTCTAATTATTCAAATGACTGAATATTAAAAATGTGGCTGGATTACTCTGTGAATGCTACATAATTATTTTGTTTATTTAAATCAATAATTGTTTTACTACATAGGCAATGAGATCATGCACTATCAATGTGATTTTTGAAATATATCCTAATTATAGATGTAAGAACACTATAGTAAAATCAAACAACTATAAAACCACAATAACATTGAGCAAACATTTAAGAGTCCAATTTGATTATCCTTCTCTTTCATTTTCAGATTTGTATTTGGCTTAATAAATAGATGAAATCAAAATGACGGGGTTAGGAAGGAGATAAACACACAGCAAGACTGAGCTCCAAGCAGCGTTGTAGAAGCCGCACTGGGCCTGCCTGGGAGCTACTGACACTGCAGGTACGTACACAGGGATGGAGCAGACACAGAGCAGCCGGAGGCCCTGCACCACCGTGCGGCCACTGAGCTGCTCGCCCAGGGCAGGTGGCCAAGCTGCAGAGAGGGCCACTGTGTAGTTAGTTCCCTGCGTCACCCGACCACATTCTTCCGTGGGAATTACTTCCTCAAGTAAACTGGTCTTTGGGATTTTAAACATTTAGCACTCACCCTTAAAAACTCTCCTTCTCAACTTGTGACCAGTGTTCTCAACTTGACAGCCAGATTTGCCATCTGTGCGTAAGCTTTCGGAAATTCTGCAGGTGCCGCTGGCGCACATGTGCAAGTGGTAATAGTGCCCTGCATCTCAGAGAGGATGCTACTGTGCTGAACAGAAAAGCACAGTTGGAGTCAGGAGATCCAGGTCCTCTGACAAGCGCCCCTTTGGAAAGTCACAGCCACTCTCCACTGGGTTTTCAAAATCTGTGTAGCAGAGGTAAGGACACCTGCCTTGCCCATCTCCCCTACTAGGATGTATTTAAATGAGTAAGACTCGGCCTTCTAAACAGCACTGGATTTCACATGTCTCAACTTTGATATGCTTGCGATGGGCCTAGATTTAGACTTTCCTAAATCTCTAAATATACAATAATTCCAGGTAACTTTTCAGATTCTGTCATTTATTTGTAGCCTGAATTTGACCTCTATGGGGAAAAAAGTCTGGTAGCTTCACACACCTGGTGGCCTCACTGAGCATCTCTCTCACTCTGTTGAACAGTTCTGGGAAAGGCAGAAGACAAACTGATATTAAATGGAATAATTTTGTATTTTTGCAAACTGACATCTCCTGCTGACTGTGTGTGAAGAAGGGCCAAGGAATGCTTGGGTTTGGACAAAGGCCGTCCCATCCCTGGATGATTCTTCTACCTTTGGGAGAGATTTGTACATTCTTGTGTACTACTCTCTCCCTTACAAATAAAGGCTTTGGAGAGGAGAGATCCAACTCCTTATCTACTGTCCCTGGGTCTCTCGCAGACACTTGCCTGGACAGATTTATAGTTGCTAGTGTGGACAGCATGTGCTCAAACATTCAGTTACATAACGCAACGGTGTGATGTGCAAGGAAAGTACGGAGTACATTTGGATACGTTTTATCTCTTAATAAGTGCCTAAAATAGATCTTTTTTAAAAAGCCACATGTCACTTTTCATATAAATATAGCCATTTATAGTTATAAAGACACATAAAAAATGAGTCTCTACCAAGGAAAACCACACATTTTTCCAGCTCCAGCTCTGAATGAGTTCATTTGTGGTTTCCTGGGGTATGCTTCCCTTCAGTACTCTGCCATTGGGCAGGGTTTGCAAGTCTACAGCTCAGTCAAATGAGGGGAACTTCAGGCCACCTTCAGATACTGAGCATTACATTCTCTCACTTCCTGCTCCCTGTGGGGGCAAAGTCCTCTTCGCCCAAGGCTTTAATGACCGCAGGTGTTGATAATTCCCAAATCACTGATCTCCCCCCAGAATGTCAGACTTAGATTCCTAAAGGCCTCCGGGACACCTTCGCTTGCTCTATTCACAACCGAACTGGTCTTGCCTTCAGGGCTCCTCCAGCTCCTACCCCGAACTCTCTAACTGGCAGCCCTATCTGCCCCCAGCCGGCGAGACCCTGGGGGTAAGGCCTGACGCATCCCCCTCCCTCACCCTTCACACACCTTCGGTGCCAAGTGTGGTCAATTCTATCTTCTAACCATTGCTGGAATCCAACTTCATTTACTTCCTTTGACACTTAGGTGATACCATTCCTATCTATTCCCTGCATCGTTCTAACTACCCCAGCTGATTTTCCTGTTTCCCAGCTGATGGCCTACAGTGAGTTAACCCACCAGGTGTGACAAAGGAGAAGCAGGAGACATCCTTATTGTGCCACAAAGGCGTGATCTGATAGGGGTGAGGTTCAATATAGGGTGCCATCGGAGATAAATGTATAAGAACATATAATTGAGAGTTGTTTCATAGTTTAAAGTTCACTCTTAATATCAGAGAGATGAGATTAACTCAATAGAAAAAAACTTGTATTCAAATGCTGTTTTAGGGACTCCAAGTGTCAGAGCATTTCAGAGTAGGGAGGGATTAATGTGATGATTAGTCTAGAAAGTGTTATATGACATTTCTGGATGAATGTGTATGAAGTTGATTTTAGTAGTCACTCAACAAACACTGATCATACATCTACTAAGTCAGGGGTGTCAAACTCATTTTCATGGGGGGCCACATCAGCCTCGAGGTTGCCTTCAAAGAGCTGAATGTAGAGCTCCTTGCGTCTAGCTAAGGAGCAGTTACATTTATACAGTCCTAAAATTACATTCGGCCCTTTGAAGGCAACTGTGAGGCTAATGTGGCCCTGGGTGAAAATGAGTTAGACTAAAGCTTTGTACTAAATGAAGGGCTGTGCTCCATATAAGTGACAAATAAAGAAAGACAGTCCCTTTTCTCAAGAAGTGAACGAGATCAGAATTCTGAGGGCCAGTACCCTGCACACATGGCAGCGGAATGCAGCCTTAGGCAGACCCGGAGTGCACACACCACCAGCTGCATCGGGCCTCTCCTCCCCCATGGGGACGGTTCACACCTCTCTCCTCACACTTCCCTCAAACACTCTCTCTCAGCTGATGACCACCCTTCTGAGTTCACTGAGAAAGTGGAGGCAAGCAGTAGAGAACTTCCAGGAGCTCCCACTGCCCCTTCCACCCACTCCCAGACACCACCGCCTTTCCAGGATTTCAGAGGAAAGGCCTCTGTGCTCTTGGCAAAGTCCAGGCACCAGCCATCTCTGGGATGTCCCTGTCTTTCCTGACCTCCGGATAGACAGGACCAAGCCCTTTATCTGTGGTCCCTAGATAGCTCCCCAGTCCCTTGCAGGAGTGTTGACGGCGACTAATGAAGACGCCACATATGCAAGTACTTAGTTTTTCAAAAAAGAATGGCTTGCCACGAGAAACAATAGTGAAGTACTTGGAGACTCATAGCCACACTTCATCCTGAGTTTCTACCTCACTGAATTGCCGCCCTCACCTCTAACCTGGCATTCCTAATCCCCCTCCCCAGCTTTATTTTCCCCCATAGCACAGAATTCCATCTGAAGCCCCTGAGGTTTAGATCACTTTGTTTACAGTCTGTTTCCTACCACTGGAATATAGACTCCATGAGGCCAGGATTTTCGCATACTTGTTCATTTAGGTCACTACTTCATTCCTGGAGTCTCAGCCAGTATCCAGGGCACCGGACTTGCTCAACAACACTGACTGTGTTAGTGAGGCCCCGGCCTGGCCGCTTCAGGTCTGTGTGGCTCTGGGCAAATTACTGACCCTCTCGGAATCTCACTTTCTTCCTTTTTAAGACGGAGGGGGGGTGGTGAGGGGGGCATTGACAGCACTTACTACGTGGGATTGTGGGGAGGGGTAACTGACAAAGTGTGCTAAACACTTCAGTACACTTTCCAATATAATGTAAGTGTTTAACAAGTGGTATTTATCATGTGGTTATTCAGAAGATAGTAATTACGCATTAGTATCCAAGTTCACCTCAAGTCTATCCAACTCCCAAATAGGTACTTGTTTGGGAATTTCATGGACTGCCATCAAAAGGAAAAATAAAAGCTTGTAAATTTGCTTTCCTTCTATGATTAAAGATACCATCTAAAACCTAACCCTGACTTTGAAAATGAGTGAACATATAACTAAATAGTGCTAAAGTGTAGGTCTAGGTTCTGTAGCAAAAACTATGCTTAGTAAGGAAATAATGTCAAGTAACTGGCAGCTCACATTGACTAGCCATCTAAAAGCTGGCTGGCAACTGGGCCAAACTTCTGTCCCATTTCCCGAGGCCTTTTCCCTCTCTTTTCTTTCCCCTGGGTTGCTATGAAGCCAGCTACAGCTGGGGTCCCCTCCCCACAGCTCTGCAGTGCCCAGGGTGGGGTCTCTGTTAGCTTAAGGGCAGTGTGAAAGGAAATGTATCTCTGTGTACCTTTATTTTCCCTTCAGGGTTTCAATGGAAAAAGAGAAGGTGGGGCCCTTTTTGCCATTGTTGCTGGGATTAAAAACCATTAATAAAAAAATCAAGTTAGAGCTGTGAGTGCATTTTCCCACACACACACACAAAAAACATTATGTATATAGTGGCTCAATTCTAAGGTACTATTAATACAACAGAATATTTCGGCTACAATTTCTGGGCTGTGCTGGGAACCTAACCATGAAGTGTGCCAGAGTTTCAATGAGAAAGTGTGTTCAGAGTTCCCAGCCACCAATTTACAAATCCACATCCAGAATCCACCCCCTCTGAAAGCTGAGGGCTGCTACTTCTCAGCAAGTTGGACAATTTCTCAAAGGCATCACTAACATCTTGCAAAGTGGGGTCAAGCTTCAGATTCTCATGGATGGCGGTCCAGTGGTGCTTCATTTCTCTGTGAATGGGGTTCCTGGTCCCAGTTCTGTGACACCAGAAACATAGTGGGGGTACCTCAGAGCACGTTGTGAGAACGCAAGGCAGTAAAAGACCTTGGCGCACCCAGGCAGAGCCTGGTAGGTGACAGCGACTCCACAAAGGTTAGTTCTTCTCTGCCCTCCTATTGGTTAAACTTCAACATCTATTATTACTTGTTTTTTGATTTTGTATCTCTTCCTATGAATCTATTTTTAACACTTCTATATGGAAAAAAAAACATTGCAAAGTTTTGCCCATAGAAACCTGAAAACAGTCATTTGCTCATTTCTTCTGGCTGACACACCTTTGCAAATGGCAGCTTCTCTCTCAGGAGGAAACCTTTTCCATCAAATAAGCCTTTCTGCCTTCCACAAGTCCGTGCCAAACTGGAAATCACCCTCAGCTTACCGTAGTGCCGGGGCTTTGAAGGCTGGGCCGACACGCGTCCAGTGGGAGAGTCAGAACTGACGTTAACTGTCCACCCCATGTCTTCAGTGTATTTATTTCTTTGCAGGCATTAACACAGTTAAGAGAGGCTCACGTATGAGGAACAGCTTGTGTTAGAAATCACAGTTAACCCTATGGCACACAGCCAATAAGACGGCTAACATTTACTGCTCAGGAAGAAATCTGTGCCTCTAATGGTGGGTGGGGCTGGGCAGAAAGCAGCACATACCACTGCTCCCAGAGGGTGGTCCTCCTGCCTCGCCACCTCCATGCCTTTCCTACCAGAATGGGCCACTGCTTCCAACTCACATCTCCATGGCTGAAACCTCTCTCTGCTACCATCTCTAATTCTTTATCCTTTGACAAAATCTGATACAGAGAAGTCCTGAAAAAAAAAATCCCTTGTATTAGTGTAAACTCGAGAGATTTCTGAAGCAAAAAACTTGGGACACAGAATCAGGCAGATCCTAGTGTCTCAGTTTTATCTCTCGATCACCCTGGAGAAAATTCTTACTTTCCCTACACCTTTCTTTAAAATCTGGTAGAGTTCCATTTCTTGCTCTGTATCTCAATATTATTAGAATGAGCTAATAAGTATAGTGGGAAAAATGTCAAAGAAGAGTTTAGGACTCTTATAACATAGCCTTGATTTTTATTTTTTAACATATCCTTATTTCTTAAAGTGTCTATTTAGCATCTACCCCCTCTTCCCATTTACCTGAAGAAGAATTATTTTGTAAGATGTTAAATAAGAGGTAATTTTAGAAGTATAGGGAACTTGGACTACCTGATGATTATCTGGATCTTCTGAAGTAAATGCTGAAAGAGTATAATACATTTTGATATGAAATTGTTTATGTGGAAATTATACACAAAAGGAAAGACAATGTCTAACATGTATTTCTACAGTTCTCAATAATTGTGAAAGTAATCTGGAATGCAGGGGGGTGGAAATCAACAATTGTTTCCACAATTAATAATTGTTTGAACAAATGAATAGCTTCCTCTTAAAATAATGACTTTAGCGCCTCGAGCAGTGTAAACTCCTTGATAATTTCCAGGAAATGCATTATAATTCAGTAATATATAACTGTTTCAAACATAGTAGAATATAAGATTCACCAGGGAAAATAAAGTTTTAAACACCAACCACAGTGCAACATGGTAAGTATCATTTGCTTTTTATTCTATCTTAAAAAGCTTGAGAAGTCAACCAGAAACCAGAGCCCACAGGATACACTGATGCGTACCAGGGCTACTCCAACTAGGACAGCTGTCCAGTGTTTACAAAGGCAACATCTTCACCTGGAACAGACTGAGCATTCAGTTATTGCACCACTTAAACCAGGTGAGCTACTGTGTCATACCAGCTGTCAGAATTCTATGATTCATGGATGTCAACAGTCACGAACAATAAAGCCACATTATTTTCAACCAACTACCTATGCTCTTCATGCAGAGCATCAAGCTTTCACACAGCCAAAGAGATGGTTAGGATGTTGGCACATTTTATTATTCACTATACATGGCTAGTTTCCTACCGAGGGATGTGAGGTGGGCACTGGGCAACCCATTGCCATGCTTCTTGTAAAGACAAAAAAGTAGAATATTAAATAGATCTTATTTATGTACAACAAATGGAGTGAGTAAAAAATAAAGCTTAGGAATTAGTGAAAAATCTATTGATTATGTAGCTCTTGCCTATTCATTATACATTAGTCAAGGATGTACTAACCACTTAACTTCCTCTCTTAGGGTATAACTCTTACAGTCCCTCTAAGGCACAATATAAACAGATTAGGAAGACAAATTTCCTCAAACCTCTTATCACTAAGTCAGTTTGCCAGGTCTTGAGAAAAATAATATTCCACTGTGGTTGAAGTAACCAAACCAAAGTCCCTGGACAATCAGCTGGACAACTTTTCCTTAATGGCAGCTATTGAGGCAGTTTTTACAGAGGCCTTCATCACACAAACCAAAGGCAAAACTTTGCAGTTTCCGGAGCTGGTAAGCACACAGCTCTGCCTGAAGGATCGGGATGGGGTAGGACTGGTGGCAAGGGCAGCTTTTTCGAAAGCTGGTTACCAGGGAACACACTGTTTCCTGCCTCAGAAGCTTGGGCCTCTCCACTTCTGCCTTTCTCATGCTTGTTCTATGTGACTGCGAATCAAAATGTAGATCCAGCTAGGGTAGAACGTCTAAAGACCTCTGGGCTGGGTCTGACGGGTGCAGAGCGGTCCTAGTGATTCACCTACACTGGGCTAGCCCAAGCCGGCTGCAAAAGGAAGACCCGGCTCAGTAAGGTGGGAAGATGCCTGCGCGCGAGGTGACCCACTACCCGCCTCTCCTTCCCCACTTTATTCCCGGCCTGTGCAAAAGTCTCAACCTCACTCCGGGCCAAACTCTCCATTCTGGAGTCCTGGACCACTCACTCACCATTCCGGAAAGATACGCGCCCCCAAATGTTAAAGAAGGCAAACAGGAGAAGTCCCCAGTTTCCAGGTGGGGCCGCTACTTCCAGGGGCCAGACCCTCTCCTCCCGCCACTAAACCCTGCGCTCCAGGTTTGGGAACACAAAGCATCCTAGAGAGGGCCAGCCTGACTATGCACAAAACCCCTTCAGTTGGCTGTAGCCACGTCGTGGCCGGATGGATCTGAGTAGCTGCTAACAAAGCCAGAGCCACGAAAGAGGTAGAGGCGGAGCTCAGGGTCTAGAGGACCAGCAAGCGGGCAAAGCACAACTACTGTGCGGTGGCCACCGCTTACAGGTAAGGGAAGAGTCCCCCCAGCTACGGGCAAATACTCAGAATAACGGGGGGGGGGTCCTCCTTCTAGAGAAAGGAGGATGGGGTTGGAGCAGGGTGAGGGTGCAGCGCCCAGGCTTGGCTAGGGATGGACGGATCCCTCCTTCTCCCACCAGCTGAAAGGGAATGAGATCATCCCCCCTCCCCCAATCTCTGCCAGCCTAGCTTTCTCTGCCCTCCCACGCCAGATCTGACCCCTCCTAGAGAGGGGCCCGATTAAGGGAGGAATGGGCTCAGAAAAGTTAGAGAAGCAGGAGGGATCACTCAAGCCAGCAAAGCATCCCCAGTCCCAGCTCTTTTATGATGCAAAATTCCCACCAAAAGCTCAGTTTTCAAAGATCCCTGCGCAGATCAAGCAAGAGGAGGGAGGGAACTTTGCGAGAAAACCAACGGCAGTGGTGGGAACTCCGCATTTACAAGTTTTTCTGACTTCACCCTCCCCACACCCACTTTTTCTTCTAAAGCCCTCCCACCCCCAGCTCTCCGCCACCCTGCACCCTTCAATCCCTTTAATTCATCCTTTTCTACCAGGCAAGGGGCCGAATCCAGTGCCTACCTCTGGTCTCAGGGCTGCGCCCCGCCTGGTGGCTCTCCAGTCCCCGTCCTGTCTGGTGCAGCCTCAGCGCGCTGAGACACCAGGCAGGTACCGGGCTATATACCGCTGTGACTCAGTGAGTCTCCGTCTGCCTTGTGGTCCTTCAAAATAAGAGTCTCCCTCCCGGCCCGGGAGGCCCGCGGGAGCAAAGGGGGCGGGGCTCGGCCTGGGGAAACAGCCCCCAGTTTAGCGCCAGCTTCCCCGCGCCCTCCTCCTAATCAAGCCCCTCCCTCCTTCTGGTCTCAAACCCCTTCCTGGGCAGCTAAGTGATGAATGGGGCTTTCCCGGAACTTGCAAAAATTGATAACGGGAAAGCATTTAACTTTTAACTTTTTTTTCTAGACCAACAGAAATGTTGGCTGCGTGTTAGGATGAGTCGTGATTGTGTTTTTTCCTCTATAGACTAAAACGTAGTGTCCAATAAATCTGACTCCAGGGCAGCATGGAGGGCAAAGGAATGAATGCTCACTGTGGAAGAGGAGTCCTGAAGGAATGATAAGGGCAGGAGAGGAGGGGAGGGGAAGGGTGGGGCGGGGCGGGGCAAGGTGGGGTTGCAGGGGCAGGGTAGGGTGGAGTGGGAAGGTCCAGCTCCCTCGGTGGCTCACCTTTAACCTGGGCGCTGAGGACGTGCAGGTATCCTGCAGAATGAAAGGATAACTTCTAGATTTCCATGAAATAGTTTACTCTGATCTGTGTCTCAATGAGTAACTAAATTCAGGACCTTTAGAGTAAGAAGTGTAGCATTCTGATTTAGCAACTTCTTAGGAACACTGTCCTTGTCCTGCGTTCTTCTGTCATAAACTACTAGAGGATCTGAGTCACTTGTGTGCACTTACTACAATGGGGATGTCTACAGAAGTGTTTTAAAGGAAGAAATTGACTCATGGATTCCAAAACTAGTTTCCTATGTAAAACTTGTGAATTACGTGGGCTGCACCCTACGTCCAGACCAGAAACCTCCTTTCACACACTGGGTGAAGGACCCCTTGCTCCATGCAGCATCCTCCGGTAGTTGGGTCAGCACACTAAAACACAGTCACTGCTGTCCTCCCTGTCCCACCGCGCTGTGTGCTCCTTGGCCAATGGGACCGAATCTCTTTCACACACAATAAACTATCAACCAAATGAATGCATGAATGGATGGATGGATGCTAATATCTAACATACTGAACACCTATTACTGTGTTAGGCCCTTCTGCACAATGGTCACCAAGTAAATACCAATCAATGTCAACTAGATTTGAATAGTAGTGCACTGTGTTTAGATGGCCTAGTAATTTTACCCCTACCTTCATCATTAATATCAGACAGTAGGGTTTCTAGGTTCATAGCCTAACCCTATCCTTCTGAAATACCTTTATTCAATTTTTAGCCTAAATTATGTCTGTGAAATGTTCAAGCAATAACTCCAGTGTGGATGCATCTCTGAAATTCTACCCTCAGAGATAAACACTGTTAACACTAACAGTCTATTCTTCCAGACTTGTGCATATGTATTTGAACACATGTTTTAAACATAGGTTAGATCATCATTTACATGATTCTGCAATGTATATATATATGTATTTTACCTATAATATATAGTAGCCATGCATAACACAAGGCATTTTCATCCTTTCAATTTTTGAGATGATGATAGGTGAACAAAAAACCCTCAGTACTTCAGTGTTTAACTTTGCCAATTTTGAATTTTTAGTTGGTTCAGTTCTACGTTAAATGACCACTAGGGCCATTGAAAAGCATCGCTTGGTTCATCACAGGGTTTCCTTACGGACTGCAGTCTGATATTGAAGAAAGAGTCCTAAAAATAGATATACAATATGGCCCAGCAATTCTATTTCTGGGTAGTTATCCAAAAGAAATAAGAACACTAATTTGAAAAGATATGCACCCCTATGTTTACTGCAGCATTATTTACAATTATCAAGCTATGGAAGCAAAGTATCCATCAACAGATGAATGAAGAAGACAGAATATACACATATACACAAAATGGAATATTACACAGCAGTAAAAATGAATGTAATCTTGCCACTTGCTACAACACAGGTGGATCCAGAGGGTATTATGCTAAGTGAAATGAGTCAGGCAGAGAAAGACAAATACCATGTGATTTCATTTATATATGGAATCTAAGAGAAAACAAAATAAAAACACACTCATAGAAGGAGACTAAAGGAATGGGTACCAGAAAAGAGGGGGTGGGGAATGGGTGCAAAGGGGAATGAGAATATAGTCACAATATTGTGATAAGTTTACAAGGTGACTGGAATTAGTGGGGTGATCACACTTTAAGGTATAAAAATGTTGAATTACTACACTGAAGACCTGAAATTAATATAATCAACATGAGACTGTATACCAAGTATACTTAAATAAAAACTAATTTTAATAAAATAAAATGAGTTAGGACTTATCAGTCTATGCCATTAACTATGGAACTCTGGGGTTTTCTTATTTCCACAATGGAATTAATTTAATAGATTTAAAGTTATAGTTCTTAAATTTTGTGATTTTATGATTTAGAAGTCCATTCTGAACATAAGCACAGAAAGAATAAAATAGGTAAGCATGAGTTACTACCACTTCAAGCATTTACAAACCATGGGAGTGTGTCTAGGATGGAACAGACTGGGAGAGCTGATTAACTGCCAGAAAACCTATCCAGTTCCTTTACACTCAAGTGGCAGCAAAAGGAGGATGTCCCATTAGATCTGCCATCTCTGCCTTATTCCTACTACAACAGCTCATACAGATGCATTCATGTGCACCAGTTTTCATTTTTCAGAGCTCAAGTCCAGGAGGTCTTAAGGAACTGGCACAAAACATGAAATATTATAATGCTTTCACCTCTTAAAGATGCACGCATGAAATGTGGGAGGCATGGGTACATCTTAGCTATTGCTTTGGCCAGTCCCAGAATTGTGAAAATTCTTATCAGTAGAAGCATTGATAGGGTCTTCTGCCAAGCAGGAAGAAGAACACTCTGTCCTCTTGTGCACATTGCAGATTCTGATCAAGAACCTTCTCTTTAGATGGTTCTTTCTTCCTTCTTCCTGAGCTGAAACTGGAGAGTTCTGAGGTTTTCAGGTGAGATGAAAGCAGTGGTGAGCAAGTGTGCCAGGGGCTCCACTCACGGGACTCTCCCTGGCCTCACTGGAAGTGTGGCGGAGTGTCTGTTTTAGAACTCCCACCGCTAGCTTCTCCATGACACGCTTTGGCTCACAGACCTATTACCGATAGGTCTGTGAACCGATTTGAGATGAAGTAATTTGCTCAGTTTTCTAGTTGTTCATGGTACAGTGTATAATGGGTGAAGGCAATCCTTAAAATCATTCCTTTATTCTCCTTCTCATATTCTCTCACAAATGAAAAATGTGAAACAGATATTTAAAACTAAAACGACAAAAGACAACTGAAAAAATATGGTATTCACTGAACAGACAGAGAAACAGATATACAGCCACATAATTCTTGGCAGATGCTACAAAGCACCTATCTCAAACCATGGGTAATAATGTTTTAGCAAGTCAGATAAATGTCTACTTGCCAAGTGTCCATTAGAAAAGCCACCACCACACGTATGCGTTGCTCAACCATGCTTTCCTAACATATAAACTAAAGCCAACATTTGTATTTCCACTCCTTTTATTTATACATAGCAGGAGAAGGTGCTTTGCTTAAAATAATATTTTAATGAAAATTATCAAAATTTGTGATTTTCTTAGAAGATTCTTGGCTTCTGGATTGGCATACTCTCTATCAGGAGGCTGTTGCTATGTATTTTCTCAGAGTGATCTATGGCACATATAATACATGTTCTGATATCAATTCAGAAAAAGAGTCTGTTTCCATTCATTTCTGGTGCTTTGATATTAATTTTAAAAAACCTGTTGGTTTACCTCTTGCTGTATCTTTAAAAGGCACAGAGTCTTGCTTAAATGGCCCCCATACTACATTTGCAAGGGCATCTCACCACATTCAGCAAACAAGAACAAGACTAGAAAAACAGTAACTACAGATTCTACCTGATATTTGATCTAATTAATATTATTTTGGGAAAAATGTTTCTGAGAATAGAATGTTTAAGATCAGCTTTTATTCATGTTTTTAATGAGCACTTTGAATTTGACTCTTTGTAATTAATTGCAGCATTTTACATGGAATGTTTATTTCAATAGCAACAGCCAAAGTGAGGCATCTTTAAAAGTAAAAATGTGGGTCTTCTAGAGGCCAAGCCGTGTGCATTGTTTGATTATGAACACTGATTATTAGGGGCAGAGAGACAGGGTAAACCTCCAAGGGCAATTCATACTTTCAACATAAACATAAATTAATGTATTCCATTAGCCAAGGTAACTTTCTGGCTCGTTGTATGTAACTTTTTATTAAGAGAAGGAAGAAAGGATAAGGGAAAAAGAAAACAGAACTGTTTATATTTGTGCAAATGTGACTAAGAATCCAGAGGAAACAAAAAATGCTATGTAGGGGGAACAGGACAACCCAAAGGTCTGTGGTCATGAAATGTAAAGAAAAACCAAGAAATTGTGAACAAAAGAACAGACTGAGTTTGTGAGAGCAGAGGAAACCCCGAACCTCTAAAACAACTCCAGAGGAATCAGAGAATCGGAGCTAGCAGGGGCCCGAAGAGAGAGTCTAAAGGAAGGGGGTCCTGAAAAGGGCCTGGGCTTTGGAGCCAGATGGACGGGGTCGACAGAAGGCTGTTTCTCATGACCCTGAAACTCACAGGGCTTCTGCTGTCCCATCTGTGAAGTGGAGGATGAGGTGTTTACCTTGGCCTGCTGATGAGAAGATAGAGAGGCTGCCTGTGCGGCACTCAGCACCCTGTTTGGGATGTAGCAGGTAAGGGTAAGCTTTCTTCCCCTTTTAATGTGTCCATTCATAAAGTTATAGTATCTCCGGAACTTTTTTGCATGTGCGTTTTAACAAAACACAGTATTTAGTTAGGGACAGAGTAAAAAATAATTATCTGAACTTTATCTGTGTTGACATTCTACCAATCACTTGACATGAATTCTCCCATTTATTTCACTCTACAAGCCATGGCGGGTATGGCTGTTACCATCATGCCCTCTTCATAGAGGAAGACAATGAGCACAGAGAGATTAGGTAACTTGCCCAAGGACACACAGCAGCTACATGGAGCAGCAGTAACATACATTGTTAACTCCAGAGCCAAAACTCCAGGGATGATGGATATAGAGTAAAAATTATATATACAATGGACTACTACTCAGCCATAAGAAAAGATGAAATACTGCCATTTGTAACAACATGAATGGATGTCAAGAGTATCATGCTAAGCAAAATAACACATAGAAAAAGTTAAGAACCATATGATTTCACTCATATGTGGGATATAAAACTGAAAGCAACAAATGAACAAAGAAAAACAAATAAAACTCATAGATGCAGACAACATCAGGGTGGTCACCAGAGAGAATTCAGGGGGTGGGGGTAGTAAAGGGTAAAGGGGGTCAAATACCTGGTGACAGAAGAAGATTTGACTTTGGGTGGTGGGCATGCAGTGCAACATACAGATCATGTATCATAGAAATGTACACTGGAAAACTATGTCATCTTATTAACCAATGTCACTCTAATACATTTAATTTTAAAAGTACGGATTTGTGGAAATCCATTAATCTCAGGATACTAAGAACTCCATTAGTAAATCAGTAGTTTATTATTACAAGGTTTTAGTGTGCACAAAAATGCTTGACCTGAAATAGTTAAGGCAGCTTCTAAACATGCCCTGCTTTACCCACAAAAGAATCTGACTCATTATTAAGTACTCTTTTCCAAATCAAATGAGTTATGCTGGCTTTGATGGAATCATCCACAGATTCCACATGGATTACTGGAAAGGCATAGTTACAAGTAGGAATTTGCCTTTTTATGTGACCCTCTTGAGTAAATGGTGAAATACTGCTGTGAGCTGACTTGTGAGTTTAACTTTAACCTGCCTAAGAAAAACCTTAAGCTGTGTCTTATAAATATAGTGACTCACCATGGACTAATATGACATAATCCATTTAGGATTGCACATCCTTACATATATATTAATCCTAATGGCAATTTATGAAGTTACGGGTGGGATGACACATAACTCAGTTGATTCTCTTAATACTGTTACCTGCGGTGATACCGTAACAAGGAATCAGTGTTGCACTTCATACAGACACATTTAGATGCTTCAAAAACACACAGGCCAGCTCTCATTTTACAGGTGCTCTCAGAAACATAGGAAGCAAAACTACCTCGGTAATAGAGCTGCTGTAGGTGTTGGGGGCCTTTCTCGGAATGATGATTTCAATGCGGAGGAAACCATGGACTCCAACAGGATGCAGACAGGCAACCACATGGGCAGGAAGCAGGGAAGCAGGCCTATGTTCTCTAACCCTGAAACCATCCCTCGGCCAAATCCATCACATCCTACACTTGAGCATCCATTCGCTTGAATTAACACATGAATGCCCTGGTTCAAACGAATAAGATTTTGTTATCTGAAGTACTTAGTTTTTTCTCATTTGGGAAGTACACGGAGACTGGCTGGGGTACTGCAATGAAAGGTTTTCTAGCAAAGATATCCAACTCCTGAGAGGACTGTTGAAAATATTTGACAGTGTATGTCTTTGCCACAATAAAATATGCAAATCTGGACTCTGGTATGGACAGGGAATGAGAAGAGAGAGAGAGAAAGGGGAAGTCATATATTCTAATTAAATTTTTTTAAAAAACAGAAATTTAATGAATGAATTATATATTGGAAAATTCCCTGGATGTAGATCTTAAGCCCCACATGATGAAATTTTTGGTAACAGTAGTTAAAGAAAAAAATTATGTGATATATAGTATACACAATTGACAGTTAAAACAATCAACATAATATTGATACTGCCCATTATGGGCCCATTAAGTGAATATACTGTGTTGCCACTGACACAATGAAGTACTAGATTTCAGACAAAAAAAATCAGGATGTTTACCTAAGAACCCATTAGATGTAAAAAAATATTCCTGTTGTTCCAAAGAATTGAGATCATTCATGTATCAGTGTATCATAGTTTTCTGTTTGCTTTTAGTTATGTTAGAAAGAGTTAACTAATTTTGAGGTAATTTGATCACTTTATGGGAAATCAAGAATCTCTTCAAATTAAACTTTGGTTCAGTCTGTTATATTAAAAGAAACTAGTGGCCTACTTAAATGTTTTCAAATGACCATGTCCTTTATAATATGCAATAAATTGCGGCACATGAGTAGAGTTCAAAGAGAGAAGACTATGCTGAGGGAAATTAG
This sequence comes from Phyllostomus discolor, assembly GCF_004126475.2. Taxonomy (NCBI): domain Eukaryota; kingdom Metazoa; phylum Chordata; class Mammalia; order Chiroptera; family Phyllostomidae; genus Phyllostomus; species Phyllostomus discolor. The sequence continues at coordinate 29,194,387 of NC_040910.2, read as the reverse complement.
AGGGAGTGCTGGTTTTAAAAATGTAATTTTTGAGCAAAGTTGACAAAAAAGACTCAGAAAATAAAGTTTTCAACAGAAGAAAAATGATAGCAATCATAAATAAAGACTAAATTGAGCGCTCTGCCTCTTTAAATCCAAGCCCTTTGCTAATCATTATCTTAATTTTTTTAAAAAAGCCCCATTGCATGTTGATTTATTTGCCACAGGCCTATACATGCTTCAGCCCATTGCTGCCTTCAGTTCATTAGCTTGTAGGTGGTAACATCCTTGTTCCATCCTTTGTGGGTGGCACAAGCTAAGCTTGACATACTTCGGTGTCATTGTTCCCTTGTTTGTTTGCCCACTGTATGACACTTAACAAAGCCTGGTGTCCCAGGAATGGGTGAACTGGTCTGACAAAAACTGTCCTCTTCAGTTGACTCCACTTTCGAGAACAAAGGCACAGTCTTTCGGCATCACCGAGGAATTTGTTTTGGGTTCAGTTGCCTGCCTCACGGTCATCACGCAATGGCCAAGGGAACTCCCAAGAGCAGCCCTACAGAAGGCCAGTTTTTAAAATGCAATTTCTGAACAAAGTTGAAATAGTAAGTTTTAGAAAGCAGAGTTCTCAAACCCACAGGGCTCGCTGGCTGGGGGCGTGTACTGGCTTTTCTAGGGCGGTATGACTTCGGGAGAAAGGGATCCTTGAGCCACTTGTTGCTTGGAGAGAAGTATCAAGAAACAGAAAAAAAGAAGTTAAAGGTACTTGCAATGCTCAGTACTACAAGGAGGGTAAAAAGACGGGAGGCCAGGTGCAGTTTAGGAAGTGTCCTTGCCCGTCACCTCAGTCAGGGCCGCCCACCAGTCACAGCGGGAACAGAACTAGCACCTACAACACTTTTGGCAGCCCACAGAAACTTCAGATTTTAAATATTTTTATGCTCAGAAGGAAACAAAATGAATGTAAATGAACATTATAAGGATGATTATATAATAATGAATTCAGTTTGGGTTTTATTCCTCTTCATACTAATGCCATTTTTTTTTAATGAAGAAAAGGACCCACAAAGACAAAGCACCTAGGGCCCATGACAATCATACCACAGCCCTAGTCTCAGGGAGCTGATGTTTGTCTGAGCCCTTCTTTCCTTTCATTGGCTATGAAGACAGGTTTTCCCATCTGGTTGTTTTCTGTGTGAACCTAAGTCTGTAGGTGTCACAAGTTTTAAAAGAAGGAAACCCCGCCTCCTATTCTCAGGCTCTTTGTAATCTAAGTGAGGAGACAAAATCAGCTGTTAACAACAGGTGCTTTGCAGTTGTTCATTCATTTGGACACTTCTTTTATGAGTTAGTTACTCATAGCTGCCTTGTGAACACACTGCACATCTGGGGAAATAAAACTGCCCACGGAGAGTGAATTACTGAAATGGAGGTGGAGCACAATAGTTAATTCATTTGGTTACCCTTATAAGGCTTAACAGAAACCCCTGTAGCATTCAGAAGTTGGGCTTCTTTGTGTCTGAAGAGTGAGTTAGCGCCTGGCTGAAGGCTGCAATGTGGGAGCGTGCGAATCCAGTTGAGAGTGCAGCCCCGGGTCCCTCCCTGAACCCTGGTCACCCACTCTCATCTCCACGCTGCCCTTCCCTGAGCATTTACTGGCCCTGGTGTCCTTCAATCACATCTGCAAAACACTATTTTTCCCCTTTTAAATTCCTAGAGTTCTTTTTCAGTTTCATCTTGTTCATGGGAAGAAGAGAGCACATTTGCTACAACACACCCCCCACCAAAAACAAACCCCCAAACAAAAAACACCTCTATTTGGTAAAACAATTCCTAAGCTTGGTTCATTGCTGTCACATACATATTTCATATTGACTTTTCCAGCTTTTTAAAAAGTATGGCTGGCATATAAAAATTGTATATACTTAAGGTGTACAATGTGCTTTGATATAAACATACCTGTGTAATTATTACCACAGTCAAGCAAATTAACATACCCATAAGCCCACATAGTTACCCCGTGCATATGTGTATGTGAGGTGAGAACACTGAAGACACACTCTCTTAGTTCCAGTACACTAGACTTTAAATATATAAAACATCTCATCAGGTCCCAGGTTTTCTTGGAAATGAGGTCTTTAGGCAAAAGTTCCCTAGTTTCATGGTTTCCTCATCTGTTCAGTGGAGGAGTTGAATGGCATGATCTCTTCAGCCTGATTGTGGGATCAGGTGGAAGGTCACCCACCCTGACTGGGGTGTGGGACTTCAGTAACAACTCTTCAAATGGGTGTGGGGTGTCAATGATAATCCATTGAAAAGTGAGAGAAAAAAACATTAAAACCTCCTTTTATCTTAATCTTTAAAATTTTCTATCTTTATGTAAATTTTATAGTACATGGAATAATATACAATATGTCTGATTTTACATATATATGTGTATATATCACACTCATATACATACATGCGTGTATATTATATATAATATATATATAATAGTATATACACAGTCTTTTACTAAAGGGGATACATGTCCAAAAAAAACTTAGAATCCTATTACTTTAAGGTACAAACGAACACACAATCAACTCAATTCACTAGACGTGGTCTGGCCAAGAGTCTGCTTTAGGGTGTTCGTTTCTAGCTCCCCCTTCAGCACTATTTGGCTCATAGGCACAATAGCTTCTATTTGGTCCACTTTCCACTGGTTTGGGGAAGGGGATGACATGAAGGGAGGTCGTCCCTCAGATTCTTTCTTTATTTGGATATTCGACTCAATACCAGACAACTGAGGCTGGAGAAAGCCAGAGCAGAGGCAGAGAGGCCGCCCACCAGGGCCCTGCCCGCACCCCCACCCCAGCCCAGCCCCCCCCCCCCCCCGCCCCGCCCAGTGAGTTAGAGCTGATTATTACTGTGGGTGCAGCCTTGTGTCTGCCCTGTTTGGGACCGGGAGGCAGCGGACAAGCAGAGCATCTGACCTGCTGGATCTTTTTTCTGCTGATGTAGCAGAACCCATAATCCACGAAAACAGAGATGTCCATTACTCAACAGTTTTAACTGAGACCCATACAATACGTACGTAAGAATAGTCTCATTAGAGTCCTTCACTGATATTATAGATAATATTTCAAAGTGCACATGTCTGCCTCCAGTGTTTTTGCAGGTGATTTTGGGAGCTGTCTGTAATTATCATGGTCATATTCGGACTGACAAATTACCATCTGGATACCTGGTTTAGATATCTTGAAGGCTATTATTTTTTTTCTGAGTTAAAAATGGATGTTCTTTCTCTTATCCTTCAGGATTTTCAAGATAATTGTCATTTACTTGTGATACTTTAAGTGCACCCTCAAAAGATTTCACTACACATCTATGAAGTAGAAGGACTTCATATTTAAGTGCTCATATTCTGCGTCTGAACCCTAGTTTTGTCACTTTCTGGGTGTGTGTTTTGGGGCAACTTATTTAACCTCTCTGTGCCTCAGTTTCCTCCTGTGTAAAGTTGAAACAATCAGACCCCAAACCTCCTAGGGCTGCTGTGAGGGTTAAATGGGGTGTGAATGATTTGGCACAGTACACATGGTATTGCTACCAGAAAGTTCAGCAATTTCTCTCGCCATCACTGGAAAACATGGCCACGTGGGGCCATCGAGGAATTTATATTCTAAATAAGTAACTAGATGAAGCAAACAGTTAAGGTATCACCTTGACTAAGTCAATAATAATATGGATTAAAGCTGTTTAAACTCCTAGTCTATCAAAACAAGACTGACAGAAGTATGATTTAAGTTCACCACAGGAGGGAGGGAGAAGGGAAGGGCACTAAGTAGATACTCGATAGACAAACATCCACTGGGGACTCAAATACTATATGCAACAAAGGCTCCACCGTTAACTCACTGAGGTCTTGTACAATTCACTTCAAATCCTGTGTCTCAGTTTTCAAATCTGCACAATAGGGGGTTGGATGAGAATACATCTAACATCTGTGATTACTAAACAGCTAATCATCATTCAAGTTACATAAGGATATATTTATTTCTCTGTATCTCTGATTTTTAACACCTAGGTATGCAAATAATTTGTGCATTGTTCTAAGTTTCAAATAACTTTTCCTGTAAATAGAATAATTCAAATGAGCTGATTTATGTAATGTGCTTTCTAAATACCATGAAAACCGAAGCATTGAGAGGTTAAATGGCCTGCTCTCGCTGAGGGCTGAGGTCAGAGATCGGAGCTCTGGACAGCACCAGGTGCTGTCTGGCGCTTTGAGAAGGAGACCCTTGGGTGGGCGTTCTTTATTTTCTCTTTAAAGTGGGACAGTGCTGGGGAGGCTTTTGAATCTTGGGCTGCCAGCCTCTGCTTCCCACCCCCGCCCCATTAACCAGAGCTACCCTGGAAAGATCACACAAAACTACTCTGCCATTTCAGCTTGTTTTTCTCTGAGAACTACAGCTAGCTTTGCTCTTATGACATAATCGACATATTAATTCAGTGAAGAAGTTGTCTACTTTGCAAACAGAACATTACATGTGCTGAACAGATAAACTCTGGAGCCTCCATTCTTTCTTACCCTAGAAATTGCCTTTTAGTTTTTTTTCATGTCTTTTTAAAAAAGGTGTTTATTATGAAAACATAAAATAATGGCCCCCAAAGTATCCATATTCATAATATACCAACACTATTATTTTCTCCATGTTGTTTTCCAGTCCTCAAAGTGTAACATGTGCAATTTTACAAACTAGCTTCCAGGATCATTATGTTATTTATCATTAATGAGTTTTCTGTCACAGTTGTAATCATTCCTGGTTTTAGTGACTGCATAATATTCCATTAACCAAGAGAACAGAATTAATATGCTGTGTTCTTTGGCTCTTCGATGTCTTTCTTTCTTTTGAAATTGTACAATATGCTACAGTGAACATCTTCAGGCTTAAACATCGTTTTTCCTCTTTTGAATTGTTTCCTTGGGACAAATACTGAGAAGTATGATTTTGGGGTCAAGTGCTGTTTGTATAACTTTTGACATTTATTGTTAAATTGCTTCCTTGAAAAATTCAATATTTTGTAAGTGATGATAAACATTTTCTACTAAGGCTGACAGTTTCCTGAAGAGAGTAATAGCATGGCTTATTAAATAGGGCTTATATCCAAAGTTGGGGGGGGCAGTTAGTTTTGAAACCTGAATACACTGAATTCTGGGATCACCTCAATGCAGTGGTCAGCCTTTGGGCACTGTGGTGTCCCCTTCTTTTGCCCTCCAGGTAGCTCTCTCTTCAAACTCTATTTACTATTAGTGTTCTGGCTGTTTCCGATTCAAGTCTGGGCTATCCAATTGTGTATATGGGGTGGGAGCAGAAGGGGAGGTTCATTCACTTGCCCAACTTGAAGTTGCCAGAAATGTAAAGTTATTGAGGAAGGGCGCAGCCAAAGAACATACACGCACGACTCACAGACACAGCCAGCAGTGTGGAGAGGGCCAGAAGGAAGGTGGGCTGGGGCTGGGTGGTGGAGGGTTGGGGTGGGGGGGGGTGTGGGGATATTTGTAATGGTGTCAATGATAAAGAAAAAAACCTCAAAAAATTCTGAGCCAGGATGCATGCCCTATATCTATTCCTAGCTGTCAACATAAGTAAATTGATTTCTCAATTAACAGTGACAATTGCTGTATGTTGTCTGTGTGATACAAAAAGTTGTTTCTAGGGGTATCCTAAATTCTTTTTCCAAACCTCTCTCCTTCTCTACCCATACTACAAAAAAGTGTCAAAATAAAATCAATGTTAATTCATATTGTTGCTGAGAAGTATTATTTACCCCTTTGGAGAGTTTGGGAGAGGAGGCTGAGAAGAATAAAATAGGCACTGGGAGTTTCTCTGCCTCATTTGCTTCCTTTGACAAGTTCTTCAGTAACCATCAACATATTTAAGTCAGACAATATGTCTAATGGGCACTTAACTAATTAGTTAAGAGGTAAGCCTCTTCTCAAAGGACACAGTTATAACTCAGTGCTCGGAGCACATCTGAAAATGGGATTCGAGATATGTTTGTGGCTTCTAGGAAACTTTCATCATCTCTGGTTAAAAGTTTCATCAATTATACATAAAAGCAATGCTGCGGTGCTTTTAATGTACAATTTGCATTTTTCCATGTTTAACAAGAGAATGCTTATTATTTCAGCTGTTCAAAGGGTTTCTAAACATCTCTTCAGGCACATGGCTACAAAGAGCCAACAGGAAGGAGGGGGGCAATTTGTATTTCTCACCCCTGCCTGAAGCCCAGAGAAACTATTTTCCCTATATATTTTGTGTTAGCAAAGTGACACAAAAATCCTTTGACATTTTTCTTTGCTTATTTTTACTCTCCCAGATGGCCTCGCATCTCTGCCACACTCCTATTCTGAAATCCTTCAGCATCGACTTCCTTATTTGGTTGCTGGAAGTGCTCTTTGTCTTGTTCAAACATTCTGCTAAGCTTGCAAGCCTCTTTTCACCCCCAGCCCTGGCCCAGTGCTCCTCCTTCCCTACACACACACACACACACACACACACACACACACACACACAGGGCCGGCTCCAGCAGGTCACTCTGACTCAGCCTTCTGTTGTTCACTTGCCAATCACCCATTAGTTATGCCCATTTAAGGAGCACCTTTTGAAAATCATAAGGGAGCAGAGAGCTTTCGGCTGTTTGGAAAGACTGATCTGTTGCACACTCTCCAAGTCACCACAAAGCATGTGTTCCACACAACTGCCCTCCTCATGTGGCAGGGTATGTATTTAAAAACAAGCAAACAAACAAACAAACAAACAACCTAAAAAAACTCCAGGCTTCATAATTTGTGGTTACCTTACTCCCCAGTGTTCTGGCACTTAACGTTGGCTGATTGAGTGGTTTTATTTGATTTCCAGCTTTCCTTGATCTACGGTACATGCCAAAGTACTCTGATCTAATACTTTAAGAAATATATAACAGAGGCCCAAATGGATATACAGATAACACAAAGAGAAGTGCTGGATCCCTAAGTGAAGAACACACTCCTCTCAGTAACTTGCTTTGGAGTTGACCACTGCTAGGCACTGGAGTGCCGAAGGGTGTTTTCTGGTTTCTCTGCTCAGACGTGTGTGGAGAAAGCCAGCTCTCTGCATTCCCTATTTCAGAAAGAAGCTGCCATGGCCCCTCCAATAAAACAGAGCAGTGTTTCCTTACATATAAACAACGGAGAAATTCCTTGGGCAAGCACATAGCCTTCTGGTTCCTGGAACAAAGCGGATGGTGGTATTTATTATGTCAAATAAACACATCATCCACACTCCAAAGGGAACCCTAAACAATAAGCTGAACAAAGCAGTTTTCAAGGTTTTAATCCTTTTGCAATTAGCTCTTGTCTAACTCGACTGAGAAATTAGGAATGAGCTATTTTCCCAGACGTACCCTTAGTGATTAAAATGCCAGTTTGTTCTCAACACTTGCTCTGAAACAGAATCAGAGCTCTTTCCAAAGGTAAATAATATAAACATACAGGATATCCTATCACTTAATTTTATTTCTCATTATCCATTGAAAATAGTCTGTATGTGCCTTTGTTTATTGTGCTAATTATCAAAGCCCTGTTACTTGTCAAGTCATTGGACTGGATGCTGCAAACAATCTTTATAGTTGCCACTCTGATAATTACGAGGAACACGTCAAATTCTATGGAAAGCACATTTTCCCTCTTCCTTGTTACCATTTCAGTCAATTTTGCTTATTTGTGTTCACCATGGTGACCAGTGTGGAAATAGCATTCGGCTTACAGAATTCCCAAAGTGCATTGCCTTCTTTTATTTAGCACAGTTTCAGACTGGCTTGGATGGATTCTTGTTGGTAGAAGTCGCACACCCTTCTTGGCTGTAGGCAGGGTATGAATTATAATATAACTCAATTCATTTACATGGGTTGAAACCTCAAGGAATCTGGCTGTGTCTTATACCATGGCTTGTGAGCTCAAACATGTTCACATTTTAGAGCACGTGGAAGCTCTACATTTACACTGTTACATTTAATTCTATCCTAGAACACCAAGCAATTCTGCTAGAAAGGAAGGATAAGGTATGCCTGTGATACTGAGTTTCGAGTACATGCCCAGGAAAAAGAAACCCGTGACAACCTGTTTCTGAGTTTTTTTTAATTAATGTTTACATTTATTCATTCATTTTGTTATTGGGAAGGCAAGTGGTCTCAGTCAGTAAAACCTTAAAAAAATAAGAGGGGCCCTGGCTGGTGGGTCAGCTGGTTGGAGCGTCATCCAGTACACCAAAAGGTTGTGGGTTCGGACCCTGGTCAGGGTGCATACGGGAAGCAAATGATTGATGTCACCCTCACATATATGTGTATTTTCCTCTCTCTTCCTTTCTCTCTCTTCTAAACTCAAGGATTAAAAAAGTAAAAATAAAACACCAAGAAGGAACAGGGAGGATAAATGGTGATGGAAAAAATAACAAAATGAATGTACTGTTTTATGGGAGAAAAATGTAACACTGAGAAAATTCACCCATGCTTTGGGACAGACATCCCTGTATGCTCTCACCCCAGCGCTCTGGGAAGCACTGTGGGGAGCCGCTGGCATCGGGAAGCCCGCCCCGCCTGTGCTGGGAGACCTGTGCTCCTGCCGGTTTCGCTGCAAAGGAGCTGTGTCAGTTTGGAGGAAGTCATTTCACCCCTAGGAACCTTACTTTCCACATCTTCTAAAATGTAGACGTCAGTTTAACCCAGAATTCCCAATGAGGATAGACTTTAACATTCCCAAAAGCCCAGCACAAGCTGTGTGTTTGCTCAAGAGAGACCACCCGGGCCATGACTTACTGAATCTTGACCCTCATGGCCCCTGCTTTGCTGGTAGACAAATTTGGTACATGAGCTGAGGAACCTGAAATCTGAGTTCTTAGTAAAAAAAAAATCAGGAACTACTAAATTTAAATAATTTCAAGTAATTTACCCAAATCTAAACTCCTAAGCTCTTAGAAGTAGAAATATTATTGGTTGCTGTACTTTTGTTCTGAGGTCTTCACACTGATGATTCCCAAATTCAGCTAGAAATTGAGGCTGACTGAGACCCATCCTCTCTCTCTTAGTGTTCTTGGGGTCATGTACTTCCTGAGGTTGGTTTAAAACTTCTCAAAAATGCTGGCAAAGCCTGCTACTGACAGCCTCTAAGTGCACGTTTGTGTTGTTGTTTCAGCCCACATTCTCCCTATGGAAGTCTGAATTGACTTTAGTGGGCACTTCCTGGGCACCCGGCCCCAAGCTTCCCTTCCCCCTCCGCTCACCCCTGGGCTCAGAGGCACCACCAGCGGTGCTGGCTGCTCCACAGTGCAGTGGGGCTCAGAGACGGAGAGAAGGTCTCTGGTGCTCACATTCTGTGGTCACAACAGGAGCTTTTAAAGGCAGAAAGAATGACTTTCTTCTGTAGAAGGGAGCCAAGTATTATACACATCAAGTCTACCATTTAAAATATATCTGATGAGGCTATTAATTTTTTTCATTTTAAGTAGAGTATAACCACCTTGCCCTGAAGCAGAGAAAAGTTCTCAGAACAAGTCCTCCTTTGCTCTCTTCCCTTGTGTGCCTAGGAAAATGTTGGGAATGGGATGTAGTAGGGAGAGCCCTGACCTGGAAGTGAGGAGACAAATTAAGTCCTAGGGGTCCAGTAAAATTAATAATACTCTCATCATATCGTTCCCTCAGTACCTTCCACAGGCTTGAATCTTTACTTGGAGTTACAATTATTTTAAAAAGAAAGTGCATTATTTGGGCTTTCAAACATGAAGCAGGAAAGAGACTCTGTTTTTTTTTTTTTTTTCAAAATAATTATCTTCTTAAAAGCAAACAGAAATCCATGCTGAAAGAGCTGCAGGGAGGACAAGCCTTCTGCACTAGCATTCCAACATGCTCTGCCTCGAGGAGGGCCCTGCCTGCTGGCCCAGCCTCCCTTCTGAGAGCCTGCCATTCACGCTGCTTAGGGGATGTGTGTGGGGGTTGGGAGTCAGTGCAGGTTTTAGGCCTTGGTCTAATTTCCACACCCATATTTATACTCCAGGTTTTGATGAAGAAAGAAGGAAAATGGTTGCCACATGCTTCTCTACATTTACTCCAAATGCAAAAAGAAACACACACACACCCTTCATTATACAACTTGAAGCCAATGACTATAAATTGAAAGCTGATTCCTCAGATTTGACTCTGAACCTAAATGCTCATCAAGGAGACCTAATTGTGAATATAACATGCTCATAACATAATGTCTTCTCATTAAACTACTAATAGGAAGAGCTGCAGAAATCTCCTCTGAAATGGAAAATCTTTGCAAACCTGCAGGAAGGAGAGAGGCTGCAACTGAAATTATTACCAGCAGTGTGATGGAAATGTATTTTCCCTGACATCTGGCCATGACTCAGATCGCCATCCTGGATGCTTCCTTGCTGAAGTTTCTGCCAAACTCTCTGTCCCATAGTTGCTGCCCTCCTTGTCTATCCAGGCAGATCAGCTCTCTATGTGACAGACTCTGTGATTGCCCAGAAGAGGCCCAAGGGAGACATTTTGATGCATGCAGCGCCCGGATAAATGGGAGTGAAGTGAACCACCTCTGTGACACGGCAAGAAGAGGGCAGGGATTCTTGGCAAATCCTGGATACCCCTCACGAGTGGTCTGTACAGACATAATTCCAAGGAGATGGGATTTGGACAAAGAGGGTCAGGAGTAATCCTCGCTCGGCTCCTCTCTGGCTTCAGGCCACCGTCTGAGGTTAGTTTTCTCTGAAGCCAAGTCTAGCCTTTGTCTTACCAATCTAAGAGAACAAGAAGGCCTTACAGAATAACTTATTGACAAGTTCCTCATCTGTCATCATAACCATTCTCTCATGCTCTTCCCTCTCTTTTATTGAAATACTCTTTTCTACTCTGATGGCCTCGTCTAATAAACTTCCTAAAACAGCTCTGTAGCAACCACCTTTCCTGTCTCATTCAACAGATCTCCAGCAAGCCGAGGAGGGTAGGACTGTCACCTTCATCTGGTATTTCTAACTGGTTTTCATACGTCCAGTTCGCACCCCTAACACTCAAAGCCGAACATATCCTTTCCTTCTCAAAGCCTCAATATTTGAAATTTCCTGTTTCTCCCCAAGACAATAAACATTTTTTGAATACCTGCTGGTTAAAAAGATACTTCCCTGTTTGCAAAAGTAGATCGAGATATTTATCTTCCCTTCCAAGTTGACACAAACACAGTTCCAGTCTAACACAGATAAACGCTACCACAGGAGAGAGCAAGGGGATGTGTGGAACCCGCCTAGGTGTGGTGGGAGAACGGGGACATGCTCAAGCAAGACGACATGAGAGGCATCCTAGAGAATGTGTTTGGGATGTCACATTGCCGGCTTTTCATATTAGCTGAATCACAAATCCAGGCAATTCTGTCTCTTTTGGTTGCTCACAATCTTTTTTTTTTTTTTTTTTTTTTTTGACGGGGCACGGGGGGCGGGAAGGGGGTGGTGGTGCTCGCTTAAAAGATGCACTGGGATATATGTTACTCTCCTCAAGTCACCAAATTTTTCCCCATCTCTTAACATCTATTTAAGATATCGCCATCATCTGACCTGTGATCATCAAGTTTCCAGTTCTCAGCTTCTGACTTCGGAGGGGAAATGCTATCCAAGCCTTAACTTTTGGTCAAGGTCCCATGCCTCCCCAGCCCCCTCCAGGGCCCATGTCTGACTATCATACTTTTGCTTTCTTGACTTTTCCATCCTTAAATCGCTTCCCTTTGTTGATGGGCTCCTTACAGGTTTATCTAATTCTGAGACCATTGTCCATGACCTTTCTCGATCATCAAGGCGCCAGTTTTTTCTCTCACCTTTTATCACCAAGTGTTTTAAAGGCACAGGCTCTCTACTGACTGTCTTTACATACTCCTTTTCTCTACTTTCTCCTTACCCTCTTGCAGTCTTGCTTCTTCCCCTTGCACTGTGCTCACACTGGCCTGTAGAGGCCCTCAGTGCTCACTGGGGCATTAAGGCCAGCAGGCTCTTCCTAGGGCTCCCCTGTTTCAACTGCCTTAAGAACGACCCCTGCCTTCCTCAGAGGCTGCCCTCCACGGTGTGCCACAGAGCTCTGTTCTTCCTGTCCCTTCTCCTACTTCTTCGACCACTCCTACTCAGGTTCGTTCACTGACTTCACTTTTTTCCTGGGTCTGACCTTGTATGTCGGCATTTCTCAAGTGTCTGCCTTCAGTCCTCCGCTCTCCTACCTACAAACTCTCCTGGGGGCATGGCTCCCATTGCACGACTTAAATCGTTTTGTGCAGGTGGATGACAAAAATATGTCTTTAGTCTCAGCCTTTCTTCTGAGTTCCAGGAACATCTTTCCAACCATGTATTAGATATGTCCACCAGGGTGCACACCAGCACCTTGAACATAGGTCCAAAGTTGAACTTCATCGTTCCCCTGATTCTACCCCAAGTGCCTTGGTTCGGACCCCCATTACTTGCCATTAGCACCACTGTGGTCACCACCTAACTTGTCTCTCCAACACACCCTCTGCGTAGCTAGTTTCCTAAGACACGAATCTTAATCTAGACCTTCTGCGTCATGTAATAGGGCTGGCTACCTTGATCTTTCACTGAACACAATAAAGAAATGCATGGTAAATGACAAAAATCATTTCCTTCAAACACTGAAATGCTGTCGAGAAGCTTTTATAAAGAGAAATTTAAAGAAAGGTGGGCACACAGAGGGATAAGCAGAGCACTTCACACTCCTGTTATTTCTGCTGGTTCTCGCTCATGGTGCCTTATTCCATGTGTCCTTAGTAGCTTTACATGTATTTTTATTTGAGGGAACTTTCCAGAAGCTGGAGGATGAACTTTAGTTTTCATGGCCTCATGACAAGATAGAAAGAAAAACACAAAGCTGAGGAGTCTAATAATCATAGACCCTTCCCCCTAAAGCTGAGACCTCTCACCAAAGGCCCTCACTAAAGGGGAACCAGAAGTTAAAACTGTCTGGCCGCACACCTGTGGCCAGGGCATTACGAAGGAAGTTACCTTGGTATTCAGAAGAACAGAGGCAGGAAAATAGTCTGGAGAAGCTAAAACTGCATGTGATCCTTTTTGCATATTTACAACCCAAATTGCCATTATTAATATGATTAAAAAAAACTGCTCAGGTCTTGAGTTTAGTTTAAAACAGTTCCAGACTGGTGATTTCTTTAGATGCCTGCCTGGCGGAATGAATTTTCTTTAGAAGAAGACACCTTCATCACAGGCCCCTACAAATTCTCACAAATAGTTTTCCAAGGAACACCAGTGGCTTTCAGTAAAAAAAGAATAAAAGTAAATAAAATTACTAAGGACACATGGAAATAAGGTACTATGAGCAAGAATCAGCAGAAATTGTAGAAGAAACAGACCTACAAACACTTCCAATATTGAACTTACTAGATGTAGGACATAAAAATGGCACCATGTTTAAAGAGATAAAACAAATCTTTTTCACCCTGAACTGGGTAGCTCGGTTGGTTAGAGTGTTGTCCCAATATGTCAAGGTTGTGGGTTCAGTCCCTGGCCAGGGCACACACAAGAATCAAACAACGAGTGCATAACGAAGTGGAACAACAAAGTGATGTTTCTTTTGCTCTCTCTCCTTTTCTTCTTTCCTTTCTCTCTATAATCAATAAACAAAATATTCTGTGGTGCAATTTAATGAAAAGGTTAGTGGCTCATAGAATGTTTTTCTAAGTGTACCCAGCTGCTTTGATAGCTTTTAGAAAAGTTACACGAAGAACCCAACTGGCAATCCATAAGATATAAACCATAACGTGATTCACATTTACATTAAAATATATTACACAAATTAAAAAATATAATCTTAAAAAAGGCAAATCTTTTCTCATTTCATTTTCTCATTCGAAAGTCTTTAGTTGATCCTCACACAGCAAATACTTAAAATCCTCGGCCTGTTGACGTTACACTAATCCAGATGTGCTTCCTCATGTGCACCTACTCCACGTTAGCCCGGATCCCCTCTCTTCCATAAAGTCTTCTCAGATCTCAAAAGGAATGAATAAGTTTTCTGTCATATTATCATGGGCTTATTGCAGTATATAGTAGTCATATTATGTTACAGATATGTTCTGATTTTCTCACTGGCCTCTTAAAAATCTCAAGCTTCTCTTTAAAAAAAATCTCTGAATGTGTCATAATACATTGCACAGTACTTTCTGTACCGTCAGAAAGTGACGAGTGTTTGTTGAATCAGGTTCCATTAAATATCACTCACAGCTCTCTGATTCTTGCAGCGCACAGTAAAACTCTGGTGCTCACAGCTCGCTGTCAGCCCCCAGTTTCTCTCTACAACCTTCAGTCTTGTCAGTCTCCTTGTAAATTCCATGCTTGTGTTTTAACTTCTGACTTTTTCTTGTGTTATTTTTCCCTTTTGTTAATATGCTCCCTTCTCTCTGCTTATCCAAATGTTATCTTACTTATTTTGTTTCTGCATTACACATGCACCACATTGGTGTTTACGTGGTGAGGTAAGGCACCATGGCATATGCACCCTGATCTCCAGAGCTGAGCACAGCTCCAAGCATATGGTTGGCACTCAATATGCGTTTGTTGGAAGAGTAAGTGAACCACAAATATGTATACATACACATACACACATACACATCTTGTCAACTCGCATATGTTGTGAGCTCCAGGAAATTAAGAACACATATCTTACAATTTTTATTCCTCCCATCTAACTGCTGCTTAAAAAAAAATTATCCATGTTAAATGACCAGTTCTCCCAGTTCAAGGGAGAATATTTACATTAAAGTTTTACTCAACTAGGAGCAAATGATAATAAGTGAATAGCAACCTGATTTTGTATTTAAAATGATAGGTGACTGGAGCTCAAAGGACTTCACCATTACCCTTTACTGAGTATCTATTATGCTGTGTTAGGCACTGGGCCAGGCGGAAGAGAAACAAATACAATAAATGAGATAACATTCCTGCCTTCAAGTACCTCCCATTCTAACAGGGAAGCAGAGATAAACTATGATTTAGAATTCTAAGCTGCCAAATGCTATAACTTATCAGGAGGTAAAACAGATAAGGCCAAAGCAATGGCTTCCAAGTTCACAAAGGTTTTCTTTTTGAGCCACCCCCAAAAGATGAGTAAGTTGGAATAAAGGGGGCATTCCGGCTTTGAGGAAAAGTATGTACAGAGGCATGAATTTCTTCAAGAATCTAGCATGCTTGTAACAGTGAAATGAGTTGGAACATAACCCAAAAGGAAATTCAAGCAAGTTTAAACATTGGACTAGTCTGAGAAAAAGAGAGTGTGCTTCAGGCCTAAAATGGGAGAAAAGAAATTCCCTAAATATTGTTGTTTTTCCTGCTCTCATTTTTGAGTTTCTTTCCAAATGGTATCCGAGCTCAAACCTCTCTCTCTTTTAACACAAAGCTTTCCCCAAGCCTCACATTCCTCAAGAGAAAAGTTATGTGCTACTACACACCTTATTAGAGACTCAGCCAACAGACAAGGAAAGGTTTGTTAACCTGCTGAACACTAATCCTTTAAAAGCACAGCAGAGGGATTTGGTTTCTCAACTCAAACTTGGTTAATGGAAACTCTTAAGATAAAATGAGCAACTCCTGATCTTTTTCCTTCACAGAGAAAATCTACATCGACCCACATTTATCCTGAACACAGAACACTTGAGATGAAAAGAACAATGCCCTTTAAAGCACTGACAAAGATTTGATGTTGTGGAATGTACACATAATATTTACCCAATAGCAAAACTAACTTATATGCTTATTTATTAATAGGGCAGGCATGAGTACATGCTCCTGAAAATAGATATTTGTGACTGTTTACCAATTGCTCCCTAGGACTGCTACCCCAATAAAGTGAAGCAGGGACGTTTGGTTACAGGGCTCTGCATCCACAGTTGTCATTGCCACAAACCAGGAGTAGCACACGGGACCAGAGCTGTAAAATCTTACAAGGAAAAGGGGCTTTACTTACTACTGCAGAATTTGTTTAAACTGCTGTGTAGTAAAAGATAATGGCCCTGAAAATCTGACGATTGCTCTGAAAAACATCTACTTGTAGGCCCTCGGGCTAGAATCTGGATATTACCAGAGAGGTGCTAAACCAACTGGTTTCTGGTTTCTACCAACTTTTGGACAAAGACATGGGCTTCATTACTGAGTTGTAAAGAGCTGCATGTTACTCACTGAGTTAATATATTTCCAGTTTGCTTTACAAAGAAAGAACACACTTTTTAAATTTTTATAAAAAAAACATTTTGAGGATAGATTTGCTGCCTGGTACTGTTGTGGGCAATCCTCTCACGAGCCATCTGCACATGATCAACATACAGGGTGTGGGCAAAAGTAGGTTTACAGCTGCATGTGAAACACAGAATTTATTCTTGTATTATTATTTATTATTGTACTCCTTTCCCTACAAACAACTGTAAACCTACTTTTGCCCCACCTTGTACATTGTTCCCACACACTGTGAGTAATCATTTAACAATCCAAGCCTGTAAATGAAGGGGAAAAGATGACAGCACACCACCAGCCCTGACGTGCCTGGACAGCATTCCCCAAACCCTTTAGCCACACACACACACACACACACACACACACACTGCCAGCCCCCCCCCCCCCCCCCAAAAAAAAAACACACACACACAAAAAGAACAAACCCCAGCTCTGCTGCGCCAACAGCCCTCAGTCCCGTGCAGGGCATGAGGGCATGTCCTCCGACAGCGGAGCCTGCGCCAGGGTCCTCTCCCCGAGCGAAGGCCAGCAGACCACTCTCTCTAACAACACTGGCCTCGAAGCTATTCTTTAAACTCTCAGCCATGGCCACAGTGAGAACTGAAAAGAAAATTAAAAACATTCCTGGAACATTTTTCAACCAGTGTAAAGTTCATATTTTTGGATGAGCCAGAAAGCAGTTTCGTAGGGCAGGTAGATTTTTAAAAACAGATCCTTACTGTTATGTTGTTTTTGTGGTTCTGTGTTGCTTGAGCAATTAACTCTTGTTATGTGAGGATCTAGGATTTAGACCACGTGATATTTATGGCACAGGAGAGTGAAGCATTAGTGTCCTTATGGTTAGAAAATTCCTAATGGGCAACTCCCACTTTTGCAGGCTTATCAACATTCCTAAATGGTGAATGGAGAGAAGGAACACAGGCGTTGAGCTGAGGGTGCTAGCTGGCAGCCAAAAAAAAAAAAAATCCATGTTATCTTCTTCTTCATGGGCACAGTGCTAGATTACTTCCCCCAATTCTTTTATAATTAGAACTCGACAAATCAATAAGAAAAAGACAGTGCCAAGAATTACCTAGATACTGCCCAGGCTGCTCCTGCCCTCACTTGAAAGAGAGACACTTCATGTGCTCAAAGGGACCCCTTTGCAGCTGATGTCATGCATGCGGGGCAGCAGCAGAGGGTGTGCAGGAGAGCCGGCTGTGCCTCCACACCTGCACCCGGGCGAATAAGAACAAAGGGAGAGGCACGCTGGCTGTTCAATTACTGTCCTCAGTGCGCGAATTCTTGGTGGAGCCTACTTCATCTGGGATATCTGGAGGCACCTCTCTCTTACCTTCTCTCTTTTAAGTAGTTCTTAAAAATTTTTTTTTGTGCATGTCTTTTAAAAAACCATTTACAGCTTAAGAAAGAATTATAAAGCAAGCACTCCTGTAACCTATGCCCAACTCAAAAAATAAAACTGGACAGGCACTGCAGCACCTGCATGACCCCCAGACCCTGAGCCCACAGTAACCACCAGCCTGACTTGTACAACTGTCTTCCCACGTGATTCCCTTTCTAGTTTTACTATTCCACCTACACATCTTTGAACACTATACTTTGACCCTCACCTCCTTTTAATTTTACTTATATAGAATATACTGTATATAGTCTGTCTTCTCTTGTTCTTGACTGTTTGTAAGACCTATCTATATTGCTTTTGTCCAGCCATAGTTCATTTATTTTAACTGCTGAATAATATTTAATTGAATGACTACGCAGTTTCCTTGTGTTTCACTGTTGGTGGACACTGGGGATTTTTCCAGAGGTGGGCTGTGACAAACTGGACTGCCATGTGCATTCTGGTACGTGTCCCTGGCTGCATATGTGTAAACACTTCTTTGAGGACTATGCTTAAGGATGGAATTGCTAGGTCATAGGGTTTGTGTAACATTGAGTTTATTAAACAATGCCAAACTCTTCTCCAATGTGGTTGTTACCAATGTATACTTCCACCGGCAGTGTATGAACTATCCTTGCCAGTACTTGGTATTGTCAGACTGTGAAATTTTTTGCTAACCAGGTGGGAGTATGATATCTCTTCGGTGTTTTAATTCATACTTTATTACTAACGAGGCTGAACATCTTTTCATGGTTATTGGCAACGCGGATTCCCTCTTTGGTGAAGTGGCTGTTCAAACCTTTCGCCTATCTTTAAATTGCCTGACTGTCTTTTTCTTACTGATTTGTAGGAGTTCTTTATTTATGTGCAGGAATTCTTTATTTTGTAGTCTATGTATTCTGGGAGAGCCCAGGGTTGTCTGTATAAGTTGAATGTATTTTCCACTCTGTGGCTTGTCTTTTAACTGTCTTGTGGTGTCTTTTGATGATCAGAAGTTTTTTAAACATTTTAATAAATTTGATATTTATCAAACGTTTCCTTTCATGTCTTATTTAATCCATCTGAAATTAAATTTTGCATATGGTGCAAAGAAGAATTTCATTTAAAAAGCAGCATTAAAGTTAGCAGGTATTATTTATAAAAGAAGGAAATTTTTAAGCAAATATTTTATATTTTCCTCCTTCACTAAGGATATGTAGCCTGCCTCTAATAGGGACACCACAGTGTCAATCTGTTAGTTCCCTTGTGCTCACGCACATACCATAGAAATGCTTATAAATTCATTGACTTTTTTTGAAAGATACCCAGGAAACAGTTACAATAGCCACCTGTGAGTAATATCTTTTAAAAATTTTGTGCCTTAGGGAAAAACTAATATAATGTTTAAGATAAGTTACCAGAGTAATTTAATGGGAAAATGGCATCATAGATACCAGAACTTAACACATATGTCCTTTCAGGAATCCCTCTCTCAGACAGATATGCTGATATTCGATTACTTCACATGTGCTTTTCCCACAGACACAAAGTATTGGTTACTGAAGTTCAGGACAATTTTGAATTACAATGTACTCAATCTTCCTTTAAGACACAGGACTTGAATTCCAAACACTATTCCCAAATTTGTTATCTAAATAAAAAATAGGGTAGTACAAGTGATAAGGAATTTTTGTATCCAAGTTCAAGGTGAGTAGGCATAGTATGATTTGAGGAATTTGTGTTAGAAATTATGACTACCCTGGATTAAGCAAAGGACAAGAGTTTTCTTCTTCTTTCTACATTTTCTGCTGAACAATTTAGCTGTGTAAGGAATTATGACTTCTTTTTTTTTTATAAGATTTTATCTATTTATCTCTAGAGAGGGAAGGGAAAGAGAGAGAGAGAGAGAGAGAGAGAGAGAGAGAGAGAGAGAGAGAGACATCAATGTGCGGTTGCTGGGGGTTATGGCCTGCAACCCAGGCATGTACCCTGGCTGGGAATCGAACCTGGGACACTTTGGTTCCCAGCCCGAGCTCCATCCACTGAGCTACGCCAGCCAGGGCTGAATTATGACTTCTTTTACCCTTTAACAAATGAGTCAGTTGATTTCAAATATGATGAACAAGGGACAGCAATGAGTTACTTTAAGTATTATAGGTATAGTAAACAAGTTAGAATATATACGCTTTTAAAAAGTTTAAACATTTCAGCAAATATTTACTGTGTGTAATGTGGTAGCATTAAATCAATGTGTGTGTGTATACATGCATACATATACAGATAGATATAGTATGGTCACATTTAAAAATATGTATATTTATACACTAAACAATTTAGTAATGAACATACATAGAGGTAGGTTGCAGGAAATTTATAATTTCCTCTTTATGCTTTTGGAGTCTCTGCACATCTACATCTATATTCTATCTACAGGTAGATATTGTAGTAGAAGGAATATGAAACCATTAACAAATGCCCTAGTTCTAGTCATAAGAAGCTTTTGTTTCTAAGAAATGGATGAATTTTACTGTGTTTTGGCAATTCAGAAAATGGCATTGCCAATTTGCAAGTTCTAAACCAACTTTTCAAAAAAGAAAACCTTCATTTGAAACTTTTATTCCTTTAAATATTATATAAATTTCTTCTAATGGCATTTTTATTCACAGCATTTTACCAAATAGCAGCCTTATCTTTTACATGGTTGGGGAGGGAGGGTGGGTAGTTTAGCTAAGTAAAAGGTTCCCTGTCTAGGGAAGCACGCAGTTAGAAGTATACTATCAAAGCTCTATCAACAATAGAGAGTATTCTGGAACACACCCCACATTGCCTTAAGTTACAAATGCCTGACTTTGGACTCTGATTGCATCTAAGTCTGGAATTTGACTATATGTTCAACTGTTAATTTGGTCTCTGTTTTTTTTTAATTAACTTTTTTTTTCTTTTGAGTTCATATGAAGAGAAGTTTCACCTTGCTAAGGAAAGTAGCAATGCTGTCTGTATCACTGAGCAATTCTCTTTGTATCATTGCCACTTCTCCCAATCCTCTCTTCAAAGTAAAGCTGAGAATATAAATTTGAAATACCAATCCAGTTCTCACAAACCTAATTTATTTCCCTTAAGGCACTCACTCTTTTCCAAGGTGAAAGTGCCTAAAATTTTCTTGGTTATGAAGTTATCCCAACGTAATGTAATTCAGGATGATCTGATAGACTTCTTTATTAGGAATTGAACAATTTCTTGGGAAGGATGTTGATGAATAGGCAGATGAGTAGCTCTGTTTATCCTGCTAGATTGTCTGGGTGGTCTAAATATACTAAGAGTTTAGATGAGTCACAAAAATATTGCTACACAGTACTTGGCAAAGAAGGTTAGAAGTCAAGGAGAGGATTAGTGTGGTATAGATACAGGCATTTCGAAACAAGCACACAATCCTTCAGGAATATCTGAACATCATTTGATTTCTTTCTTCTTTTCCCATCCGACATTGTCTTCTTTAAGATGAGTAGTTGTTCAGGGGGATAAAACATTCAAAATCTTCATGGACTTGAACAGGTCAAAATCACAAGCAAACTGACGTCTCTACTATACTTAGTTAAACTTTTGTAAGGAAAGTGAGGACAACCCTAACTTATTTTAGTGAGTTTCTTGAGAAGTAGAATTCTTTCCTTGAGGGGACACCCCTTGACCATGCAGAGCAGGCCAGATATTCATGATGAAGTGTAGGTTAGCTGTGTCTGCTAGAGAAGGCTCATGCAGAACAAAACATATTTTACTCCTTGGAGCCCAGCTTCACAGGACTTCAAATTATGAGAGAGGGAAAGTAAAATGTGTTTCCCATAACAAATTTACTATTACTGTCAAAAGGTGGTTGGGTGGGTGCCACCACTTCACCTCAACTTGGTCAACCCGCATTTAAAAAAATTTTTTTTATCTTCACCCAAGGACATTTTTTCGTTGCTTTTAGAGGAAGAGGAAGGGAGTGACGAAGGGAGAAAGAAATCTCCATGCAGAGAGAAGCACTGATTGGTTGCTGCCTGTGCACGTCTGCACTGGGGATGGAACCCACCACAACCTTTCGGTTACAGGACAATGCTCCAATCAACTGAGTCACACTGGCCCGGCGGTCAGACTGCAACTTTATGAGAAATTCTGTGATCTCATTCCTGGCATATGGATATTTTGAAACTTCTCTTCAAGTACCAAGGGGTATTGAACTTAAAAATACATACAAGAGATATGCCATTTGAAAACTTATCAGCCACCAGTGGTTTTCATCTCGCAGATGGAATCTCTCCTCACCCCACAAATATTCACTGAGCAGAGCCTGCATTGCAGGGCCTGGGCCTCATGGAGTCCCTTCTGGCCTCGCGTATTTGTATCTGGATAACTCTTAATAGTGCAAACTGTGTATGCAAAAGCAGCAAAATCAGGTAACACTTCCAAAAAACTATCGCAGGACAAGTAAAGCAGCCTGATGGAATGTAAAACATTAATTAACACTGACTGATGCTCTCTTTGGCTGGGCCTGTGAGGAATCCGTTAGAGAAGTAAAACTTGTTCTCTGCTCCTCATGTTTCGGGGGATATGACTGATACTTATTCTTAAGGAATAACTAGGGAAAAATATTAAATGGGTCAGTATTACCTACAGATTAACTGTTTTCACTGCAGAGACCTATGGGGGGAAAATGCTCTATATTCCTTAGATTTCATCAACATACAAACTTGTCTTAGTAAGCTCATATTGATTCTTACACAGTAATTATTATAGAAGAAAAACTCATATCTATGCTACAGCCTTGTGGCTTTTAATTTTTTTTTGGCTGCAACTAATAATACACTTTAAATCACAACATATATATATATATATATGCACAATATATGTATACACACAATACATATCTACATGTGTATGCACATATATGTATAAAACATTGATTTATTTAAAACAAAATAACTGTTTTGAGAAATGCATTCTTGATTTACTATCCTCTCCTTTACTCTTTAATTTCACTTAAAAATTGCCACTTGAGAACATTTAATAGATTTCATAACAGTAGTTATCAAAACAATGGCACAACCATACTTCTCAAACTATAGTAAACCTATAGGGACTGTATGGGACCATAAGAAATAACTTTTCTACTGGTAATAGTAATGACAAGTCACCTTTGTTGAGCATGTACTATATGCCAAATGCCGGGTTAAGTGCCTTTGCATTTATTACAGGATGCTGAGTGGTAAATCCTTTAGCCTCAGTTTTGACTGAGACCTCGCAGGCTCTGAACAATAAAACAGATGCCAAGTGGACATCCCACACACTGAATGGAAGTGCTAAACCACCATGCCAAGCAAGCAAAAGACAGACATAGAGGATATGTCTGGACACTGTAGAACCAGTTTGCTACCCTCAGCCACTAATTACCCCTACGGCTAATGGATGCCTGGGAATGAGGCTGCCAAAGACTGGTGTTTGTGTGTGCGTGCCTGTGTGTGTTCACACTTCTACCCAGGGAGAACAGATGTTTACATTTCCCTGAGATCAAGGAATTTCCAGCAGCCACAGGAGAGGGTCAAGCACCTGCGAGGTCCCCTTCAGGCCAGGTAGGGCCTGGAGGGAGCCTGTCTGGGGCATCATAGAAGGAACTCCCCTCCAGAGGACTACGACTGAGTGAGGTATGCTAACTGAGGAGGCAGCTGGGTGGAGTGGGCCTCCTGAAGCCCAGAGGCTGGGGCCTGGAGAAGAGGGGCCACCCACATCTGGAGGAACAACAGCAGCTCGAAAGTTGGGAAGGAGGTGAGGAAGGGAGTCAGAGAGGAGGCCCACCCAGCTCCTCACTGCCTGCGGGTGCCCCAGGCACATCCAGGCCTTACTTGCGATGGTGTGATGGTGGTGTTGGGGGAGGTTTTATGCAGGACTGGACCTGAGTTTGGACTGTTGCACCAGACAGGATTTTCATCGCTACAATGAGAATGCTTTAGTTTCTGGTGAGAAAACTTCCATCTAAAGCTACTAAAAATCTAGGGGATCTTCTGGGATTTCATCTGCTGCAGGGGCAGAACAGAACAACAGAGCCAGAGCTTACTGATGAGGGAGGGCCAGATTAGCTACGCCCTTGCTGCACGGAACCTCACCGTGTTCTACATGGTAAACCTTTCTTGGACACGCTATGCTTTTAATCCTCCCAAGTCCATGACATAACTACTTTGCCACCCACTGTTTACCAATGGGCAAATGGATACTCAGAGAGAGGTTAAGTAACCTTAGCAGAGCTGGAATTCAAACCTGGGCCATCTCACTAAAACATTCCAGACTCTTCTTTCTGATACTATGATTGGGGTGGGTGGGAAGGAGCAGGAAGGGAAAGTTAAATAATTTAACCAGTATATAGTTAAAGCACTGGTCGCCATTCTACGTATTTATTTTCATTTATTTATAAATTATATATAGTTCTGCACTAAGGTGTGCCTTTAAAAGTGTGCCTCCCAGTGTGCATTTTAGAATAATAAGATTAAATATATATATTTTTTTCTGCTGGGTATGTATACTCAACATACTCAAACACAGATATATTTTGGTAGACCACTTTACACTCTGTCCCTGGAGTTACTTACTGGATTATAAGGGCTCAGCCCGCTCTTCTGTTTGGGTTACTTTTATAAAACAACTTGATGACAGGAAGGTTTCAGTTGAAGGACCAAGGGAAGCTTTTTGGAGTGGAGAGGACTGAGGGGGACCTTAAAGATACCAACATTTTGGGTAGGCGAGAAAGCAGAAGGACCATAAGAGACACTCAGAAATGGCATAGGGGCTGTTGACTGCAGACAAATTTCTTTCACTTAGCAGTATTCCTTGGTTAGCTCTAACAGTTTTCCTGAACTCATGAAGAGTCATGGAAACGGTGGCCTCTGCTCTGTGAAGTGATATGAGGTGTGACAAGGAAGCTAAGAGCACGAAAAACCTCCTGAGGCACCTTAATTCATCCATTTCCCTTAATGGACAGCAGTTTTGCCTGGACCCCATCCGTGCTGGAGTGCAGTGGCCTTGTAGTCTCTGGGATCATACATGAAATTGCATCAGTGTGCAGATGTGCATTTTCAGATGTAAGGGTCCATGGTTTTCATCACGTATTTGAAGAGTTCCTTGATCCCCAAAGTTAGAATTACTGTATCGGGTATTTGTTTGAATTGTTCCTCCTTTCCTTTTTCTGCTGACTACATATATATGAAGGTAATATCCTAAAAACTGGATTGTACTTCCTAGTATACTTAACCTGTTTTTCCAATGTTCCAACATTGGTGAATATATTCCTGTGCCAATCAGTATGCTTCTACTGTACTATTTTAATAGTTTTTATTGGCTGCTACACAGTGTTCCACTGCCCAAAATATTCATGTGAATCATGATCCTATTTCTCTCACTCTAGGCATTTTTTTTCTGTGTGGACTTCTGATGCTACTTCAAGAACTCTATCCAGTCACACTGGTTTTAAAATTCAACGTAAATCTCTCCAATTTTATTAGAATTGACTCGGCCCTCTTGCCCTAAATCTAACAGCCACAGCCCTCTCCCTTTGAGTTGAAAGGGCTTTTGGATTTGAGGCAGAAGTCATTAACAGGATCTCCTCCTTACCAGTAAGGAGGCGGGATATACAAGACCTAGATGCACGGCTGCCACATCTCCCAACTTAGAGATGGGATTAGGGAAGGAAGCGGGAACCAGGTTTATCCCTAAAGCAAATATGGGAACTTTTAGAAGTCTCCTGCAGGATTTCCAAGGAGTTGCTGCTTCCCAGAGAATGGGGAACCTCCAGATCAAAGAGTAAATGTTCAAATTCCTCACTGCGGTTCAGGACTCATTATTTTGGCCTAACACCGAAAGTCTTTGAGTTCATCAGCATGAAAATAAATTTGCACTGGATTTATTCAGTATGTGATCCAAACATATTTGTGGAGAAGATAAGGCTCTGATGATGCACACAGTTTGTTCTAGCCAAGTCACCAACTGGGAACCAGAGGCAGAAGCAAGGACTGTGATTCCCTTTCATCTTTTGGACAAAGTTCCATATACTGCACATTCACACGCACAGCTAGCATTTGAAAGCATCCAATATTCCCCTTGTTAAAACGGAATCCCACTGGCTAGCTAATTGATTCACAAGTCAGCTAACTAATTCCATACTAACAGCTTACATGAAAATTAATGAAACACATCCATGGCTCCCTTATGTTTCACTTGTGACAAACTTTCTTTAAAAAAAAAAAAAAGCAAAAAGGAGAAAAGAGCTAGGGCTTCATGAAAAGGAGAATGTCTGGACCATCGTCCTGGGCTGGAATGCACCCACGGCCAGAAGCATTCCTCAGACCAGCCGCCTTGCCAAGTCCCAGGAAAGCTGCTTCTCTGAGGCAGGAAAGAAACCCCACAGGTATCCTGTGACCAGACTGACCAGAGCTCAGAAGGCAGTGTGGTCTGCAGCTCTTCAGGGCCTGCTTGAGATGGGAAAAGTCGGTTCACGTGGACTACTGTGCACTTCACAACTTCACACTCCGTCCTGCTGTGGAACCCACACTTGACTCGCCTTGAAATGCCAGGGGGAGGCCAGGGATCCCTGTATGGTCTGCCCCCTCCTCCCAGATTGGACTCCACAGCAGCAGTTTATTTCTTCCAAATAGATGAAGGTGTGCGTAACAATCAAGGCTCAATGCCCTGATACTTCTCTTGACCTGGTTCTCTTCTCTCAACGCTTTGGTGGTCGCCTCTCTGCTCATGGTTCCCAAGCCATCATCTTCAGCCCCCCGTGCAAGCAGCCCTCTGCCTTCAGGCTGCTGCCACTTGTGTGTTTTCGTGAATACCTCTCAGTATGTGCAAAAGCATTCCTCATTGTGTCCCATGAAGTAACTCTCCTGCTTGTTTTCTTAACATCTTTCGGATCCCTGAACCCATGAGTGACCTTTTGCCTTCATTCCTCCCTTACTTACTGCTCATTAAACATCAAGGGACAATCACAGATGTCCCCTGGAGGAATCTGGCCATTGTTCTGACAGTAGTGGACACGGCAGATTCTTGACTACATAACTACATGATCAAGTGTTTTTGGAAAATTATTCTGACCTCAATCTCTCATCAGCTTATCACATCTCAACCATTTATTACCTCCACGTCCAGCATTTATTTATCTCACAAGCACTTACAAAACATTTATTATGTGTCAGGAACTGTTATAGGTATTTTACAAATATTAACTTTTTAAGTCTCCATAAAAGTCCTGTAAGGAAGCCACTGTTATTATTCTCGCTGGATGGATGAAGGATAAGAGGCACAGGCAGCATGGTCACCTGGCCTGGCTAGCCTGATTACCTTGCTTTACTCTAAATACTAGTTTTTTTCCCCCATGATCCTCCTGGTCTCATCACCTCTCACCCAAAATGCTAAAATGCTCTTCTTTCTGTCCCCACTTCACAAATATGTGCTGGTCTCCAGGACCCCTCAGAGCCACACCTCCTCATGAAGACCCAACTGGCCCAGTTCACATTGCTCCTTTCCTCCTTTGGAAGTCTCCCCTCTTTTCTGTCTGTATGATGTCTGAGCTACTGCTCACAAATTTACTTAACTGTCGTATTTCCCAACTATACTAGAAACTCCTGAAGGTCAGCGGTCAGCAAAATAATCTTTCTATCTTCCTCTAATACTAAGTAAAAATATGGCTGGTACTCAGTAATTATTATTTAAGTGAATCAAAAATGGTAAGTGTTGCCATTATTCAAGAAAACAGAAGAATAACAATTAAAGTTGTCTTTTGCAGCTACTGTGAATATCTGTTTTTCTCTGTTCAATGAGAGCAGCATGTTATACATATTTGTGGGTAGAAATGCTGTTTTCTTGTTTTCATTAGACCAGGGGTCAGTAGCTATGACCCATGGTCCAAACTTGTCCCAGGACCAGGGTTTGTAGATAAAGTTTTACTGGCACAAAGCCATGCACATTTATTTGTGTATCGTCTATTGCGGCTTTCACACCACAAGGACAGAGCTGAGCATTTGCCATAAATTAATTTTCTTGTCACCCCCTGTATACTTTTCAAATTATGCATCTTCCTGTGGTTTGGGATCAAAATTAGAGTAAACATAATTTTCTCTGTATCACGACATAGTTGTGGGTACACTCAAAAAGAGTAGCCAGGGTAGTGTGTACTGGAAAGATTTTTTTTTTTTGCTTTTTATAAAGTTTTTCTTGAACCTTGGTGTCCCACTGTAATTCACATCTTTGAATGTTTTACACAGTTGTACAAAAACATGAAATCTCAGTCATTGTTAGTGGCCTGCTTGCTGTTAACTAGACTTCCCATGCTGATGGAGGCAAGAAGAGACCTGGGTAATAAAATCAGGTAACCCCCAAGCACTTCTGCCTGGTTTCGGAAGGCAGGTATGGACAGCATTTAGCCCTCGTGGGTGGGTGCCAGGGTGGTTTTTCTGTTTGTTTTTATTGTTGTTTTTTAATCAAAGCCATGTCAGGGAGAGCAGGCCTTCTCATTAATCATAAATAATAATGCAAAGCAGTCAGTTGGTGAATTAAAACCACATATTTTCAATATAGGGATAAAACGACTTGAACTTTTTGGGGTTCAGCTTCATTCTTGGCT
Organism: Phyllostomus discolor; assembly: GCF_004126475.2. Taxonomy (NCBI): domain Eukaryota; kingdom Metazoa; phylum Chordata; class Mammalia; order Chiroptera; family Phyllostomidae; genus Phyllostomus; species Phyllostomus discolor. Next base: position 29,166,099 of record NC_040910.2, on the reverse strand, counting down.
TCCAGGAACCACAGCTGTGGGACTGAACTGACTGTCTTGCCCCTCATTTCTGAACCCCACTCCTAGGAACCTGCCTAATGACCAGTGCAGTCCTGCACGGGGTAACCCTAACAGTCCTCAGGAGTTCTGACACTGATAACAGCCCAGTGTCTCTACCGCCTGCTGACAGGTTTCCTCAATGTTGACAGCCGGCTCAACCCCCTCAAAGCTCTGAACAGCATTTGCTCCCGGACTTCCTGTCATCATGTCACCACAGTGTCCAGGGGTTTTGACCTTACACCACGTAATGATTATCCTGGCTACTGCCCCAGCCGTGCTAATCACCCGCAATGGTGACAGCCCTGTGCACAGCGTGGTTTTCCATCTGGCCCTTGCTCATCTGCCCTGCCTCGTGCACTGGACTGGAGATTGGAAATGAAGGGAAGGACGATAGTTCTAAACACTTATGAAGTCTTCTCGAGTATCATACTGTTTGACAGTCACAAACCTGGTGCATTTATAGCCAGAGTCCAGTAATTTTCCCAATGTTTACTTTATACTGAAATTTAAAGGCCCTGAGGACAAGCTGCCTTTCTGCTCAGAAATCACATTCAACAACTTTGTCATCACGAAGGGGAAAAGCCAGCCAATATCTATGGCTTTTTCCTGGTTAAGTGGGTATCAATATGTTAGCATTTAAAAAATATTCATTTAATGTTTTCAAATGCAGACTCTTGTCTATGGCTCTTTTAAAAACAATATATGCATAAATGTGCACACACATGTACACATGTATGTGTGCACATTCCATATGTCATTGTTGGCATTGGCCTGTGGACCTTCTCGCAGCTAACCTCTGGGTTTGTCTCTGGCCAATACTTGTATAATAACTGGCTAAGAAAGGGAAAAGGGTGAGGGAGGGTAAGATAGATTGATTACTCGACAATTTCAAGGGAAGGAAACACTTCCAGAGCTATAAATCAGCATAATTATATTTGAGGGATACAAATCTTAAGAAACAGAAAAACATTTATCTAATATTCCATAAAGGTAAGTGAGAAGTGGGAAAGGTGGATTAAAATCGTCAGAGAGCAAGACTGCATTGGACAGGGACGCACTGTCCGTGGTGACTCGGTGTGCCAGGGGTCAGTACGCAACGGTTCTGCTCTGTGTGAAAGGGGGAGACAAAAGGCTAGTTTGATAGGCTAACAAAAGTATATTTAGAACTTACAGTATGTTAGACATGAAGTAAAGGAGGCATAGCAAAATCTATTCCAAAATAAAGAATTGTAGAAAAAATTTGAAGAGAATGTGATGATAAATGTATTTAAAGAGGTAATAAGTCTACTCAGAATCAAGTCATTACATTACATTTAGAATATTCTGGGGAACTATTTGGAGTCAAGCACTTGATTAAGAAAAGTTGCAGCAGCTTTTACACAATTGTAGGCTCTATTAAGTGGATAGGAAATAGAAAAATATGACAGTAACAAAAGTTTTATTCTGTAGTGCATTAAAAGCCAAATAAATTACACAATTGTAGGCTCTGTTAAGTGGGTAGGAAATAGAAAAATAAGACAGAGTAACAAGAGTTTTGCTGTGTGGTACATAAAAGCCAAATAAATCACACACACAAAAAATTACATCTAGTAGTATGCATTCATGCCTATTCCAGAATCCATTAGTTAGATAAAAGGAGAGTGTATATCCAATGTACAAATTCAGTTTATACTTTAAAATTAGCCAATAGTCCACTATCAATATAAAAGAATGTTTTCTCCCCAACATTCTTTATATTGGAGAGTTTGAAGTGAACAGTTTTGAAGAAGGAGAGATTTCAAATTTGTAATGCAGAATATGGAAAGGGAAAAACAGAATAGCTATAGAGTTCGTTTATTTCCACATAGCAAGAAAAGCAATGATGCTCTTTTAGCCAGAAAGGTAATTTGGCATAAGGGCCACACTGCAATAAATGTATGGATGAACCCAAATGGAATCATAAATCAGAAAGTAATTTAGGAAAAGAAGATATATTCTGACACCTGGTTCTTAAATACTTTAGGTCAATGAAAACTTCATATGAGCTCTATTTTTCATGTTGAATCATATCACAATCTCATAAACATTGATAACATTAATGATGAAAAATTCAGTAGCAACATATTCCTAGAAAGTATTAAGAGCCAATCTGCTTGGGTTCAAATGCTGGCTCCTCCTTTCCTAGTTAGGAACCTTCCTAAGGTTCCTAAGTAACCTTAGACCAGTTACTTAGTCTCTTTAGGCTCAGTTTTCTCATCTGTGAGAGTACCATCTAATGGTACTCTCTTTAGAGTGAGTGAGTGAGGAGTAATGAGTGAGGAACACATGAGCTTATCTTTCTGAGGTATTTAGAACAGTGCCTGGTACATAATCAGTACTACGTAAAGGCTTATTATGTAAATATTTACTGAGTATTGACTGTCCTAAAAGAGTCAACAATTGCTAAACCACAGTTATAAACCACATAAGCTAACTTACAAGCTTAAGCCTTTACTGATTTTTAAAATTTATATTCTAGGTCCTGTAAGTGGGCCAAAAACATTGAACACAATGATTGTGTCAGGTGCTTCATCTGTCTGTCTTAAACCATAGCATACGAACTACTTGGATCACTTCCTCAGAGACTAGGAGGTTCTTTTGCAGATGGCTGGGTAGGGTCTGCCTACTAGTCTCCAGTCTCCCACCATCTAAGATTCTCTGAGTTAGAAACAAAAATCATGCTTTTAAAAGGCAGAAATTAGAGCATTGGAAGACTTCTCTCAGGAAAAAAAAAAAAAAACAGGAAAGATAAGAGGAAGGAAGCGTTCTCTTGACTTTGGCTTTCACACTCATTTCCTTTTCCCTGTTGATCCCTGATTGTGTCCTCCCTGAGACACATGAAGTTCATCCCCCAAGAAGAAGAAGAGTGGATACAAAAGGATAGTCTGTGGTGGTCGTGAGTCTGGTATCCACTCCCTGGAGTTCTCTGGGGCTGATTATAAAATAATCTGAGACTATTGTAAACAATTGGCAGAGGTATTTTCTTCTCTCCAAGCCAGCTGGCTACCTGAAGTACAGTGCAAAACTGGTGTTTCCCAGAGCAGGCCAGGACCCTAGAAGTGAGTGCTAATTAGACAGTGTTGAATGAGCAAGTGAGAGTCCCAGGCAGTGCAAAGTGCCTCTGTGTGTATCAGCCTGAGGCCTGAACCTGTGTAATGAGGCATTGTTCTCCAAGGAAATAAGTTACTGTGAAGCTTGGATAGCAGGAAATATCTAAATATATTGAGGAGAAAAAAGCATGTTTTTGGATTAGCAACCTAAATTGTCTTGGTTTCCTTATCTGTGGGGTGGGGTAGCTTTGAGGATCTCCACAGTCTCTGTCACCACTGATATTCTCTGTGTCTATGCATGGGACCCATTGAAACCCACTGCGTTTGTCTCCTTATTTCCACCTTCCAACTTCTATTGTCACCCAGGTGCCTTGTCCTCACTTGCCCCTTTCTACTTCAAGCTACATGCTTTGGGTCCCATTCTCTTATACTCAGAATCTGAGTGATGCTGAAATACACTGATCTTTGTTGATAATGTTAATGAAGAAGGTCAGAGGTTATCCCTCTAGGTCAAGATAGCATTCCTGTATTTTTCCTGAACCTTCAGTCCCTTTACCACATTTAGCTTGGGGCAGTGACTCTACTTTAGTCCAAGACAGCAGGAAGGCTTGTGTCCAGGCTGCTGAAGGGAGTAGCAAAGGGCATGGAGTGGAGCTTGCAGTGCTCTCCCAGCATACTCTGAGAGTGCTACTGCTTCTCCTCAACATCCATCTTCCCTGGGCCACACTGAGACTTACTGTGTAGCCTTCATCTTCGTAAACACTGCTAACATGCCCTATGGCCGGTCTCCTCGCCCTCCTACAATTTTCCTGTTGAACCTTGATTGGGCCCTCTCTCTACGTGAGATTGTGGAGATTGCGTGTGTCCCTCCTTGATTTTCAATGATCCTCTGCCACTGGCCATGTAAATATTTGAAATGGAGGAAAATATTGTTATTTATGCTCATTAAGTAAGTTGTGGCTGGCTTGGCTGCAGTTAGTACACAGAGAATAACCTAAGATACCAGATGGGGAGTCCAAATTATCAGTGTAACTAGAATATTTAAAATATAAAGAAACTAAGAAAAATTTTAGTAAATCAAATCTAACGCTATGTACAGAAAGGATACTACATCATTTTGAAGTGGGCATCATTTTGATTTTCAACATTTGAAAATCAATGTAATTCACCATATTTTCAAAAACTATATGGTCATTGCAATGGAGGCTGTAAAAGCATTTTATGAAATCCAACATCTGACAAAAATTCTCTGGAAGTTAGTACTAGGAAGAAACTTCCTCAACCCGATTAAGGTTTCTTGCGAAAAACTGCAGCTAACATAGTTAATAGTGAAAGGCTAAATGTCTTCCCTTTAACATCAGGAACAAGGCAAGAAAATCTGCTCTCACCATTTGTACTTAACATTTTATCAAAGGCTCTGCCACTTCAAAGAGGTAATAAAAAAGAAATAGCATGCATCTAGTTTGGAAAGAAGAAGTAAAATTATGTTTATTTGCAAACAACTCTATAGTCTACATAGAAAGTCTGATGGAATTTGCAAAACAAGCCACTAGAATTAATAAGTTAAGCAAGGCTGAAGATTGCAGGATCAATATACAAAAATTTATTGCATTTCTATACACCAGGAATGAATCATCAGAAACTGAAATTTAAAAACTCATTTATAATAACATAAAAGTGCAAACCACTTAGGAATAAATATACTAGAAGATATGCAAGACATCTACCCCGAAAACCACAAGCAAAGCTCAGAGAAATTAAAGAAGATGTAGTAAATGGAGAGGTGCTTTGCTCATGAGTCAGAAGACTCAAAATTGTGAAAGTGTCAATTCACCTTAAATTGATCTATAGCCTCAATTTAAATCCCACCAGATTTTCTGCTAGAAATTTACAATCTGATTCTAAAATTCAGATGAAAATGCAAAGGACCTAGAAGAGCCAAAACAACTGTGATGTAGAATAAAAGTGAAGGGCTCATAGAATCCAACTTCAGATGTACCATGAAGCTTCAGTAGTCAAAACAATATAGTAATGGCCTAAAGACAAAAAGACAAACAGAATAAAAGGCCAAAATAGACCCATGCATGTATAGATAACCAATTTTTGACAGAGTTACAAAGGCAACTTAGTGGAGAAAGGATAATCATTTCATAAAATGGTGCTGGAATACCTGGATATCCATATACAAAACACAAACACTTCCATCTATACCTCACACCATATACAAAAATTAATTGAAAATAGACAGTCTAAATCTATAACATAAAACAATAATATATATGGCTGAAAGGAAACATAGGAGAAAAGCTTTCTGAGCTTAGATTAGGCAGAATTTCTTAGATAAAACATCAAAAGCCTGATCCATAAAAGATCATTTGGCTTCGACAAAATTAAAAACCTCAGTTGTCACTGTTGAGAATTAAAAAACAATCCACAGGCAAAGAAAAAATATTTGTAAAGCACATATCTGATGAAAGACTTGTATCCATAATATATAAATAATAAACTATAATAAGAAATAAGAACAGAATACAATTAAAAATAGGCAAAAGATTTGAATAGATTCTTCACTAATGAATATATACAGATGGCAAATAATTATGTGAAAAGATGCTCTAAGCACTGGTCATCAAGAAAATACAAATTAAAACCCCAATGAAATACCAGTACACACCTATTAATACAGTTAAAATTAAGAAAAACTTATAATACCAAATACTAGCTAGGATATGAAGGAACTGAACTCTCATACACTGATGGTGGGAAAGTAAAGTGATGTAGCATTTTGGAAAACAATTCAGTAGTTTTTTAAAAAGTTAAACATTCATCTAGCATATAACTCGGGTGTTCTACTCCTAGGTTTTTATCCAAGAGAAAAAGCATTAAGTCCGTCCAAAAACTTGCACACAAGCAGCTTTAAAATAATCATGCTGAGGGAAAGAAGGCAGACAAGAAAAAGGTACATACTGTGTGATTCCATTTATGTAAATCTCTAGAAAATGCAACTAAAGGTATGGTGACAGAAAGCAGATCAGTGGTTACGTAGAGGCATCAGGGAGCAGGAGGAGTGGATTACCAAGTGGTAGGAAGAAACTTTTTTGAGAATGATGGATGTATTTTTTCTCTTGGTTGTGGTAATAATGCCCAGGGTATATACATATGTCAAAACTTCTCAAATTTTACCCATTAAATATGTGCTACTTACTGTATGTCAGTTAAACCTTAAAAATGTTAAAAAGTCATCCAAAATAAAAAAAGTCTATTAGGATGTTAATAAGTTAGAATAATGCAGTGACTTCACAGGATGGCAGGGAACTGTGGTGATCACATGGAAAGAGCTTCTTGGGCAAGTGGCAAAGTTCTATTTCTTGACTTGGGTGGTGATACCCAGTGCCTGCTTTATATTCCCTCATTATATATGCAAATTATATAATAAACTATATTTTATAATTATTAAGCCATGTATTTGTTTTGTGTGGTTTTCTATATCTGTGTTTTATTTTACAATGAAAAGATTTTTTTAATCCTAAAAAAAAAAAATAAGTAAGAAAATAATGGCTTGAGAGGAAGAGACACAGAAAATGCGACTCAGCTTATGATAGGCACATTTCCAACTCTATTCCCAGGGCTATACAATACTGAGGAAAAGGAAATTGAAATGATACGTGGTTAAATTGAAAATGAAGTTAAATAGACTTGTTGAAGGGCTGGAGCATTTAATGGACATTTCCTAAATGTTGGAGGGGAAGCTAACTAAATGCTATCTGAAGTTGGGCGTGTACCTGTGACCTTTAAGACCTGAGTGGGAGACAGGCAGTGGGGTGGGTGGGGAGGCAGGGTGGAGCTCAGCAGATGCCATTGAAACTAAGAAAGAGATATTAATAAGAAAGAAAGGCAAGGGGCAAAAGACCAGCAGGTCACGGCTTATCGTAGATGCAATTCATTATGGGGCGGTCTATGATGGTGGTTTCCAGCACAGGCTATAGAGTCAGATTATGTGGGTTCACATTTTGTTCTGCAGACACTCAGACATGTACTTGTCTGTTGTCTGCCTCAGTTTCCTCATTTTAAGGTAGGGACTGACAATGGTGTCAAATGTTGTGAGAATTAAATGACAATGCCTGACACACAGTAAGCATATTACCGATTATTTCAACTTAGTTTTTAAATTTGTAAATTTCATATCTTAGTAGTTAACTAAAGAAACATGTCTTTCCTTCCTTCCTTCCTTCCTTCCTTCCTTCCTTCCTTAAAAAATTATTATTTTATCCCAGCCTATTTCTAGGGCTTAGCATGATAAAAACCTACCAGGAGCTCCTGCCAGGAAATCCATTTAGAATATGTTTTCACCTGGGGCATCTTCAGACATTGGCACTTTGATAGACAATGGGCAGGGTCAGGTTTTCAAATCATATATGGCTTTATAAACAGTTATTCACACTAAGGCAACAATTTCTGGTACTTAGATATTAAACAATAGTTACTTCATTTGTTACTGCTATTTTCAAATGATCCTCTTATATTCAGAATTCTTGGGAGAATGTCACAGAGACAAGGACAAGCCAGTACTGAGCCCTCATAGACAGGATGCACCGTTTGAAACAATGACTGTTAAGGAAAAATAAAAGCCCACGAAACATCCAGCCCTGGCCAGGTAGCTCAGTTGGTTAGAGCATCATCCTGACTGACGTGCCAAGGTTGCGGGTTCAACCCCTGATCAGGGCACATACAAGAAGCAAGCAATAAATGCGTCAGTAAGTGGAACAACAAATTGATGCCCCTCTCTCAAATCAATAAACTAAAAAAAACAAAAAACAACCAAAAACCATTTTCCAAAATGTCCAGCCAGTAACAGAATCCATACACAAGAGCTCATACTCCAAATAGAGTGACTTATCTACCACTTATCCCTCCTTTCTTCTTTTCTTCACCTTTTAGTTTTTGGTATGCCACTTAACTGGTCTTTTATTAATTCTGTTTAGTAATTCATGCAGTGCATTTATTGAGACCTGCTAGTGCCAAGTCCTGGAAATACACAGATGAATGGAGCACCTGTGTCCTGCGTTTAAGAAGCCTGCCCCCACTGGGTGTTAGAGATTCCAGTTTGCACTGTGGACACGTGTCATTCACAGAGAGGGGAACTGTCTATCTGCAGGTTTCTAACTTAAAAGCTTCTGTAGACAAGACGGAATCTCAGCTCCAGGACTCTGAGTGCCCGATTGAGTATGGTTGTTGCAGTCTTGGGTGTCATTAGTCTACTGCTGTTTGGGCTATTTTGAGGATGTTCAGCAATCATCCACCCCATTTACAAAGTGAGAGGCTTGAAAAATATATGGAAGAAGAGATGTGCAATTAACATGAAACTAAGAGCAAAAGTCATGTGGAAGCTAGAAGAGAGAGAAAATGGCCAATGTCATTTGTGTGGAATCAGTCGGTGCTAACCCATTAGCGTGGCCTGGGGTTAGGAGCCTAGAAGCTCAGCGGCCTCCCTAGGTCACTTGCTGACTCTGTAACCTTAAGTAAGCTACCACCCATCTGTGTCTCCGTTTCCTTATCTGTAAAGTGGGACTAAAAATAGGGCTGATTCACAGGGCTTTTGTGAGGGTTGCAGGCTCAGCATATACTAGGTACTATTAATAATATTGTCCAGGAGAAGAGAGTGTATATGTCAATCAACCACAAACTGTCACACTCTGCCTGTGCTGGTATTATTACTACCAGCCGAAAGGTTTATACATGGGAAATATGTTTCTTTTACAAAAATGCATACTGCTTTCCTTTCCAACACCAACATATCCTAAATACCACTTCAGGGAATCCCTCTTGATTAGCAAGTTGAGTGTCAATGGCATGCCACTGCTGCCTTCCCAGTGTCCAGGGGACGTGCAGCAGATGCTGGGGACCAGCTGACACGTGAGACTTCACAACAGCCAAGGACAGCCTTGTCTTTGGGCAGAGGTGACCCAACCTACAACTAAGGGAAGTTGGTAGAGGGAAGGAGAGTGACCCTGATGGAACCAGGTGGTAGAGAAACCCAGCTGGGTGTGTTTAGGGGGTGATGGCTGAGAATGAGTGCAGACAGGGCTAGGAACAATCCCGCTGGAAAGAACTGAATGGCACCACATTGATTCACTGTGTATGGGAGGGCCAGTGCTGGGCCTGGTGATCTTTGGAGAATGAAGTGGTATTTGTGATGTGTGCATGTATAGGTGCAAGGCTTCTGTTCCTCCTGGGGAGAGACAGTATTGAGCAACTACCAGGTAAGCAGGACCACGCAGTAGCGAGGCTTGTAGTTTCTTTCGGGCTCTAAGCAAATGTAAGTTGTTTTATTTATTTTTTTAGGCAAAGAGAATAAGTGTATTGTGTTCTAATTAGGCCTATAAAATATGTCATAATGAGCTATGCTTTGAATATTAGGCTGGAATACCTGTGCAACAGGAGGTAGTCACAATTTTTTTAATAGTATTTTACACACTTATGTCTAGGGATTCATGCAAATGCATGCCAAAGGTAGGCACTTATCACATTTCAAATGCAATAAAAATTTGTATTTTTGAGGTAAGGATTCAGAGACTTTTGTAGGAATAACTATTTGCATTAATGGTTTCAGAGACTAAGTTTTGATTTTTAGGAACTTGTTAATTGGTTCCTGAACTTCTGGCTATATTTGAGTTTTTACAGAAAGTGGGGTTTCCATAGAACTTTGGAAATGTTCATGGAGCATGATAGGAACCACTTGATTTGGGAAATAGTAGAAAAATCCACTTCAATGGAAAAAGGCAGATAAGTATAGTATAAACAGTGCTTTATGTATGCCAGAGACGCCTCCTTCTCACAGGATGATGCAAAGCCAAGGCGAGTACTCAGTTTCCACGGGATCAGCAATGAGGCATGTGTCTCAGGCCCATCTCTGTAAGCACTTGTCAGATCAGCAGGCAGTGCAGAGAGCTGCTGGGAGTGCCACTCAGGGATTATTGATTGTGAACCTCCTACAGCCCAGCACTGGCCTCAGAGCTGAGGAGGGCGTGCCAGAAGCACAGGGCATGGCCTCCACCTGAAGGGATATGCACCTCTTTGTTCTAACTAAGCCTTTGAAATTGTACCAATCCTTGAACTAAGCTTGTGGGCAATGTGAATCTGATTACCAGGAAGAGCACAATTTTAAACAGCCAGTTCAGGAGTATATGCTGACCACATTTAGTGATACAAAGAACCACTGTGATTGGTTTGCCAATTTGTTAATTTCTCTTTCCCTGGACCTCCTTGACCTTCATGTATGACCCCTTTTCCCTGACCCCCACCCTCTGTCTCCCACAGAGATAGTGGCATTTAACTTCAAATAAAGCAAGAGTAGGTTTTGGATGCCTGCCTGAGCTTCCCATGGATGCTGCTGAAAGCTTTGCACAGAGAAGAAAACTTGTGCAGGGTCTCATTTGGGAGAGATGAAATATTTTAATGGCAGTGTTTATGTTCTCAGTCTGTAGAAAACTCAAGAGAAGCAAGATTTTACATCAGGCTTTGAAATGAAAAATATCACCCACTCAAAGGAGACACAAATTTCATCTCTTCTGCCCTCTGGCCCTCTCAACTAGTGCCCCTCTAGATTTTCCTGCTCTCCTTGAGGTTTCTGAGTCACCACAGAGGGAGACCCAACGTGATGTCTCGCCAAGTTTTGCAGGTTTAGCATTCTCGAGAAAAGCAAACTTAAAAAGGTTTCTTTTCGGAGTTCCCTCGGCTCCTCAGACAGTCTGGAGCAGACACTGTCCTGGGACCGTAGAGGAGACACCAGGCCAGGAGCCGGCAGGGGGAGTTCATAAGGGCGACTCCGGCCATGGGTGGTGGCTTTGAACCCGGCCAGACCCTGCCTCTCACAGATTGAGGCAGAGCCCTGGACTCCAGGCTCAGGCTTAACCTTCCATGTTTTGTCCTTTGAGGGAATCAAGCCTGCAGTTCCCACTCCTTTTTTCTCCCCCGAAAGATGGGAACTTACACAGACAAAGCAAATTTTTCAATGTCAGTGTAAGGACAGTTTTAACAAATATCCCTGGATTCCTCCTCGTGGGCCAACGTGCGCACATGCATGTTCTTCCAAGATTAAGTGCTTGAAAATCGGATTTATAAAAGCCAGAACAGCTCATTTCTAATAATTGACAGGGTTAAAATAGATCCTCTGCACTGGGAAAGTCACCAGTACACACTCAAACAACACACATACCATTCAAATTAGCTGCCTTCGCTGGACTTATTTTATATTAATTGAGTCTGTGCTCTCCAAAAATTGAGTCCATGTTACACACTAATAAAAACAATGTTAATAAATAGACTGTATGCATGTGAATCATGAACATAGAGTATAAACATTTGTAAGAAACTTTGGAAACCTATTGTCTTACGTCTATCAAATAGAATATATCTTTCTTCCTTCTACTCCTAACCTTGACCTTTATTCCAATATCCAGTCTGCCAAGCTTTAGAGCTAAGTGTCCCTGGAACCATCACACAGAGAAGAGCTTAGCTCTTCCTTCTTCAACACAGTTTTCAGATGCTACACTTTGGATACACTAGAGTCTGCTTGTGTAGTGTGCAGCTCCCAGGATAGGGTGCGATCGTGGCTAGGCACATCCGAGAGTCGCTCCCCCTCATTCATGGGGGATATGTTTCAAGACCCCCAATAAATGCCTGAAACCACAGACAGTACCAAACTGTATGTTTTTCCCCATATATATATATATACACACACACACACACACACACACACACACACACACATATGGTAAAGTTTAATTTAGAAATTAGGCACAGTAAGAGATGAACAACAATAAGCAACAATAATTAAGAAGAACTCTAACAATATAATAGAAGTTATGTAAATGTGATCTTTCTCTCTCAATGCCTTTTCCAACTTAACTGAGCTCTTATCATGCACTGGGGCCATAACTTTGATATGCAACAGCAAAACTTGTACAAACTTTTTTTTCCTTCTTCACAATTTTAGGATAGAAGATTCATTTTTTACCATAGATTTTAGCAACCTCAGCATAAGATCTTTTTCTTTCCTATTAAGCTGGGCACTTTCACTCAAAGGAAGCACTTTATGGTTTTCCTTCCGCATTTCCGAATTCCAGCATCACTCCTCTTGTACCTTGGGGCCTTTAGGAAGATAACTGAGCTGGCTACTCAGTGACTAACAGGCAGGGAGCTTACGCAGCACAGACAGATAAGCTGGACAAAGGGATGATTCACACTGGGGACAGGGCAGAGTGGGAAGGTGTGAGATTTACGTAGCTCAGAATGACGTGCAATGTAAAACGTGTAAATTCTTTACTTCTGGACTTTTCTATTTAATATTTTCAGACTATAGTCAACCACGACTAACTAACTGAAACCTCGGAGTGTGAAACCATGGATAGGGGAGGACTATTGTATGTACTCTCACGTGTTGCAAAATAGCTGTGTCTAAGATCAACAGAGATACATATAAAGGAATGGTGAGTTCTCATGGAATGGGGATGGGAGAAATCAGGCAAACTTCATGGAGGAGGTGGTACTTGAGGTGTGCCTTGAAGGATGAATAGGAGTTTTCCAAAAGGACAAATAGGGGAAGATGGGGAACATCCTAGGCGATTACAGCATCTATGGAAGTCTGAACCATGCTGGGTATGGTAACCGCTGGGCAATGGGTGCAGACAAGCCTGGAAAGACGGGGCTGCTGTAGCGTGAAAAGCAGTGCCGGACTAAGGTCTTCCGCTGTGGGGATGGGGATATCCAGAAGCAGAGTCATATGATGGAATCAGAGACAAGGAGTGGTATAAACAATGTTATGGCTAAAAGTAGCTGAGATCGTATTCAACAGCCTCTTAGTTGACAAAAGTGACTCATTCTGTGACTCTGTGTCATTCAAAAGTGACATTCTGTGTCATTCAAAAGTGACTCTTGGGGATAAGGCACGGTGACTTATCCCCAAGACCCTTCAGGTGGTCAGTGGAAGGACGGGGCCAAACCAATTCTTGTGCCTCCGAGTCCAACACCCTTTCCCTAACCCCCACCATCACACTGCCTCCCAGCCACTACTCATGCCCAACAATGGCTTGACTTTCTCAAGAAGTGGGTTCCTAGTCCCTGGATGTGTCCAAGCACTAGCTGAACGTCACCTGTCAAGGGTGCTGCTGGGGAGTGTCTGTGATGGGCAGGGTTGGAATGGATAATCTCTCAGACTGCTTTCAAATCTATGTTGCTACAATTTGAATTTTGGAAAGAAGCTGAGGATTACGGTAGTGTTGAACAGAGCTCTAATATTCAGTAAAGAGAAGACTAGGAACATAGGAATAGTGGATGGTATATGAAGTTGGTGAAGGAAACTCCTTAGTTAGTTTCCCAGTTTCTTCACAGGCCCTGTCACGGTTACTATCAGCAGTATTACGGTGATACCTCACTCCTGTACCTCACATTTGGCAGGAGCCAGGGGTGTGCTGGGTGGGGAGAGCATTGTCTTTTTGTCGTGGTCCCTGCCCCACCAACTAGAATCTGTGATAGTCCTACAGAAAGGGATTGCGTCCATATGGGTGTGCCCTGAGTGATGGCAGAATGCCACCTGGAAATCATCACAGAACAGATTATAAAAACACTCAAAGCATTTTCATTCATTTTGGCCTATGCCAAGAAAAGACTCGCCCTCCTCTCCTCACCCTCACCCACCACACTGAAAAAATCCACGTACCCATTATTAATTCAGCCATTTATTTGGCTCACAATCATAGGAAAAGGGCTGAATTGCTTACCTCACTGGTAGCATATCCAGATCCTGAATCTACACTGAAAAGAATGTACAGTACAGGATTTCCCTCATTACCAGTGAACTGTAGATGACAAATTCATTAATTAAAAGCTATTTTTTGGCTCCTGGTACATCTGTTCTTTGGGAAAGTGATTAAGATCTGTGGGGCACAGTAAACTGACCTGCAAAACCGGAACCCACCTCCTCAGTGTAAGCTGGCTCTGAACCCCCTGTCCGTGGCACTGTGACTCAGTTAATTGAAGATAAAACTGTCCGATTGGTGCTCCTGTGCCATGATGTCTTCACTTGGAGGTCACGCTAGGCCCCCAAGCAGCCATTCTCACTCCCATTGCCTTGAGCTGTCTTTGGATGAAACTTCCAGCACATCCCTATCCTTGCATCCTTTTCCCTATTAAAATGTGGCCACCCCTAACCCCATGTCCTCAGGGCCATGCTCTGATGCCTCTGTAGATGGCTACCAGCTATTTAGGTCAACTATCGCCTCCATCTACAACCTCGTCACCACTTCTATTTATTGAATACTTTCTTTTTTTAAATCTGTTTCATTTCATTTTCAATTACTGTTGACATTCAGTATTATTTTGTATTAGTTTCAGGTATACAGCATAGTGGTTAATCATATACTTGTGAAATGATCCCCCCAATAGTTCCAGTGCCCACCTGGTGTCACACATACTTACTATACCATCATTGATATAATCCCTATGCTGTGCTTTTCATCTCCATGACTATTTTCTAAATACCAGTGAATATTTTCTATCTGTCAAACAATCGTGCTGTGTGTTTTACATATATCATGTCATTTATTCATCACTCTTTTTATCCTCATTTTTCAGATGATTAAAGTAGTTTGCCCAAGTCAAAGCTATTAAGTTCTGGAGAAGGGACTCAAACAAGCTTTTTCTGACTCCCAAGCCTGCTCGCTGCCACACTATAACAGAGGACCTGGATGGGGGCCTGCCTACTGTGAAGAATAGTCTTCTTTCTAATTTATATTGGAAATTGTACATTAGACAGTGTATATGCACCTGATCTAAATGAGGGAAAGTTATCCGATGCAGAAGTGAGGCTTGGTATGATGCAAAGTCTGAGCCTGCTTGTACGAAGAGGAGGGTAGTGAGAAGACATGGCAGAGAAGGTGTTTATAGGTGCTGGAGGACAGGAAAGACGTGGGACCCAGAAAGCATGTTAGAGAGAAAGGGGGATTTGGCTCGAGGTGGTGTAGCCTGATGCAGGCCACAGGGTCTGAGAAACCTGGAAATAATTTTTTTTTTTTGCCTGATACGTGGAGGTCCATTAGAAAGGGCTGGAAGGAAAGATTCTGAGGGGGACAGTTTGATCCAGAGGAAAAAACTATAAAAATATTCCTAAGGGCTAAAGTAGAGAGAGACACTTCTAGCCTAGAGAACATATATTTAATGTACAAATACATTTTATATTAAGTATCATGTAATAACATAGAAATAAATTACCTGTAGGAAAATGATAGAAAGAATTGGTCTTATATTAAATCACATTGTTCGAATCTAGATCAAGTAACAAGGGCTAGTCACTCACTCCTCTATTCATTCATTCACAAATACAAGGTGGGGCAAAAATAGGTTTACAGTTGTTTGTATGGGAAATACAATAAGTAATAATAATACAAGGGTAAACTCTGGTTTGTGTACTCACAACTGTAAACCTACTTTGACCCACCCTGTATTTATGGAGCTCTTCCAACTCACAAAGTGCTATATTTATGAGAAGATATATAGTAAAATATTCCTTAAAGGAAAAATCTGTGGTATCTCTTTCTGCCAAGAGAACTGCTCTCACCAAGGTCTGTGAGAATATCAAAGAATGGCACGGGTATGAATTTGGGACAGAGCTCTGAGGCCCTGTGGCTCGCCTTCAGGGACAGGGGAGGCAAAGCCCTGTGAGAGGCCTGGTCACCCCTGACCTTCTTGTGAGAACCCTGTGAGTTGAGTTCCTTTCTCTTGGATTCTGGATTTCTGTATCTGGCGCTGAGATAACAGGAAAACCTCACCCAGGCTGTCATAGCTCCATGCCCCAGTGTGTATCCTAATCCCTATTCTGGAACAGCATCTCCTGGAAAGTGTGTGATTGGACTAAAAAACAAAAAAGTCCATCACCTACTTCATAGGTATTCAAGCCTTTTGAATGCGGCATGGCCTAAAAGAGTCAGATGTGGCTTCAAATCTCACTCTCCCCCTTACTCCATGTGTGACCCATGGATCCATAATGGCTCTTAACCTCCGTTTCCTCCTGAGTGAAAGGAAGATGATATTGTCTACCTCACGGGGTTCTTGAGAAAATGAAATGACAAAAACAAATAGAGGACACCAGTTAAAGTTATCTGGCACATAATGGGTACTCCACAGAGCCTGGAGATTGTGTCTAAATTCCCTGTCTATATACTGAAATAATTAATTTTATCTATTAAAACAATGTAATGATGGATTTCCAGCTCTGAGGTTACATATATATCCAAATCTTTGTGTACAGAATGGCATTTTTATGTGTTCAGTTCAATCATGTGTAAATGCTCAGTAAATATTAGGGATGATAGTGTGCAGCAACTTCAAAAAAATCAGTTCTCCTCTATACGCACTGGAGTCTCAGGTTATCTCGCAGTGTTTATGATTACTATGAAATACAGGTTCAATGAATCCGTAAAACTACACTTGCCTTTCTTTTCTTTCCCTATAAACAAAAATGATAATGAGACGAGACTTTCAGAGAACGAAATAAAAGAGCATAACAAAGTAATCAAGCCTAAATATGCTTCACTGGGAAAGAATACCTAGAGCGCTGATCCTCTGCGGGTGCGGGAGGAGGAGGTTGGGGGAGGCACGGCACCGCTCCGCTGCCGCCGCTGGGCGGTTTCTCGCTGCCTGATGAAGACAGGTGCCACCGGTGACATTGTAATTCATGTAAATCAAGTGCATATGATTTTACCCGGAAAGAATCTCAGTTTAACGTGAGGATAGGGCAGAGACGCAGGAGTGCCCCTACAGAGGAGCACAGGAATCTGGGGGACTCACTGGTAAAACTTCCAGTTGGAGAAATGCTGTGGCTTGGATGCCAGAGACCAAGTCTTTGGAAAGCATTATGGGAAAAATACACTCCATGGAAGTGCGTGCTCTAAAATTTTTCCCTATGAAGAGGTAAAATCATTTCTCCCTGCTTAGCAGTGTTTTCATGTATATGTGCCTTAAGAATGAGAGGAAAGAACTTCTGAGAAGTAGGTTTAGGTTCAAGCTTAACTTTTGTGAACGCTTAGACTTCAATTCATTCTTTGGTTAAAAGAGTGACGAAAAAAATGCATTAGATAGTATTTCAAATATGATGTGGCACAGTTTTCCTCCTTGGTGATTCCTCCCGAGCTGAGCTACACTTCTCAGGAAAGGAAAAGCTCAATGGATAAAACAGCAGCAACAAAATCTGACTCAATTCTGACTTTCAAAATAGATTTTTAAAGTTATGAGGAAAACAATAGGCACGAGGGCTCTGGATTTCAATTTTAAGAACTAAAGCATCTGAGGGTGAAAAGAGAAGTCTTTTCTTGTTCTCCCACAGCTGGGCGATGAATACCAGACCTAATCTTGGGACATTGAGGCCAAAGAATTTTCCAACATGTGCCTGAGCAAAGCAGATGTTAGACCTGGGTAGGGGGCCATGTTTTTCCTCAGAGGGAGGTAGTAAAAACCCCCTCCTGGCCAGGGGAATCTTTTTCTGCAGAAATTTACAGGGGATGAGACTGTGGTTAATTTGCTGCTTGGGTCACTTTTCAGGTACCCAGCACATACTACTCCCTATGACTCATGAGGGAGGAGAAGACAGGCATGAAAGAGATGGAAACCTAGGAGAGGTTGAGGAGGAAGCCAAAATCAGAAAGGCCTCACATAGCAGTCTGGTACTTGGAAGTAAGCCCCTGACCCTCAAGCCAAAGGAGGAAGCCATAGCAGAAGAGCAAAGGGAATCAGTGTGTGTAGATCCATTGGGTCTGTAGTGTCCACAGCCCAAGGGTGGCACAAAGGAGAGTCAGAAGTTTCCAGGTGCTCCAATGAGCCTGGGATGAGAAGGCCAAAGATTCTGGAGATCCTGGGGTCATGGTGAGGAGGGCAAAGGATGTGCA
Organism: Phyllostomus discolor; assembly: GCF_004126475.2. NCBI lineage: Eukaryota > Metazoa > Chordata > Mammalia > Chiroptera > Phyllostomidae > Phyllostomus > Phyllostomus discolor. The sequence goes on along the minus strand of NC_040910.2, from coordinate 29,148,056 downwards.
GAGTTTGAAGCTGGAAGACAGAGGAGGTTTGCAGCAGCGACAGGGAGGCTGAGGCCCAGAAAGCAAACACAGAGGAAAGAGTCATGTCGATGGAAGCCAGGTGAGACCAGACGCCTCTTTCCCTGCAGCCTCATTGTTACATGGCTTCCTTGGGTTGTAGTCTCCTCCTGCCTTGCAGGAAGAAGGAAAGGCTGGATGAATGGGGTCCTCTGAGACTGAGTACCGCAGAAAAATTGAGTTAATCTGCAGAAGTCTCCTGTTTGAAACAGGATGTAACTCATTACCTTGAATAGGTGAGATAAGGACTACTACCCCTCTCTCTGCCAAGGACCACAAGTTCAGTTAATTCATTATAAATAAAGGTGCTTTTCTGCATGTGAATGGCTGTGAATTTTAAAAATGTATATATGCGTGAATTACTAAACTGGAAAACTGGAGAAAGGATAAGATTGGTGGGGCCAGTATAAGGCAGCATACATTGTTTTTAGACTTTAACAAATTTTCACAGGCCTAGCCCACTGATCTGCAGTCTAGCCTTTTTTTTTTTTTTTTTTTTTTTTTTTTCGTGTGTGTGAGAGAAACTAGGGATTTAAACTATGCACGAAGAGGGCATGTGGGAGGGGGAGAAAGTCATTTAAAACCTTTTAAATTTACTGTTCGTGGTTACAAGTTTCCTTAGGAGACATAATATTTTTTTTCTCTCGTCTAAAAAAATAATTTGGACTAACCTCAAAAAAGCTGGGTTTAATGTTTCTCAGACTGTTTCCAAGCAGACTAAAATACCAACAACTTCATATCCACAGGGAGAGGTTTATGGTTCACCAAGCTTGCATGATTCATGCTGACGAGCTTCCATGCCTGAGATGCACGATGTGACTTCTGAATGCAATGTACAGAACACACATCCCTGAGCTGGGGTTCTTTACAAGGGGTCACTGGTGAGAAAGTGGAGTCACTGAAAGGGAGACAAGGGCAAGGGAACCGGCCATATTTCACATCCATTTCTGATGTGCAAGGGGAAAAGCATTCTGGTGGCAGCCTCAGAAATTGCAGTCAGATCTGTCTCTGAGTCAACAGTTTCAGAGGTTTATTCAAACCCTCTCCAAAGCAACAGTTCTGGGGCCTACAAATATGAGCTGCAAATATATATATATTTGTGTGTGTGTGTGTGTGTGTGTGTGTGTAATCCTCACCCAAGGACATGCTTAGAGAGGGGAAGGGAGGGACAGAAACAGTTATGTGAGAGAGAAATATTGATTGGCTACTTGTTGGCACTCGCCCCAAATGGGGAACAAACCTACAATCTAGGCATGTGCTCTGACCAGGAATCGAACCTGCGACCTTTCAGTTTATAGGACAATGCTCCAAGCAACTGAGCCACACCAGCCGGGGTGCAAATTATTTTTTAAATAATATAAAGTCATGAAAATTCATCAGACTAGGTGAGCCATGCTCAATACTATCAGAGTTAGACAATTTAACATATGCAAAAGAGCATTTTAAATGGTTCATATGATTAACTTGTTTAGTGAGAAGGATTTATGAATTCTAAGGTAGTATGATAAGATCAGTTACTGTTGCTGTTATTCTTATTTTTGTTTTTAATCATCACTGCCGTCAGCAGCTACAACAGGCCAAAGGTAACTGGCCACACACCTAAGTGTTGTGGTCCATCTGGCGGTGGAGAAGGAGGAGGCTCTGAGGTCTAATTACAGGCAGACTGAGATCTGTTCTGAAACTTGCTTCCTATTAGAAAAAGATCACAATACTTATTTAAATTGCAAAAATGGCTATAAGTAAACTAATGAATGTAAGTTGTCCTCATAATAAAATTTTCAGATTATTTCTTAATGTTTCAATTATTATCCCAAATTATTACATGAGCATCTGATGCAAATGATGCTAATACGACCCCTAGGCAATGAGGATGCCCTCATATCCAGGCCATTAGCAATGCAGTCAATGATTCTTTTGGCAGGCTGGCCTTTCAGTTTCCACCCCAAGATATTTCTTTGACTTGGAAAAAATACACTGGAGTTTAGAAGTCATCTAAAACCTCTCACCTTGCAAATAAGAAATCTGAGGAAACTGACATTTCCAGCTAGGTATTACATTATTTGTATGACTTTACCGTGTCTACTTTCTTACCTGCCATTTCCTTTCCTCAACACCTCATTCAAGTGTTTGTTTCCACCATTCCCTGGAAGCTTCTGTTGCTAAAGCCAGCCAGGACCTCCAACTTGCCAAACCCAAAAGATGGTTCTCAGTCCTCATTTTTTAAGAACTCTCAACTGAACTGATCACTCATTTCTTCTTCAAATACTTTCCTCACCGGACACCATACTTTCTTAGGTTTCCTCTATCTCACTGGTCTTTCCTCTCCTCTCCTTCCAGATCTCTCAGTGCTGGGGTGCTTCAAGGCCCAGTTCCTAGACATCCTTTCCATGTACATTTGCCCTCTCAAGACATAACAACATGTCTCATGGCCTGAATACTACCTCTTTGGTGGTATCTCTCAAATTTACAGCACTAGTTCAGCATCTTTGTGATTTGTATTTCCAATGCCCACTTGATATTTCCAAGTAGAAATCTATAATAACACCTCAAACTTAACGTGGTCAAAACAGAATTCTGCTTGCATTCTATCTCCCACACTGTTCCTCCTCTACTGTTCACCATGTCCATAAACACCGTCTTTCATCCAGTTCTCAGACACAAACCCAGGAGTCATCCTCGATTCTCTCTTCCTTTCATCCCAAACATTATCCATCAGAAAATCCTGTCCTATGCATCCTCAATCCCCATCGCTTTGTATGCCCTCTACTGACAACCATCATCCTCATAACCACCACTTTTGCTCCAACTACAATAACCTACCAAGTGGTCCTCCTTTTTCTCTTCCTACATCCAGTCTATTCTCCATGCAGCAGCCAGAGAGATATTTTAAAAATTAAATTTGACCACATAACATCCTTGCCTAAGAATTTGCCATAGTTTCCTATCATACTCTGAACAAACACCCAACTCCTTATCCCGGCCTATAAGTTTTCTGTTTATTTCTCCAGTTTCATCTTTCACCTCTATCCTTCTTTCCCATCATGCTATACCCATGTAGGTCACCTTTCTCTAATCTCTCTTACTCTAACCTCCCACACATCAAGATTCTTTGTACTCCAGGGCTTTTAAAATTGATCTTTGGTGAAAATGCTCTTCCTCCAGATCTTTGCATGGTTTGATTTGCTCTTTTCTTATCACTCAAGTCTTTGTTCGAATTTCACTTCCCTGGCCCTTTATCTAAAAGGGTTATAAATTTTTCTTTATGTCATTTTTCTCTATGCCTTTGTCCTGTTTTTTTTTTTTTTTTCCGTGTTCTTTATTATAGATAATGGTTCCAAAATGACTTAAATATTCTGGAATTTAAATTTTTAAAAATTTGTATTAAATTTATGGCCATGACATTGGTTGATAAAATTATATAGGACCAAAAAGGAGAAGATATTTGCAAACAACACCTCTGATAAGGCGTTAAGATCCAACCATATAAAGAACTCATACAACTCAACACCAAATAAACAGTTCAATTAAAAAATGGGCAGAGGTTCTGAACAGATACTTCTCCCAAGAAGACATACAAATTGCAACAGGTATATAAAAAGTTGCTCAGCTTCACTAGCTATTAGGGAAATGCCAATCAAAACTATAATGATATAGTTTTGACCTCACACCTGTTAGAATTTTTTTTCATAGTACTCATCAATATTTAGTGTCTCACAAAAATGTAAGCTTCATGAGGGCACAGCCTTTGTCTTGTCTTATTTTATCCTCTCTGCCTAAAATAGTGCTCAGCAGGTTTGAGCAATTAGTCATGCAAAAGAAACACTCACTGAGCATTTGAACAGTGTATAGTCAATGAAGGTTGAATGAATGACATCACACATTAAATAAACTGATGGGAATGAGACAGGGAAATGAGAATAAAACATTTTACTCTGAGGTACTCTGAGATTTTGGTTGAATTCTTATTTTTAATTCCATATAAAGTCATACAATTGTTTTTCTTCAGACCGTTCCCATATAAAAATCATTACCATGTAATAACCTTAAGAAGCACTGGAATGGAAAATAATAGTCAGCATAATTTAACAGTATTTGGAAAGCAATATTTGTAAAACCACAATAATGATCTTATCTCAGATTTGTTATGGAAGACATTAATAGTAATTTTACTCCAAAGCACTGAGGAATTGGCATTCAGAACAACCAATTTGAACTCACATAAATCCAATCATTACCTTAGGTTAGGCTTATGAAATAAACCATATGACCAAAAAAGGTAAACAAATAGGTACACTCCTATGTAATAATCTTAACTAAATAAGGATGACTAAAACTTTAAAAATACAGATGGAAACAGCACTGATGATTTGCCAAAAAAAAGTTAGTAGTGGATGAGGCTTCTCAAATATATGCTAGCAGTGATTTCTTATATGTTCTGGCATTTATCTCAGTTTCCTCTGAACAACAGAGAAAAACTCTGGTGCATCCTTCTTCAGTTCATCTGAAGATAATTACTATAGCCTCCAAACATTCAAGGGGGAAAGAATTCTTATTAAATAATAACAACAAAAGTTTGGGACTTTTTAATCCTTAAGTTTCTGACCTTTGTTTGTTTTGCAGTATTTGTATCATTGTTTACTAGTGTGTGTGTGTGTGTGTGTGTGTGTATTTTATATATTTATTATATATATAAAATACATATTTGCTGTATAACATATTTCCCCAAAACTTATTGGCTTAAAACAAAATAAGTGATGGTTACATGTCCTCCAAGGATAAGTGATGAGAATATTCTTAATTTCAAATATGATTTGTCAAAACTCTCTCTTGCTTGCCCAGTCTTCCCGCTGTTGCATAAATACATTATTTTTAATATATTTTTTGGGTTTTTATCCTCCCAATGAAACTTTAGTCAGAAGTCTAGGCTGCTTCCTCTTTCTCCTATTCCACTTTCTTCTCACTTACTGTTCTCCTTCTGTACATTCCTCCTCTAAAATATTTTGTAATTTTTACACTTTAAGTCTTTTTTTAAAAGATTGTATTTATTTACTTATTTTTAGAGAGAGGGGGAGGGCAAAGGAAAGAGAGGGGAAGAAACATCGATGTGTAGTTGCTTCTCATGTGCAATCCAGGCATGTGCCTCTGACTGGGAATTGAACTGGTGACCATTTAATTCACAGGCTGGCACTCAATTCACTTAGCCACACCAGCCAGGGCTACACTTTAAGTCTTAAAAATACCTCAGATATTGAAAGCAATAACAATCAATACACATTAGGAATTTAAGTAAGTTTGGTGGTCACTAAAAACTAGTTATGGAGGTCACCAGTAGCTATAATGGAAAAAAATTATCACCATATTTTCAAAGCATATGAGTGTTGATGCTAACATATTCATTGAACTGTTATCTGGGATCATCTAAAAATGTCTAAATAGGTTTATCATGTGAAAAGAGAAAATGAAAAAAAAATAGGGATGTACTATCTCACCTAATCTCAGCGCACAGAACTGTATAACAGAATTTAAAAAGGTACACATTCAGAATCATCTCAGTACCCACACCCTCACACATGCAACTTGGCCAAGAAAATAATCCTCCGTTCTACAGAAAGACACAGTAAGATTTGCCTTTTTACTAAGAAAGTTATAAGGAGAGACTCAAGATGGTGCAGAGTAGGTGGAAACCACACTAACCTCCCCCTAGGACTAAACTGGGGTTACAACTAAATTATATAAAAATCATCCTGGATAACAGAAGATCAGCTGGACTGAAGCCTTATAACCAAGGACTTATAGAAGATACCACACTATAGCATTGAGACTGGTATGGAGGTGCAAGAGGGCTGGCTGGGCTCCCAGGGGCAGCAGCTGAAGTTCTAGAGAGATATTTCAGTGGTTGGGGGGGGTTCCCCCTGAGAAGAGTGGCATCTTAACCCCAAGCCAGGTTCCCCTGCCTACAGCACCAGAACCAGGAAAGGTATCCACATAAAAATCTGGCTGTGAAAAGCAGTGAAGTTTCTGTCCATTGGGAAGAGACAGCTAGAGATGCAGATACCCTCTCAAAAGGCCAATGCACAAAGTTTCATTTGCAGCCACGTACCCAGCACTCTGGTGAGGGAAGAGCAGTGTAGACTAGAGCTGCATGAGGAGAGTTGGGGTTGGTAGCTCTGGGGAGAGAGCTGAAGGGTCAGCCACCAGGATTCCTGTGCTCAGTCATTCTCCATAGTATATCTTTCTTGGGCAGAGCACTCCCTTCCATGTGGCATCAGCCTGGGGGGAAGCAACAGACCCACCCATAGGAATCCTTCTCACTGCATTCTGTCCAGCTTAAGCCCTGCTGAGTACAGCTGGAGGCCATTTCCATGATTATGCCTAACAGATAGCCAGCAGGTGGAAGCAGATCTTAGGGTGCTTTGAGATTTTAGCTGGCCCTTTCTCAGGCCTGGTGCTGGTAAAAACCAGCCTTGAAGCACAGTGTGGTACTTTCAGCACAAACCCAGGCCCAGCACAGGGGGCCACAAGCTGTGAATCACTGAGAGCTCAAAATGGGTTGGCCAGGGCCATTCAGAATCCTAGAAGAAAACATAATCATCTGACACAGATCTGGACCAGAGTCTTTGCAGATCTACCTAATACAGAAAATAAACACAAAGAGGCAGCCAAAGTGGGAAGACAAAGAAACAGACCTCAAATGAAAGAATGAGAATTCTGCAGAAGAAGAGCTAAATGAAATTAAGGGAAGCAACTAATCAGATACAGAATGAAGTAATAATTCTAAGGGTGTTCAATAGTATGAAAAAAGACATAGAAAGCATAAAAAGGGGCCAGTCAGAAATAAGTATATAGTATCTGAAATAAATAACACACTGGAAGGAATAAGCAATAGGTTAGATGAAGCAGAGGATCAAATCAGCAATTTGGAAGACAAGGTAGAAAAAAACACCTAATCCAAGCAGCAAAGAGTAAAAAGAATTAAAGAAAACAAAAACAAAATGAGACCTTTGGGATAACGTGGAGCATAACAACATTTGCATTATAGGGATACCAAGAGGAAAAGAGGGAGAACAAGGGATCAAGAACCTATCTAAAGTATAATGACTGCAAACTTCCCTAACCTGGTGAAGAAAACACACATACACACACACACATAGACATACAGGAAGCACGGAAAGTCCCAAACAAGGTGGATCCAAAGAGGCCCACACAAAGACACATCATAATTAAAATGTCAAAGTTTAAAGACAAGGAGAGAATCTTAAAAGCTGTGAGAGAAAAGCAGTTAATTACCTTGAGGATAGAAAGCATTGACATCATTAAAATGTCTGTACTACCCTAAGCAATCTTTCAGTTCAGTGCAACTCCTATCAAGATATCAATGATGTATTTCAAAGAACTAGAACAAATATTCCACAAATTTATATGGAACCACAAAAGGCCCCACATAGGAACAGCAGTCTTGAGACAGAAGAACAAACTTGGAAGAATCATGCTACCAAATATCAAACTATACTATAAAGCAATATTAATCAAAATAGCATGGTACTGGCACAAAAACAGACACATAGATCAATGGAACAGAATAGAGACCCAGAAATAAACCCATGTCAAGTAATATTTGGTAAAGGAAGCAAAAACATACAATGGGCTAAAGACAGTTTATTCAATAAATAGTGTTGGAAATACTGGACAGATACATGGAGGAAAATGAAACTAGACCATCCTCCTATGCCACACACAAGAACCAATTCAAAATGAATTAAAGACAATGTTAGACTTGAAACCATAAAAGTCCTAGAAGAAAACAAAAGCGGCCCTGGCTGGCGTAGCTCAGTGGATTGAGCGCAGGCTGCAAACCAAAACATTGTAAGTTTGATTCCCAGTCAGGGTACATGCCTGGGTTGCAGGCCTTGGCCTCCAGCAACTGCACATTGATGTTTTGCGCTCTCTCTTTCTCCTTCCCTTCCCTCTCTAAAAATAAATAAATAAAATCTTAAAAAAAGAAGCTGATTAGTTTAAAAAAGAAAGAAAGAAAACAAAAGCAGTTTTGTCCAGTAATTACTAATTACTAATCAGTAATTAGATTACTGATTAAACCTTGACATTGCTTGTAGCCATATTTTATCTGATACATCTCCCCAGGCAAGGGAAACAAAAGAAAACATAAACAAGTGGGACTACCTCAAAATAAAAAAGGTTTTGCAGGCAAAGGAAACCATCAACAAAGTAAAAAGGCAATCCCCTGAATGGGAGAACATATCTACTGATATATCTGATAAGGGGTTATGTCCACAATTTATAAGGAACTTAGAAAACTCAACACCAGAAAAAACAAACCATCCAATTAAAAAATGGGCAAAGGACCTGAATAGACACTTCTCCAAGGAGGACATACAGATGACCAACAGACATATGAAAAGATGCTCAATGTCACTAATAATCAGAGAAATGAAAATTAAAACCACAGTGAGATATCACCTCATATCTGTCAGAATGGCTATCATCAATAAATCAACAAACAAGTGCTGATAAGGATGTGGAGAAAGGAGAACTCTTTTGTACTGTTGGTGGGAATGCAGATTGATACAGCCACTGTGGAAAACAGTATGGAGTTTCCTCAAAAAACTAAAAACAAAACTGCCTTATGACCTAGCAATCCCATTTCTGGGAATACATCTGAAGAAGGCTGAAACACTGATTCCAAAGAATACATGGACCCCTACATTTATTGCAGCACTATTTACAATAGCCAAGATCTGGATGTAATCCAAGTGCCTATCAGTAAATGAGTTGATTTAAAAAAAAAAAAAAGCTATGGTACATTTATACAATGGAATACTACTTGGCCATGAAAAGAAAAAATTTCCTTTTTTGACAGCATGGATGGACGTAGAGAACATTGTGCTAAGTAAGATAAGCCAGTCAGAGAAAGACAAATACCATATGACTTCACTCATATGTGGAATCTAATGAACAAACTGAGCTAACAAACAACACAGGGACAGACTCATAGATGGAGAGCAGGCTGACAGCTCAGGGTGGTGGTGGCTGGGGGATGGTGGGATTGAGCCGAAAAGAAAATGAACCTGTGAGCACGGACCACAGTGTGGTGATTATGGGAGTGTGGGGGGGGTAAGTGAAGGTGGAAAAGGGTATAAGGGGGCTAAATGGTAATGAGAAATATAAAATAAAAATAAACTGTAAAAAAAAGAAAGTTATGTGAACTGATTAGATTACTGCAAAAAATGAACATAACTCCAGCATGGTATTCCAGTAATTAACTTTTAAGTTTGAACCTGACCTTGTGAATTCCCACATCTGGCAAGGCTGCAGGGGAATGCAGTGGGACTTTGTGTTCAACAGAGCACTGGCCCATCGGACATTCCAGCCCTGCCTGACTCACTGGAAACGGCTCGTCAGGCCTGTGTAATCCTCAGAGCACTGTTTAGGAAAGTTTGCTTATTTCACCCCCCTCAGTTCTGTGAACGCGACCCGTCTTCCCTTGCTACTGATTAAAGGGGAGTTCCTATGTTCTGTCACTCTACCCTCCCTTTTCTCTATTATTCTCACCCCCAAAATCACCACCAGAGGTGGAGAATATTTACAAATAAAACTCAGAAGAATACAGTGTCTATTTAGTCTATTTTTTAAAAAAGAAATACTTTATTTATTTTTTTAGACAGAGGGGAAGGGAGGGGAAAAGAGAGGGAGAGAAACATCAATGTGTGGTTACCTTTCACACACCCCCTACTGGGGACCTGGCCCACAACCCAGACATGTGCCCTGACTGGGGATTGAACCAGCAACCCTTCGGTTTGGAAGCCAGCACTCAATCCACTGAGCCACACCAGCCAGGGATATTTAGTCTGTGTTTGAATGAAGTTTACTATCTTCAAATGAACACGGTGCATGTGCATTCTCTCCTTTGAGTTGAGCTAAAACTGTCGAGTCTTTGCCTTTGTGTGAACTGTGCTGGTATTGTCAAGAACTTATAATGCTTCCAACTTGATATTAATAATGTCCTGATATTTTTAAAGCAATGACTAAACTAAGAAAAGCGAGGTTTAGAAACTAAGTATTGTGCTCAAAGCCACACACTGTCATAAACTAGAGAAGCCAGGAATGGAGCCCAGGGGTATCTCATTGCAAAGCTGCTACTAATGATATTACCTACTAATGTGATCCCTTACACTGAATAGATTTTAGTAAGCCAAAACAGCCAGTATTAATTGCTTTTATAATTCAACAAGCCTTAATATTTGCATATATTATGCTGCTTCAATGAATCCAAAGATATAAAATATGATTTCACTACCGTCACATCTATCTGTTGTGTTTCTCTTACAACCAGTTACTGAGTGAAGCTTTAATGATTTGTAAATGAATGACGCAGGCTGATATGCAAGAGATAAATCACCTACCCAAGAACTGCAAAGTGCAGTAATGCTGTGGGAAGTATAAGGAAAGAAGAATTCCAGTTAGAAGCATCATCAAAGGCTTTGTGGAGAGCAGATATTTGAGGCGGGCACTGAAGGATGACTAGCAGAGGGGTACAGGGGGCTGGGGGAAAGAGTGTGTACGTCAACACCAGCAAAGCAGGATAATTTTTTAACCTCACTGAGTTTTTCTCCTTGTTGGAAAATAAGCCAATCTTTGGCCTCAATGTGCTAAGATTATGGTGAGTTACTAGATTATTACTTTTCCTTAAAAAAAGATGCTTTTTCAAATGTGCTCCATTTTAAAAGAAAAAGTACACTAAATAAGTTGTGGTCAATTTTCTTAAAAAAAAAAAGGTAATTTCTACACGTGGCAAACACACCCTAAGGCGACTAACTTTAAGTCATGCACCCCTTCCCCTTGAGTGCAGGTGGAACCTACAACTTGTTTGTAACCAACAGAACATGGAAAAGTGACAGAAAGCCCCTCACTCCATAGAAAGTCACTCACTCGATCGCAGTTTACGGTCAACACGATGGGATGTCACTCCCATGGTTACGTTACCTTGTATAGGACTCCGTCTTAGCAGACTGCAGAGAAGCTCTTGCTGGCTTTGAGAGATCCGAAGATGTGAACTACCACACTGGGACCTGTTCTGGCTGAGGGCCACGTGGCAGAAATTTGAAGCAGCCTCTGAGTGCTGAAGGCAGCCTCCACCCCATGATGTATAAGCAACTGGGGCCCTTGGGCCTGCTGCTGAAGGAAAAATGGACTCTGGCAACAGCCTGGAAAAGTTTGGACACAAAGGCTTCCCCTCCGGGCCTGCAGATGAGAATGAAGCCTGGCAGTCACTTTGGCTGCAGCCCTGTGGCCCCTTGGCAGACAGCCGAGCTGACCTGTGCTTGGACACCTGGTTTACAGAAACTGGGAGGTGCTAAATACGTGCTGCTTTAAGCTACTGCATTTGGGGCAATTTGTTACATAGTTGTAGAAAACTACTGTATTTTTCAGACTATAAGATGCACCTTTCCTCCCCCAAATTTGGGAGGAATAATGGTTGTTAATGCTGCTGTTGAGTTCTGTTTACATTTACATTGGTGAAATATTATGTTATTTATGTTATTAAGTATTTTACCGCACTTTTTGCTTCAAATTTTTTTCCTATTTTCCTCCTCTCAAACCTAGGTACATCTTATGGTCCAAAAAATATGGGTAATACACTGCAGAAATCAAGAAAGCTTTTGTGTGCGCATGTGAAAATTTTGATGCATTCACTCTACATTATTCAGAGCGATCTTCTAAACCAACTGCACTTGTCGGAATGATTTATCTGTATCAGTGGCTAGTATCACTTGGCAAGTTTGTTAAACTACAGACTGCTGGTTCCCACACCCAGAGTTTCTGATTCAGTAGATTTGGGGTGAGCCTGAGAACTGGCATTTCCCACAAGGTCCTGGCTAATAGTGATGTTGCTGGTTTGGGGGAGTCCCACTTTGAAAATCATTGATCTATATTAATTTATTTTCTAAACTTTTCTGTGTCAATTCAGGTCTCTAAAAAAAGGATTACAATTTGTACTTTTCAAATATATTTTCTAAAATACTGCAGCCTTTGAATTAACATCATGCAAACATTCTCTCCTGTCCCTTCATCCATCATCGATATTTCTCTTTTCTGAAGAAATAATTACAAATAAATTCAGAAAATGGAACACAGTGGGAATATGAAATGGGAGCTGATAAGAAAAGAAAGAGACTTTTCTCAACATCTGAGTTGTGTCTTGTACTCAAGATACTGGAATACTAGTAAAATAAGGACAAAATATGAGTGGCAAAAATATTGTCATCCTAACAGTTACAGCCTTGTAAGATATTGGGATTCCTTTGACGATATTTACAGTAGCTCAGCCACAAGACGTTACTGTTCTCTAAAGAGCCTCTAAGAGAGAAGGTAAACTTCAGCCTGGGAAGGCTGCCTGGCCTCCCCGAAACTAGGCGAACAGGCAGGCTGGCCTACATGCAGCCTTGCTGCTCCTTATCCCACGGCTTTGGAGAAAGATGTTCGTCTGCACTTTCTAATGCGATTGCATTTCCTGCCTACTCCACTCAAGGTGGCCACAGAGCCGGAATTTCCTCGAACAGCTGTCGTTTTGAATATGCCATCTCATTGCAATGACCTGTCTGAATTTTTGACTTGAAAATATGGTCATTGCATTTACGTTTTTACTCTTAAGTATTATACCTACAGTTGGAGCTCAGCTGTGTATCCTTTATTGTCCCCTCCCAATGGCTAGGCCCTTGCTGACAGTTACACATGCTTTTACACAGGAATGAAAATTGACCCTCAAACTGAAGGTGAGACATCCTCACTCGAAGCTTCAACCTCAGGGGAGTGTCCTGACATGTCCGCTCCCATGTGTCTCTGTGGTAGCAACCTACCTGTCCATTTGTCTGGCTGGTTACAGTGGAACACCAACACTGCCATATAGTCCATTATGAAAAACCTCAGGGTACAAAAGTTAAATACATAGTAATTACAGCTCTCTGGTATTAGGTACCTATTGTGTGCCTTTAGCTACACACTGAGGCAATTTGTAGTAAATGGACTCCAACTTGATCCAAAATCTCTTTCACTTCTGATCTTACCGCCAAAGTCTCTCTTTATCAGATAAACTCTTTTATCCCAGTTACTTTATGGCTGGCTTCCAGGTGTAAACTGTTTTCTCTGGAGACATCTCCAACCAGAATAGGTTATTTGATTGTGAAGATTTCTCACTCGGAGAAATGTCAATTGCTTTTTCCTAGATGCTGCTACTACCTCATTTTCATTAATGGCTTCTCGTCTGCTCAACTACTGTCTCGGCCTCTTGGGATTGTTTTTCCTCATGTAGGTAGGATCTTAAAAATCCTTAATATTTTCCTATTTGACCTATTTTCATAAAAATATGAAAAATGTTTTCATATTTTTTTTCATATTTTATATACCATTGTATTTCTTTAATTTTTTAACAATTTTTTTAGAGCAGTTTTAGGTTCATGGCAAAACTGAGGAGAAGGCACGGAGACTTCCCTGACCTCCACGTGTGCAGAGTCTCCCCACTATCACCAGGGTGCTACATTTTCCACAAACGACAAGCCTACACTAACACATTATCATCACCGAGAGTTCACAGTTTACATTAATACATTGTACGGGTTTGGTCAAATGTGTGTGGCATCTGCCGTACAGCATCATACAGAGTAGCTTCTCTGTCCCCCAAATCTTCTGAGCTGTGCTTCTTCACCTCTCCTTCCCCCGTAACCCATGGCATCCGCTGACTTTTCACTGTCCTGGTAGTGTTCCCTTTTCCAGGATGTCATGTAGTTGCAATCACACAGTATGCAGCCTTTTTCAGGTTGGCTGCTTTCACAGAGCAACGCACATTTAAGTTTTTTCTATGTCATTTCATGATTTGATAGCTCATTTCTTTTTAGAACTGAGTAATATTCCATTATCTGGATGGACTCTAGTTTATTAATTCTGGGAGTTAATTTCTAAACCATTAAAAATAATAACTTTTACAAGACCCATAGATTCATAATATTTTTCTGCCCTGGGGAGAGAATCGCTATAGTAGAAGGGGTTGTTATTTGTTCGCTTAGATATTAATTGAAATGTACTATGCTCTGAGCACCGAGCTAAAGCTAGAAAAACGACAAGAATGAATACAGTGCTGCCTTTGGCCCTTGGTTTCCATGTTTTGTGCCACAGGCATTTTCTTTCTCAGGTTTTACCACCAGTGCTAGAGTTTCAAATCTCGGTGAAGGGACCAGTTTGATTAGGGTAGTCTGATAACCCAAGCAGGCATTTAGACTTCACATAGGCATACTTCACGCTTAAAGGGGGAAGAAAGAAAAAAAGGACATGGCATTAGCCTAGGAGACTTGATCCAAACAGGTGCAAATGGAGAGAGAAGTGAAGAAAGTGGGACTTTTCATGGGCCAGAATGAGGTGGGGGCACAAATTTGATTTCATTTTGGACCCATGATTTCCTAATCTTAGTGCACTTATGATGACTAATGACTGAATCTGAGGGATCAGCCTCAACATTCCTTAGCACATACAGCAGCAAAAAAAAAATTAATTTGAAAAAGTTTTATCCAATCTTTCTCTTCTCTCCTGCACACAGAACTTAGCATTTCTCCAAAGGTAACCAGTTCCTTGGGGTTGGTTAGATCCAATGCAAAGCAGCATGAGCAGTTCTTGCATGGATAATGCTTTTGCTACCAAAACAATCACGTGGAATTTTGTAAGTAGAATGTACTGGATTATGAAAGTTCACTGTGACAGCATTGGAATGAGAAAGGAATGAAAATAGTGAGCAGGAGAAAACTCTTTTTAATAATGCACTTCCTCATACATTAGAAATTGTGTTTCTAAAAGGACATTATTAAAATATAAATATGGAAACACAATCTAAAATAAAATTTAGGCTATTGTATTATCCTCATTCTCTTAAGTGTTGTATTATGTTTTAAAGAATGCATCATTATTTGCCCAGTGTCTTTAATCTCTAACCTAATGATTTCAACACTGTTTGCACTTTAGTATAGAATGGGGTGCCAGATGCAGTATTAATGATACATGGAGAAGACTCAAAAGAAATGTTGAATTGGGAAACTTGGGTTCTGAGCCCTGGCTTTGATGGTGATGATGATCATAATGATGATGATGATGATAAATAGTTGCTATCAATTAAGTTACTTACGGCAACAGACGTTATGCTAAGTGCTTTCCATGAATTTTCTGTAATGTAATCATCTCGATAGTCCCATAAGTGCTATTACTATATTTTTATAGATAAGATTGAAGCTTAAACAGGGCCAATGACTTACTCAAGGTCACTGACAGGATAATGAGGTAGAATCAGGATTCACAGGGATGCCTGACCCCAAAGCCTCCACCGTCCTCTTTACCGTCACATGATCGACCACACCTGCCATGTCACCTAGACTCTATGGTTGTTTCCTAGAATGATGGAGGGGTTGGAACAAGTGACCTCTGAGGTTCCCCTCGGCTTTACAATTTTATGCATCTTAGGTCCACGGTTGGCAGACCATGAGATTGTACTTGTTTTTCCCAAGACCTTGCCTTGGCTCTGCTTTGTTTTATTGTACACTTTGGAGAAATCAGAGGAGTCTGCCTGTAACCTTAAGATTGTGGTGGTCTGTGGTGCAGGGGCCTTGTGGACTGACCACGGTACACAGAAAAGTGGACTGACTATAACAGGGACACTTCTAACCCACCGGTCCCTATTCCGGAGGGGACTGCCTCAGGGTGCGGTCCTCTGAGTTGAAAGCTGCCACAGGGGAGGGGCCTTCCCTAGCTTCTGACATCTGGTTCCTCTCCCGTCCCCGAAACCCCCTTGGCCAGGGAGAGCAGAGGCAGAGAACCCCATGGAGCTTCCCAACTTATTTTTTCCTCTGGGATTCCCCTCTATCTGGAGCAAAGACTTCTCAGACAAAGGAAGCAAGTTCCCATATGTTACAATTTGGAAATTTCCAAATTCCCCCTATTTATGTTGTATTTATTTTGGAAGATCCATGAGATGTCCACAGATAAATGGAGGTCTCCTAAAGGGTGTTTTGAAAAGATTGCAAAACTGAATCACAGTGAAAGTCAAACTGCTAGCAAGCTCTTATTTTTAGGCTCCATGCCAGACCTGAACAAACAAAACAAGCAGAAAATAAACAGGAACAGTAAGTTAAAAGGTCTAGTCAGCAACCTCATTCAAACTCAATCTACAATGGAGATTGACCAGCTCCAATCAAAGTTCTACGTTTATCTTTAAGCTACTTGCAGACCTAAAGTCATGGTACCACTCACCTACTAGGAACTGAGTAAAACCCGGGGATCTATCATTGTAAGCTGAGTGGAATCTGCAGTAAAGCAGTGCCTTCTCATAGGACTTCCTAATGATGGGATAAAACACATCATTGTTAAAGTCTTTACCCGAAATCTATAGTGTCCCCATTTTTAGAAACTTCAAATGCATTTGAACTCAGTTAAATATCTGTCCTAGAATTGTGCTTGTTGCTAGGGGTTAAAAATAATTGATACTTCCATAGATATGGTATTCCTCCAGAATAGGATAGCCTAGTGATGTAATCAAGTATTCAAATGGATGAATGCCACTCAGTGTGACAATGAATACAGTCCACCCATTAAATCCACAAATATTCACTGAGTGGTTATTACATGTCAGACACTGGGGTAGGGGCTGGGCCTAGGTGATTGACAAGGCAGATACAAGCATGGTATCAGAGAACCTTTAGTCTTGCGGGGAGACAGCTCCTCCAGAGTAATGACACGTGCATTATCATTGGAAGTCCTCAGTGCGGGGGAGGAGGGGTGCGGGGGGGGTGCGGGGGCGGTGGTTTGGAGGGACACAGAGGGCAACCACATCTAGTCTGTGTCTCCTGGAAGGCAGAGCATGGTGTTCACATGATGAGCTACTTGGGCAAATGGACAAGAGCGGGTACGAAGGGTAGGAGTCTGCTAAGCGACTTCTTTCAAATATATCTTTTCCTTCTCTAGGACAAATCTGGCCACAACCTTGAGCCAGAGGTCAGACAACTAAGGTCAGCTCCTTTGGGGATTAAGCAAAAGCAGGAGCTGGGAGACTGACACCTGCCTAGGTCAGGTAAAGAAGACCGATGTGTTCAAGAAGAACTATGTAGAGAACTCAAGAAGAATGAAGGAACCATCAACAATTGCCATGCTGAAGCAGAAAAGCCATGACCTCATGTAAATAGTAAACTAAAACCAATGAATTCCTCTGAAGAGAAACATCAGGTCTAGCACCACCCACATTGCTTTCTCAGAAACCATACAAAACAGCTGAGCACGTTAGCCTGCTGGGCAATAAGAGCAAAGGCAGCTAACTGTCAGCATATGTCCACTTTGGAAAGCCAGAAACCCAGGAGGCTTTCTCTAGTGAAGCCAGGGCAGGTTGAAAGGCAGTCTTTTGCTGCCTTTGGGTCCTGCTGTTGGGGCACTGGGCTTTTGTGTGCCCTGCCAAGCAGAAGAATGAAGTCAGCTGTTGAATTAGTCTGGGTGCCTCCACTCTTCCTCCGCTCCAAAATGTTCCTGTCTGTCCTCCAAGATTTGCCCCATACAAGCTTCCCAAGACCACGGAACCTCAGCAAAGAGGCACCCACATTCCAGGTTTTATGGGCTATATTGCTCTTTTTTTCTCTTCCTCTCTCAAGACAATTATTCTTATCAAAAGGATCACACACACATCTCCACAAAGGACGAAATCTTTCTCAGAACTTGACTTTCTCATAGAAGCCAGCAACCTCAAACAAAAGAGATGAAGACAAGTAAGAATAGTTTTCTGAACTGTCACTATTCTCTGTAAAATTGCTTCCATTTTTGGTATCTTAGAAATATGACAGGGCACCAACGGGACCAGAGCTCTCCACCACCCTGCGTTCGGTCTGGTTGTACAGAAATGAGCTGTACGGAGGAAGAGATCTTGAAGCCAATGGAAAAATTTTAAACTTGGGATGAAGCTAATCAAGCACATGTTACACTTAACATTCTTCTCTATTAAATAAAGGTCACTTCCTTCAAGATACTATTTTAAGCAAATAAGATTTTTGCAATTCTGCAAGACTGAAGTTAATTAAACAGAATAGCAAAATGGAAAACAGATGTCATAGGACGTTTTAAAAAGATTTTAATGACATTCAGCCTGTTTTCTTAAACTCACTTGCAGTTGCTTTCATTCCCTGTACTGAAGGTCATGAGTCGCTGGAATGGGAGGATTTATATCAATTTCATACAACTGGCAGTCGAAGAGCTATTCAAAGAGAAGTACAAGTACAGTTGGGGGAGTCTTGCAGAGGTTTTTTTTTCTTCCCTCTATACAACTTCACCAGCTCTTTAGGCTTAAACTCTTGAACTCTATTAGATTAACATTTTCCATCTTTCAAAGGAACTTTCCCTACCACCAACTCTGACTCTAGCTTTTAATGGTTCCTTCTGGTAGCCTCATGCTCAGATATCCTAAAAGCACCTGCTAGGTTGACTAAGAAAGTTAGTATCTATCAATTCCAGCTCAGAAAAAAAATCACAGTATGATGAAATTTTTGGAGATAAAAGTCATCATTGACTCAAATATAGACATCCACAATTAGACTCTGAGTGTATTTTTAAATGCTATCTAAAAGTTAAAATTATAAGATTGGACTGAAGAAATTAAACAGGTTTATTTTTTTAAGAGCATTCGAAAAGGGAAAATGTAGAACCATTAACAGTGACAAAATAGAGGCTATAAAGAGTCTTGTCACTAGTTGTTCTTCTCTTATAATTATTTTAAGACACGTTTTAGAATGTTTCTTAGGTTTTGAGGCCATCTGATGATACTGAAATTTGTCCCCAGTAGCATTACAAAATTTACAGATACTTTTTGTACAACAAGCTCAACCATCTTTTGGAAATGTTCTGCACCATTTTTTTTTTCAAGTCCATGTGGGCATGGAAATGAAGAGGAAGCAATGAATTATTATGCTGTCTATTGTTTATATAAGCACCCCCATGCAATCTACAAATCAAGAGTTGTTTTAAACTGAAACAATGATCTCTGCTAAGTCAGGGAAGAGATGACATCAATAAATGCCACCAGTCTGAAGTCAAGAGACAAGGGAAGAATTCTAACTACAGAAGTAGTAAAGCATATCTGAAACAGCAACCCGCACAGCAGGTGGGGACCCTCCTCTTGGGCAACGGCTTGTTTCAGGGGATGCCTTTAATGGGTGTGGTGGGAAGACCTGAAGTTTCTATGTTCATTATCACCAACATGAGCAATTTTCCCTGCCTGGACTATGTGATTGAAAGACTTCTACTAGTTTTCCTGGCTGGCGTAGCTCAGTGAATTGAGCGTGGGCTGGGAACCAAAGTGTCCCAGGTTCGATTCCCAGCCAGGGTACATTCCTGGGTTCCAGGCCAGAACCCCCAGCAACCGCACATTGATGTTTCTCTCTCTCTCTCTCTCTCTCTCCCCCCCTTCCCTTCCCTCTCTAAAAATAAATAAAAAAAATAATAAAAATCTAAAAAAAATAAAAAAGAAAGACTTCTACTAGTTTTCTAAGAAAGCTTTATAATTTAAACTCTGCTCAATAACTATTATAATTATTAAGGTTGTCATTTGCAACTTGTAATACTTTTATATATGCAGATATGAAAGTAAACTGCCGAAAACTAAAGGAATCGATTCGCTATGAGTCGGCGTAGGGGTGAACGTGTGGGGTTAAGAAGGATTAATGTGGGCAGAAACTGGAGGCAGAAGGATCAGTTCAGATGCTGTGGGACCACTTGGAAGTGAGACGTGCAGGCCTACAGCAGAGTGGGGGTGACAGGTATGGAAAGGCGGGGAGAACTCACATCACAGAAACGCAATTCAAATGCCCAGATATGTGGACTGTTCGTGATACTCGCCACATACAAGTTGCATGTACGTACTCTCGTCTCCCACAGAGGCTCCCTCAGTCATCTTGCATTCTTGAAGTATCTCCACCCCCCCTCCCCGCTCCGCCCACCCCATGGCCATGTCATTTTTCTAAGGGCGTGTCTTTTGAAAATGAGATCTTAGCTATAGAAAATTACTCTGGAGGCATAATTGATTCCAAACCCTGACTAATAACAAGTTTTAAGTTCTTTTTCAAATCAGTTTCTGGCGATGAATCAATGAAAAACGCAAAGCGAAATGGCCTTGAAAATTGAGGAACAGGACAAAGGTGATGTGGTTTAAACATGAAAAAGAGTGGTCAGATTCTTTCCGTGCTTGGAATTCACTGACGCTACCCCTCCAAGTCGACTTCATAGTCCAGGAAATGCATTGGGCAACAGATGAGCCACACAGCTGCTGCTGTCTCCAGTTGGCGTGCGATGCATGTTATGCTCAGCTGAAACCACTGCCGCAGCATCTCAGAAAACCAGGCTGTCCTTGTTCTTTGAAGCGAGACTACTCGCCTCCCAATAAGTTACACGCTTTTGAAGGCTTAGGAGTCCGCGTTGAATTATCCCTTCTTTCTCTAGGGATAATCCCCGCTTTCTCTAGCAGGGTCTTGGTCTTTTTCAGGATTAACAGGTCACCTGAGACACGGGGAACAAAGAGTCCTACCAAACAGGTTCTTTGTAAAGCTGGGATTGACAAAACTGCCCCACATTAGTGGGAATAACTAGAATCTCATTAAAAAAGTGTAGAGAAGAGTTCAGGGAAAACAAAGCAGTGTGCTTTTGCTTTACTGCAGGGCAGGTTGTTAACAATGAAAATTGTCTTTGGAGAGAAACTGGCACCTGCCATTTGTGTGATCCATTAGGTAAAGTGAACATGCTGCACAGAGAGAGTATCTATGGCAAACTCCTCGATACTCACACAGACAACAATTTTCTTTCAATTTGCCTTAATTTTGTTAGTGTATTTTCTTCAGCTTTGCATTCTACAGATATCTTCTCTGTCTGGCACTCAAAAATATTGTTGCTCGTGTACAAATTTTTAAAAAGGAAGACCCTGAATATGTTTTACATCTACAATTTTTGGGTGACATTAAAAGGTTGAGCATCTTGTTAAATTAGACTCTATTCCACTATTTTGAAGACTATTGATAAGCATACCCAATGTTTTGGCCCCAATCATTTTACAGGCCAGATGACGTCTGGGTGCTTCTATTTTTCATGCATAAAATCTTACCTAGCCGATATTACAAATGTGGTCATCACTTTGCATCTTCCAGCTGTGCTCTAAAAGGTACCTAAAGCTGCCTTTTGAAAAGATGACATTTCAGAAGAATATACACAGACAAGTCCTCTTCACTCTGCTCTACACAATCAGATTAAGCTCCTTCTTTTCTATCTTTGAACATTTCACACTTCTTGTTAGTAACCATTCACCTCCCCCCACTGCTATTTCTTCTAATGGTCTGCTTTTCTCTCCCTGTCTCTTCTTCCCAACTGTCAGCACATTTTTGACACTGAGGTCACCAGTAATTGAAAGAATGAACTTGAGGGCCAACCTTTGTGAATGTTTTTAAACATGTTGTGGCAGATGATATTCCACTGTTAGCTTCCTAACAGCCATCCTGTTCCACCCAAGTTGAATTCTGATTTTTTTTTTTCAGATAATGGATGGAGATCCTTTAAATACTGAGCCCTCTGCAAGCCCCAAGAATGTTATGACTGGTTTCAGCCAGTCATGTAATCCCACTCCCCTTTGCCAGAGACTCACTTTCCCATCCTTTCTTGGAACTCAAAATGGACCCAAGACACAGTTGTGGTAATGACACTTAAGGGAAAGTCTGCTGGAAAGGATTTTCTTCAGAATAAAATAAACAGAGCCTCACAAAACATTGCCTCTGCTCCATCCTTCCCATTCTGGAAACGGATATGAGGGCTTGGTATGTGAGTGGCTGCAACCTTATAACCACGGAGGAAAGGCCAGGAGACTCGCAGTGCACCCAGACATCCCTGAGCTCCAGACACAGGCCTGACACTCATACACTGTGTGTGCGTACACATGTGTATGTGTGTTTTGCATATGTATATACAGAAAAATTAGGGGGGATATTTATTAAGGTAAATATTTTGTATTCACCATATAATGCCATTTTTTGAGAAAGGAGAAATGAAAGAAAAACCGAGGCAACAAATGGAGTCAAATTAAAATGTGATTAAAGGCAGACTTTTCATAGTGGTGCTCATTCCACTGATACCACATCATTAGTGAGCTTCTGGGTCTTTGTCTGCTGCCTCCCTTTGGTCAAGTTTGGGTTAACCCATGGAATGTTAGTAGAATGTCCAGCTGTTAGTAGGAGTAACTTTACTTTTCATCTAAGTGGTAATAAAAGTAATTTGTGAACACGGGAGGTAGAGGAACAGGGAAAGAGAAAGTCAGAATCAAAAACAATGCACTAATGCCCACTTTCCCAGAAGAGACACTTCCAGCAACATCAGAGACAGAGACCCAAAGCTAAAACGTACTGCTCCCACCCGAAAACCACAACCAAAACAAAACTAACAAAAACAGGCACACCCTTCACATGATTTTCACCAAATGATTGTTGATTGTATATACAAGGAAGGAGTCTACTAGAAGAACCCAAAATAAGTACCCAATTGAAATGAAAGATAGAAAAATGTTTTAAATTAGAGAAAAGGAGTTTTAAAGTATGAGTGGCTTTCTGGCCCCCACCCCCAATCTCTTTCTAACACCCAGTCTCCGATATAAGTGAAAGGATTGGATGAATAAAAGAGACAGCCTTGTTAACATAATAATGCATTTTTACTTCACTATAATAGGTGGTTAATATGAGCAAGAGTGAGGTATCCTTTCTTACAGCTGTTCTCCCCAGAAAGTGAAGATCTCTTCTAAATACCCTCCTTCCTTCTCACTGGCAGCTGGGGGTGGGGGAAAGGAGGGGATGGTAATATTGTCAGGGGGAAGTACTAAATGAACTAAATGAGTTGATGTAGAGAGGGACAGGCCCCCAGAGAGGAAGAGGGCAGGGGCGCAAGGACAGCGAGGGACGGAAGAGGAGGGCTTCCTGATAGCCTTCATGCAATGGGTAGTTTGTCTGCTAATGAGAGGAGTACATAACTGTTTTGACCCATCTTTTGAACTCAGTGGGTAGGCTGATTGTGTGGGAGTATAAGACATTGTTCAGGGGTGATGTTTTCCCTGGCCTTAATGTCCTGCCTTAAAGAACATTTCCAAGAGGTCCTGCATCGTTCTGAACATCCAATGGTGTTTACTGGCCTAGGAGCAAACACGAGTGGAGGAGTGATTGATTTTCTCCAAGAAAAGGCAGCCAGACTTCCTGTGAGTTCAGGTTGTTCTAGGCTTATCCCAAACAATACGCGCATATAATGGTATAACCTCTTCTCTAGATTATCTCCAGATTTGTTTTCCAAGTTATTTACAATTTAGCACTGATTCTAAGTCAATCAATCACATGATAGTAGGACAGGAAATGGGAAAGTGGGAGCTTCAAAAGAATTGAGCAGAAGTGTCAGAAATTCTTTGGAAACTCTTTGTACATACAATTTTGCAGAGCAGGGAATTCTCCAATGCCAGAAACTTGGATGGAAGTTCTAGGTATGTTTCACTTTGCACCTTTCTTTGTCACAGGAAGAGATGTATGTAGGCCCTGGAGAGTTTAAAAACATCTCTCGAATGAGATCTCAGTTGCTTATTAAAACAAAATGTTTTTTTCAGAGCAGAAAATGAGACAAGTATGAATTTTCAGCCTTTAACCATCAATGTGCACCATGTCTCACTAAATACTCCTTCCACAGGTCTCATAACAGTGTCGTGTGTGACTACACGTAGGAGCTTGCACAGAAGAGCAAGTTCTCTATCAACATTTTGTAACCTTATCATCTTACCCTGTCATCAGCATACCCAAATTTCTGATACTCAACTCACTAGAGCTCATATCTGTAGTTTCCAGGAACAAAAGAGTGATTTGAACGAAAACAAAAGCTTCCCCCGTTGGTTAGTGATTTTCTATAAATATATTTTTTTCCTTACCATCTTTTTAAGGCGAAGAAAGAAAAAAGGATAACAAGGGAAGTATTTTGCAAGTTTTGCAAGTTGCTCATTTCAGAACCTTTCTTTATGGGTGGTCAAGCACCTAAGGGTGCATTGTTACCATTCTTGTAATAATAACAAAACAATGACAGGCATTATCAGATGAGCATTTGTCCTGAGGAATGCTTTGTGCTAGGACATTATTTCATGTGACCAAAAGCCTGTGAAGTGGGTACTATCTTAATTCCTTTTTCCTGAAGAAGAAGCTGAGAATTAGGGGCACTGATTAGTTTACCCAAGTTCCCCTAGCTTGGGACTGGTAGTGATTCTGTCTCTGTCCTATATTGCTCTCTTAGGCTGGGAAGAACCTTCCTTTAAAAAGAAATTCCAAAGTCACAAATTGGCATTTACTTAAAAGTGGTGGACCAAAGAGATGTGTTTATTTTTGTTCCTTCCTTAATCCTAAAAAAACCAAGAGTAAAGGAGTGAAAAACTATATATTCCTTGGAATAAAAAGTGAATGGATGAGTTGTCAATGAGCAGGAGAGGAGAGTGGAAAGCCACGTGCCTACAGAAGGTGAGGTCAGCAAGAAGGAAGCTAATTTGAGCAACCGAAACCTTGACCTCTAGACTCCTCTGAACTTGGAGGAAAGTGATAAGGCTGAATACAAGAGGACTGGTTGCAAGTTTGTAGGAGGTCAGCCAGCTCCACTCCCCACTCCTTGGTAGCTAGTCAACCATTCCTCCTCCACCTCAAGGAGACAGGGAGATTGTGTCATGGAGCCGTAGAGCCAGCATCGTTTCAGACCCAGATGCACCAAGTACAACACAGTGAAGGTGCAAGAGAAGAGGCTGAGGATGGGGAAAAGGAATTAAATGACTGCATCCACTAAATGAGGACAGCCAGCCCTTTCCTCTGCTCAGCTCCCAAACGCTGTCTGCCGAATGCGCATCTGCCAGGCCTACCCTCACCCAAGAGAGGGGACGGAATACCTTTCCCTCTGGAGAAACAGACGAACCTTAAAAAAAGACCTGCAGATTTGCACTCGGGGGTTCTGGCTTAATTGTAGGGCGACACCTACCAGTTGACAAATCCTAATCAATTCAGAGTTCTCACTCAATGTGTCGGTGCCAGAGGTCATGAGACTTTAAAGAAAAGCTTCAAACATGAAATTCAACCCAAATAAATACAGAGGAAAAAAAAAGAACTTGAAAGAATAGAGAAAATGCAGGGAAAGGAAGGAAAGAAACTAAATGAACACAGTAATAATAAACTTTCCCTCAAAAAGCCCCCTGCAATGATTAATATCTGTAAAGAGATAAAGGATATTATTGCATTCATGAAACAGAAGAGAATGCCATAACAATTTTAGGGAGTGAGGAAGAAGTCTTGAAAAAATGGGATAGTAGAAGTGAACTCAGCAGAATGTGTGGAAGACAGGGGGGAAGGGGCCTGCAGAAAGCACAACAAAAACAGGCAAAAGAAAATCAGAGCATCAGGTAGGAGTTCAGATGTCATACCACAAATTTCAGAGAGACCAGGGAAGATGGAGAAAAATAACAAACAATGTAAGAAATTTTCCAGAATGTAGACCCATAAGTTTTTAGATTGAAAGAGCCCACTAAATATCTATCCTGTACAATGTCTGAGAATATTACATATCATAAAATTTCAGAACCCTGGGTTTGAAGAAAATATTCTACATACTTTCAGAATAAAAAGAAAAGTAGGTCACATGCAAAGGACCAGAAACCAGATAGGCATTGGGCTCCTCTGCAAGAACGTCAGAAACTAGAAGAATCTGAAGCAATTCCTTCAAAATTCTTAGGACAAATCTAATTCCAAATGCAGTCAAGCAGTCAATTCAGTGTGAGGAGAGAAAGACATTTTTCAGGCAAGTAAGATCTAGAAACAATCTGCCCTGCGCTCTTTCTTTGAAAGCTACTGGAGGGCATACTTCTGGCAAATGAGAGAATAAAACAAAAATGCAAACACATGGCGTCTAGAAATCAGGGGGCCCAGGATAGGAAAGTTGTGCAAAGTGCTTGAGGCTAACGGGGAAGGGAAGTCCCAGGGAAACAGCTGTGCATTCAACCCAGAGAGCAGCTAGCTGAGGATGGTGCAGGGGGTGAGAAGTTACCGGGTCAGGGGTGTCCCCTGCATTTCAGGCGTACTACTTTCACAGCAGGAAAATGTCATGAGAAAAACGGTATTTAACAAAACAATGAAGATGCCAACTAGCTTCACCGACAGCCCCCATGAGACCTGACAAGGATGTATATAGTTCAGTGTAACAAAAATCCGTGACTGGAAAAATAAGAGTCAGGGTACCATAGCATCATTTTCTAATTATTTCAATAATGAATATGGGATTACTTATATTTGTCCAAAGTCTCTGAAATATATTTTTGTGTGACTTAAGTGATTCCTTATTTTAAAATGCCACATGAAGGTGAAACATGTCTAGGTTATATAAGAAGTCGCAATAACAATTTCTGGAGGAAAAAAATGTCTATCATGTCTACTTACTCTAAGTGTAGGGTGACAATAACTGCTTCTATTCGAATGAACATCTGACCTATTATTCACCTTGGTCAGGCATGGAGTGCGCGGCGCAGAGTGGAAGCTCTTGGCTTATGACTGCGTACGATGGTTTCTCAATGTCTGCGAAGTTCATGATAATCCTGTTTTTCCTTTCAACAGTCTACGGAAGGACACACTAAATTCAACATGAACCCAGAAATGAAAAGTTTGTTTCCTAGAATAAGAATTGTTGATACTTAAAGATTTCATGTGAAAATAGACCATGGGGGAAACTTGACACAAGGAGGAAAAATGACCCATTGATCTGGGATTTATATCCAACAAATTGCTCATAACCAAATGGAATGCACTTAGCAAGAAAAGTATGTTATTTTTCTCATATCACCTGGGATTAGTTTATTCTAGACTACTCAGTGTCTACAATTCTGACAAATAAGGATCTGGAGGAAAGAGATGAATTCAAAATTTTAATTTATCCATCTACAGGCGTCTACAAAGTTGGTTTAACTTTGGGTCACTCTTTAGAGGACATTTGAAGAAAATGGCAATCTAACAGGTCAACCTCCTTCCCAGACCCTTAACATAGACTTAGCCTTGCAGGAGGGCCTCCCAAGGGCACACCACATTGACAGGAGTCTTTGATCCCTCCTGGCTGGCATGAACCCCCAGCATCCATCTCATTCTACCCAAATCCAGATTTACATGCTGGGGGCCTGAGCTGGATTCAGGCCGGGGCCTGCCATGCATTGCATCTGTTCGCAGACACTCATATAGGAGAAGACAGCTGATCAGATGAAGCATTAGAACCATGCAAAACCATGGTGTAGTACCAGGTGCAACTCTAGCATCAGTTTCGGTGGGTGTCTTCCTTTGTCCTCACTAAAAGGACTGAGAGCACAGACAAAATTTAAAATATGCATCTTCCTGAAACCATTTCACTTCCAATCTTAGTAAGAACTCCAGTTTATTTGGACTGCTTACTTCTAGCACCAAGAGTGTAAAACAGACCTTCACTTTATAAAAGCAATTTTTGGTCCCTTCTTAAGAAAGCAAAGTAACAATATGCAAATGAGCCTAACAGTCCATTGTGTAAATCAACTTTTCAAGTAACAGGACATTCAGGAGCCATCTAATTGCTTTTAGAAACTCCTTTCTGCCAAGTTGGGTAAAAATAAAAAAATCTTTATTATATAGTTCTTTCCAGTAAGGCAGCTGTTTAGTGTCAGAGAGTTTTAATGATGACAAGACTAAATATAATTCTGCTTTTAAAGGTAGAATAATGAGAGCCAATATGAAGTGAGATTCGCTGTGATTTGAGAATGGTTCATGAATAACCCTCTCCTGTGTCTGTTAGATTGCTGTGTGAGAGAATAAAAATAAATGTGGATACTTCCCATCTGGTTTAGATGGTGACCTCTTAATAAAGTCAAAGCTGTGACAGAAAGGAGGGTGCCAGACATAAAAACAGTCACCTGGAGCAAGACATTTACCCCTCTGGCTAAGCCTCTGTGGAAGACCAAGCAACCAAACTCTATTTTAGAAATTGCAGAGAACAAGAGACATTTTTGCTTTACCCTGCATTGCACTTAGGCCATTTTTATGGCTTTTGTTTTTTTGCTACAGAAGACATTATTGCACATAATGATACATCCTTGAAACCAGATGGCTTATGAGCTATTTCAACAAAGAAAGAAATGAGGACGAGAAAATATTTGTGGTCTTTCCAGAAATCTTTCACAACCTTCACATTTAATGGCAATTACTAGAAAAGCAGCAAGTTTGAAATTATAGCTGAGGCATATAATTACCTATATTTGACCAATTTATAAACTCCTCTGAGGATAAAGGATACCAGAGAGTGGTACCTACTCTTTTTGATTCCTGACACAGAAAGTGAAGTGAAATATTTGGATAGCATTTTAGTGATTCACTGGTTTTACTAGCTTCATTTCAGGAGGCTCACAGCTGGAGGCCCTCAAATGCTGCCTACTGTGGACACATACATCATTACATTTAAATTAAAAAAAAACAACAACAACAAAATAAAACAGACCTAAAGAACATTGCAAAAGGGAGCAGGGCACAGAGCAAATGCATTGTCAAGGTTCCTGAGTAGAGACAGGGCAGAGCAGTGAAGTCGAGCAAACACAGAGGGCATGCAGGTATAGAAGTGAAATAAATGTCCGTATTTGCTAAGGCATTTCCTCTGAGCATCATCAAAAATCCTCAACGACCAATGTGTGTTTTCACAAAAGTCTTCATAAACAGAGGAGCCAGTATTATCCTAGCAGGAACCAGAGGTCACAAAGCAGGAAACTGGTATAGAAAAGTTTGAGGTTCTGATTGCAGCAAATTTATAATTGCCTTTTGAATAATGAAATAAATTCATGTGCTCAAATTTGTATGTGATTTATCCAGCCACGGAAATCAAAATCTACATAGTTCCATAAAATCTACATATTTGACTGAATTAGCTCCATACACATATTATGCTTAAAACAAAATGAAAGGCTATCTACTTCCTCGCCACATATGGAAAAGATTTTCAAAAAAAACGACAAGTCCAGTGTTATCCACAAGGTTTGTAATGACAACTTGAGTCAAGTAAGGAAACTGTCATTCTTAGGTTTGTTGAGAAAATGAACAGTCTGCTTTCTGGTTTCTCTTTACACATGTAAGAGAAACCAACTAAAATAAACCTCCCTGTTACAAATGTTCTCACCATTAGGTGATATCTTCGTTTGAATGAAAAATGTACACATTCACAGAAAAGGCAAATCAACGGTAAAAAAAAAAAAAAGGACAATCCAATGCATTTCGGCCTGCAGGAGACATAAATAAATTCTCTAGTAGTAAAAGCTGTAGACATGAAGTGAAAGTCAACTTATATGGATAAGATACTTGTTTGCTGAGAAGAATTATTTCAAAATGTACAAATATAGAAATAGGCTTGCTCAATAAAAACCCAGCTGAAGGTCTTAGTTCAATAGAAGAGGTTATAGTAACTACAAAATGAATCATTGTGCTAAACTATAATTGAAATAAATAGGGGGCTAAAAGGGAGTATGAGGGACACTGGAAATGGTCCTATCAGCCTCCAGCTATGAATAATTTTAGTGGCTCTTCATGAAATGATAGCAAATCATCCCAAGGATGAATGTTCTTGTTCTCTCACCTTAATCCTCAGGTGCAAACCTACAGATCTCTTCTTGTGCTGCCTTCACCAGCTGTCCCTTACAGTCCCTTTTCTAGGTCCCTTTCATTGTCCATGGGATTCCTGAACTGTTTCTAGTCAGTATTCCCATTTGCCCAAATGCTTTCACTGGAAGTGCTTTTGTCCTTAATTGAAATCTGATTTTCCTTGATTATGTTACTAACCCCATCACGATCTTCTCTCAGTAAGGAGGTTCTGTGTGCTCTTTGTTTATCAAAGCTACTCGTAGAATGCCTTTGCCATCATCACTCAACATCTGCTTCTTTTTGAAGTCTGTGTGCCCCACCTATAATCACTCTCTCTTCCCTGCTTGTCGCCAACAACCTTGGTATTTCCTCATTGTTCTCAATGACTTTAGTACCTAGCATTTGGTTTCCTGCCATCAACTTTGACCATCATTCATGTTAATGTTCCCTTTAACATCTTGGCTTCATGGTTCCTTGACCACTTCCTCTACTCCGCATGACCTTAACTCCTACTTAAATTACCCATTTAAACAGATAACCTTCAATTCCTTTATCACTTGGAAGGAGCTCTTTCTTTAGATCTTGAACTTTCAGAGCTCTTGCGTTGATCATCTACAGTTCTCTCTTCATATGTTCCTATCTCACACTCCCTCTGAGTCACTTACATTGTAGGTGTAACTTCCATTTTCTTGAGTCCTATCTTTTTTCCCTTAAACTCTAGTCTGGCTTAATCTGCTCCCTCTCTGACCCTGCAAACTGCTTGGGTGCTGACTTCAGCGATACTTCTCATGGATCAACAAATGGAACATTATAGCATCCCCATCTTGCCAGTACCACCAACTGTCTGTGTCTTCTGTTTCTCTTTTCAGAGTGCTGATTGTGGCTGAAATAAAGTTGAAACCATGCTCACCTATCACTGAATCGAATATGAGTCTTCACTCTCTAATTTCAAATAGGTTCTCACTATTGCTGGGAAATACATGATTCTTTTCTTGGTATGTCTTATAATTTCTTGTAGTTCTTCTCTTCAGCTTTTTTCCCTCTGCTTAATGTCACAGTTACCACACTAGACTTCCTCTTAAAGCAGATGTTATCATCACATAATTTATAGATAATATTGTTATTTATTTAAAGGTTTTATTTATTTACTTTTAGAGAGAAGGGAAAGGAGGGAGAAAAAGAAGGAGCAGAACATCAATTGAACTGGCAACCCTCTGATTCACAGGCCATCACTTAATCCACTGAGCCCCACCAGCCAGGGCTAATATTCTTATTTAAAGCAGAACTTTGATTTTCCTTCACCATTTTTTTCTCCTTCACCACAGTTTCTATGGGACAGGTTTCATCTTTTCTGTGGAAGGCCTTGTACAGATTATACATTAAATATTGGTCTTGCACATAGATTATCTAGATTATCTTTAAAATAAAAAATTATTTTATTCATATCACCTTTATCCTGACACTTGAGATATGCAATTGAACGAATTAGAGTTGGTGGGGGTTGGGGGTGTTAAAAGAGAGTATTTGTGGAGGAGCAAAGTTATTTCAGAGTATGGGGCATTTTTCTGGGGAGGGCTTTCCAGCACAGGTTGCAAAAACCCAGAGGGAATCCTGAAGTCATTGGCTTCTAGGATAAGAGAGAAGGTGAGAGCCTCCAGTGCCAGAACATTCTGCTTCCAACTGTGCTAAAATTGAATTTGGTTACAGTTATTTGTAGCAGGTAGCATCCACAGTGAAGAGCAAAATGAGCTGAGGTTCTATGGAGGTGGAAGAATGAAAAGGAGAGAACCAAAAGTATTTATTTCCTTAAAAATTTCAGGGGAAAAGGGGAAGGGTTTGCAGGAACAAGTATAAAGGACACATGAATGAAAACAAGGATGGTGTGGAAATGGGAGGGAGGGGGGAGGGCTGGGGGTGGGCTGGGATAGGAGTAAAAGGCAGAAAACTGTACTTGAACAACAATTAAAATTTTAAAAAATAAGACTGTACTTCATAATTATAAAAGCTGTAAACATTATTGTTGAATAGTTGGTTAACAAGAAAATATAGTCTACTGAAAATTCTAACACTCAGAGAAACACCGGTAACAGTTTGGTATATTTCCTTTTAAATGTGTAATACTCACTTAGGCTGGATAAAGTCTTTTATTGAATTTTTTCATAAAATTACTATTAAACTGCATATATTTTGCCTCTATGCTAAACTGCACATTATTTTGTTTCTAGTATTTTTGCTAAATACTAAATTGTTAATATTTTGACAATGCTGTATTCATGGCATTATCTTAAGCATATTGATCAAGTGAAGCTCTATTTTATTTGAGCTGAGCCCCTCCCCCCTTAAAATTAAAAGCTCCCTGCTCAGCAGAGACTACTTTTTTCAACTTACTTTAAAATCATCAAAGGAGCTCTCATGCTTATTTAGACAAACTGAGATAGAAATGTGGGAGAAATATTGGATCATCATGGACACTTTCATAGAAAGCACCAAGTATTTGAGATATACCTATGGTATCTCTTGTAAATGGTTGGATACTACTTCAAATATACGTACAGTACCTGCAAGAATTTCCACCTATATTTTACACATTAAATAAGACCATTAACCATAAAAATAAACACTCAACTTTCTTCTGGAAATGTAATTAGAACATTATATTCACCAAGAGACTAGCATAGCAAAGCACTATTATTCTAATATCTAAGAATGTGACACTGTGACAAAGCCAATATTTACATGAAAAAGTCATGAGGAAGAATAGATCAAAATGTTATGTCTCAATTAAAAGTTTCATACTTCAGGAAGTTCCTTGATTGGACTTTCCATTTCAGGGATGGGTTGTTTTCAAAGTGATCCTATGCCAACACTGTTAATGTGAACTCATCATCATATTACATTTATGAACAGCCCATATAGCCACATGGCCAAGTGCTTCAGAATGAAGGCCATAATTGTGCCTACACTACTCATTATCATTCTCCAATGTGTTCGGTGAGAGAGAGAGTGTGTGTGTATGTGTGTGTGTAATTTTACAATGAAAAATTTTTAAATACTACTTTTTGCCCTAACATTATTTTGAAGACCCCTCTGGTTCCATAGTTTGCACTTTCAATGCTACTAAATTGCTTCATAATTTGACTAGAGTCAGCAGAAATGGGAGCTGATGCCCATGTTTTTTGAATGAAAAGCAGAATGGCTTATCTTCCAAACATTAAATTGGGAAGACAAGGCAATTGGATTGCACTGAATCTAATTCAGGAGTGGGTCATTCTTTTACAAAATTTGTGTGGTGTAAAAAGATGTGTAGAATTTTGTGTGTTTGTTCTTGCCAAAATGATCTTAGAAATCACTGGATCACAAATTATTCAAAGATAACACTTTTTTGTTTTTTCACCTTTGTGTCCTTAGCACCCAGTGTTACCCAACACTTGGCAGATACTCAATTAATAGTGAGGGAATGAAACGTATGCTAGATTTTTTAAATACATTTCCGTACATTTAAGGACCTCTTCACAATTGCTTGGTGATTATATCTCTTTGACCTTTGTTACCTATTTTGTCCCACATTGTTTTGCTTATTACCTTTTGCATTTGTGTTTGTGTGTATGTATGTTTAAATCTACCAGGTAAGGTTTATGCTAGAATGGAACCCAGGAAACCATTTGCATTCTAACATCAAACTGTCATCTAGTGAATTTTTGAACCCTAAGTAGTAGAGGTTAAAGGACGGAAAAATGTTCAACTTTCTAAGTTACACGGACCAAGCCACACACTGGAGCTGGAGCAGCTGTCCAACATAAACAGAACAGGAAGGGAGGAGCACAGAAGCTCTCAGCCCTTCGTCCAGAGTCTGCCCCGTGATGGGGGTGTTAACATGTCAAGTACACACACCTTGAAATAGTTTGATTGTACTGTGGCCAAATGACACTGCTAGTACATGCTACAGAGCGATAATGTCCTCCTAGACCTTCCAAATGTGTCATGTGCTCCCTAATGTTTTAAAGTAAGATATTAATCAAGCAAGAACACAGGAGAAACAAGGAAGGAGTTGAAAGGGTTCCCAAATTAAATAGCTTGGTTGGACAAACTTTTCTACTGTAGTTCCATCCCATGGGAATCTTATTTAATTCTTTCATATTCATTTCATTTTTAAGATAAGTGACATCAGTCTTAAAAGTCCTGTAAATTGGGAAAACTCTGGGATTGGAGGGGTTTGTAAAGAGAAGCCCTATGGTACATTGAGGTTGGAAGTTAAGCAGAACAAATGGGGTTGCTCTAAATGTGGGTGCTCTTTCTCTTCCTCCTGCTTGATCTGCTCTTGCTTCATTCTTTCAAAGATGTTTGTGAGCATTGCTTTTGTGAAAGGGGCAGTGAAAAAGGCAGTCAAGTTCTCTACTCTCAAAAAGCTTACATAAAAACGATACACAAACTGACAAGCAGGTAAATAAGACACTATGAGAAATAACTACATGCTTTGCGGTAATTAAAGAGGTTGATTCATTGGGGAATGGCTGGGTGGCTGCTTCAGATTGGGTGGTCAGGGAAGGGGGTGACATTAAGTTGAGAGCAGAAAGCAAGAATGAGGCAGCCATTAGTGGCAGAACATTCCAGGGAGTCAACATTCCAGGCAAGGGAACAACTTGTGCTTAAGTTTGTGTCTAGGAGTGTGGAGGAAACCGTAAAGAACTCCCAAATATAGCAAGGCCGGCACAGCTAAGTGCTGATAAAGAGAGGATGCAGGCTGCTATTTCCTTCTCTCCTGTCTCTTAAACACATCATCTCTCACTCCTGCATGTGTAGGGCAAGAACATTCCTCTGATTCTACACAGAGAATTATTATTGTGCTTATTAGTGTTTGTTTTTACGAAAAGGTAGCTGTAGTTTGTCAGTCTGGAACTGGACTGGGGTGACACATAAAATCCCTGGTACCTTAGTATGAATGAGTTTATAGGAATTAAGAAAGGCAGGGACTTTGTTTCCTGTTCACACACTAAGTCCTAAGTTTAAAAAAAATGTTTTTCCCTTGAACCTTCATGCATCATTTGTAGACAGTGAGAGGCAGCCAGACTCATATGGTGCACTTATTTCAAACAAGGGAAATAATACAACAAATGGTTCGTAAGTTAGGTTTATGTTTGCTCCTTTCTCTTTTTCTCTGATAAGAAATCTGAATTCAAGTACCTGTTGCTTTTTTTCTCTGTATTGTAATAGAAGATTATGAGCATCGGTCAGATAAATAACTCTTATTTATGACTTTTTTTCCTGTGCAGTGTCAAAGCGCACTTCTGGTCCCACAGCCAGGGGTGAGGCATTCCACAAGTCCCATGTGCATGGCGCTGACACCAGATGGCCCACACATAATTGTGTGGAACTTACACTTGAGAGAGAGTGTTGGGGACAGAGACACTTGAGGGTGCAGAAACTGAAACAGATGCCTCCGGGCGCTGAGCATGGAACTCGCCCTCAGGTCAGGTGTTGCAGACCCCGCCGGAGTCCCGAGGGCTACAGGGTGATGGGGAGGGTTTCTGTTGGGTAAGGGGTCAGGGCTGTGCCTTATCAGAGGAAAGAATTTGTGATGTTTCTATCTTTTCATTTTAGTCTTTGATTTTTTTTCTTCCCAAGATTAGTATTGGAGGTATTTGAGAGGAAAGAAATGCAAAGAAATTTTCTTTCTGAAAATGATATATATATTTTTTTAGGAATCTGACAAATCAACCACCATTTTCAGGTTAACTTATTGCAAGAGTAAATATTTTAATTCCTATCATTAGCCCCTCCTAACTCCTTCCTATTTGTTCAATTACAAATGATTCAGAAGAATGAAATACCATAAAATCCCAAGATATACACCTCTCCTTTAGTGAAGGGGCATGAAATCACAGGCTGATGAGAGAAGATGAGAGCAATCCATAATTTTTCACTGCCAACCATAAGAGGCAAAATCTCATTTTCCCCCAATGTATAAAAAGACATAAAAAGTGTTGTGAAAGATTTTTACTTGGCAGTTACTAGTTGACATTAATTAGCAATAACTTAGAAGCCATGCTAAATTATTGGCAGATGTCATTCAATAACATTCCTCTGTCAATGGATACAGCTTTTAAACCAACGAGCAAACCTTTTCAGGAAAGAATGCAATAATAGAGAAAGGAGGGAAAGACCTCAGGCCAAAGCAATAAAGTTGGTTCCCTCAAGCCGGTGCCTTGGAAGAGGAGCAGGGAGAGCTAACTTTTTCTTTAATTACTGCTGTATTGTTTCAATGGTCACATCGAGATGCATTTACTTTGTAATGAAAACAAAAGCACATGAAGTATAATTTATAAGAAAACTTAAAAATTAATATGTATTTTAAAGTATCATCACATATGATGCTCCACCCAGAAAATGGCAAGTACATTATATGGAAATTGCTAAGCGATGCTCTAAGGATATGCTGAAAACACCTAGAGAGTTTCAATAAGCAAACAGTGGGAAAACCAATGTCACTTCTAAGCTACCAGGTTTTGTAAATAGGTGCAGTGCCTTTCCCCAAATTTCCGTGCAAAGGGAAAAGTAAGTGACTCCTTTCTATGGATCTTAAACACTAAAGTCTGTTTTTCCTGTATCTCATTTTTATACTGAAAATCTGACTAATAAGCAAATCATGATGTCACTCTTCAAACTTGTGCTTAAGCTACACATCCTTTTAATAACCACAAAATTGTTTTGTCTGTGTTCTGTAGACATGCCTCGCCCCTGCCCCCCGCCATGCCCACAAACATCATCACAGAGCACAGCTGAAGGCTGAAGAGCTGTTGAAACTCCTGAGATAAGAAGGGCTGAAATGCCTGTTCACAGCTCCTTGGTGGCTCTCCTGTGATTTATATCTAATTGATGACAGCCATTATGGTGGATCCAGGTCACTTAATCAAGAACACAGACCAGTCCTAGTCATTAAACAACGTTCACTCTTCCTTTCTCAGGAGAGCAGGTCTGTGGTTTCATGAAAAGCACTGCAAACACATATTCAGACTGCAAAGATAAAAGAGGTCAGCAGTGGCGATTAATTTTATGTGTCGAAGCTACAAGAGTGTAAATCTCTTTTCAGGCTGCCACTTTTGACCTCATTTTACCTGTTCAATGTCTCCATGGAGTTGGAGCACAGGTAGAAAATGTTCGCCTGCCATCTTTCACACTAATGTGTACCAACCTCATGGCTCTGCTGCCTGAAACAGAGCCTGGGCGGCACTAAGAATTACGTGCAGGGTAGTCATAGATATTCTATATTTTGCATATTCTAGCATTTCTAACAAATGAGCTGATGACAGAGAAGGGAGAGTAGACTGTTCAGTACAAGAGAAACAAAGAGTAACTCCTATCCTAAAGTCATCTTTCCTGCCCTAAATCAAAAACATCAGACATCATGGGAAAATCTAAGGGGTTTTCCTAGAGCCCGGCGCATTCATTCTCAAGGAAATGTGACCTCAGAGAGTATGTATACATTTTATACGACTCTGACATTTCCACTGACCTCTGTCAGGGCCGTAATTCGAGGTCTGTTATGCTATGATAGAACCTTTTGAGTTAATTGATTTCTGCCTCTCTCTGACATTGTAATGGCTCTATTCATAACAACTGTCTGCTGTGGAGTGCCAATGGAAACAGCTCAGGCGAGGTTTATCATCCTAAGAAAATAGTGGAAATCAAATGTGAAGCTGGTATTCATGGAAATATGTAGTTACGTGGAATTCCAAAGTCAAGGAGGTCGTGTTGTGAAAGGCGTTCTTCCTCCTGACAAGCCTGGCCCTCTCTGGTTTCATTCCCCTCCCCAGGTTCTGTACAATGAATTTCCATCGGCAGCTTCTAGTCTTCCCATGCTTATCTGTATCAGATTTCGTTCCTGATTCTTAAATTTAAAACATTTGGAAATGCTTTTAATCGAGAGCTCAAAGTAGGTCCCTTTGCCCATCACCTCTGGGAAGTGGTTACATCCTTGCTGTACGTTGGAAGGCCATACCAAGCACCAGTATTTTCACAGCTGAAACCAGTTATAGCTTTTAGCAAAGGGCAGATGTAACCAAGCTTCTCATTTACCTTCTTTATCTTTTGCTATCATTTATATTTTCCACAGACCCCACTTGGTGGCAAAGTCACATCGGTCAGAGACAATTTGCCTGCAGGAGGGGTAACATGCCACACAGTTGAGTCCAAGCAAAAAGTTTTCACTGACCAGAAAGACAATTTAGCAGGGATATGGAAAGTATTATAAAACCATGCAGAAATACTCACAGTTTTGGTTTGGCAAGCAGAGGTGGTGGCTCCTTTGTGGGTGAAAGCAGGACAGCTGGTGTTGGAAGAGATTTATTACCGTTAGCTTTGCCGTTAATCATTCCGTTTACTCCATGGCCAGGATGGACTCCGTTGGTCTCCCTCTCAGCGGAGTTGAATGGCATTTGAAGGGCTGCCATGCCAAGTCCCAACTCTGGGCTGTTCACCTGCTGGATCTCGGCTGACTTCTTCGAAGCCAACTCAAAGGGACTTGTCTCCAAGATTGGAGGAGGAGGTGGAAAGTGCTGGAAGTGATCGTTGTTGGAGTCGCCCATGGAGTCGTAGCTACAGTTCTCAGAATTGGCTAAGGAAGGGGAAAGAGGGGAAAAATAATAAGATGCTACTAATTTAGTAATTCAACAGTCATTTTCACACTGTTATAGACTGAGGATCCCTTGAACCCAAAGGTTACAGAAGCGGTAGCTGGGCTGCTTGCAGCTGATGCAAAAGCAAAGCCAGCTGGAGGGCTTGGTTCTTTCAAGCTTGTTTTGGGTGACTACTACGTGTTTCATTTCCTGAATGGGCCCACAAGGCGGGGAACCAGCTACCAATTCATTAACAAATTTCAAACAAGAGCTACAGACAGAACTTAGTTGGAAAAAAAATGACAACGCAGACAGTATCGACTAATAATGCCTTGTCCTTTCCCCTTTCAGCCATGGATCTGCCTGGACATCCTATCTGAGCTTTACTGATATTAGCTCAAGCGCTGAAGCTTTTATGGGACAAGCAATGAATATTCATTCTATTTGAAGCTAAGTAAAGCTTTGAGTCTGAGGGAAATGTCTTATGACCTTATAACTTCTTTTCCACTTCAGATGATTGCCACAGCTGTGACTCAGCACAAATTTTCTTTTTTCTTTAAACTTGTTACTCTCAGTAAACTGAATGCATCTTGAGGTAAGATCATGTCTTCTTTGGATTCCTCACTTTACCCAGAGCCCAGGACTCCTTCTGGAATTTACTCAAAAGTGCTTACTGACATGAAGGGACAGCTCGAAAGTATTTGTGTATTATGTTTGGCCCACAGTAGATTCACCCCAGATAAAAATGGGAAATACCATGTGCCAATTTTGCCACACGGACTTTGAGAGACCGGGGTTTGGGCCATACTGTTGGGCACTGCACTGCTGCCCTGGCCATTTGCTGGGACAGTCTTCAAGCCAGCTCTGACTCCAAATACTGGGATCCTCTGTAGCTCCAATAAGGACACATTTAAAGCACTCATTCAATCAACTGTCCTCCCATTTAGGTGAACCTTTAAATTTCTTCCCTCCTCCTTCACTCCTTCATCCATCTATCTATCTATCTATCTATCTATCTATCTATCTTAGCTTTCAATTCCTTTTTAGCTGCCTTTATTTTAAAGATGATGTTCAGCCGTAATGCATAGAACTGGGAGTCCAAACTCATGGCAGATGAGGAATTTTAGGCACTTTAGGGAGGTAACTTTGAGGCACCTCCGCTCTGCCTGAGCATCCACATTTCTTAAGATGAAGCCACAGAAATAATCCCCAGGCTCCAGTCCCTAACCCTGTCTCATTGTGCCTCTGCTGCCCCCTAGCAGCAAGCTCCTACTCTTCCAAAGAAATCAAAGTGCCATCCGGCCAACAACCCCATTTATTGATGCCCTGTTATATGCACGATGGGTCAGGCCTGGTCAGAGATATTTTAAAAATTGCTGTAAAATAAATAACAGAGATGTGGCAATAAAAGCAAACTTAGGTATAGTGAATCAGTAATAGCAGAAAAGAGCCAACTAACGTTAAAGAAAAAAGCTGTTTCATGCTGTCTTTGCTAGTGGTAAATTTCTAAGTTTGAGAAATATCCAGATACTTTTGAATATTGGTTTTAATAGTATATTGCTTTAGTTTTTCATAGCAGTTATAGTTCACTACTAGTGAGACTGGACATCTAAGATCTTTACAGCTTCTCCGAATTCAGTCAGGTTTATCTTGTTCTACTTCTTCAGAAGTTTCGGTTATGGATTAAGCACTGCTTTAGTTGTACAAGTGTCTCCTCCCCTGTGTTGGCACTGCTGAGCAGAGTGACAGCACCTCCCATTCCCAGGTGGCCCTCTGAGGGGAACATGCTCCTGGCATGTTTTAAGCACTTTTGAGTAAATT
This sequence comes from Phyllostomus discolor, assembly GCF_004126475.2. Classification (NCBI taxonomy): domain Eukaryota; kingdom Metazoa; phylum Chordata; class Mammalia; order Chiroptera; family Phyllostomidae; genus Phyllostomus; species Phyllostomus discolor. The sequence continues at coordinate 29,107,834 of NC_040910.2, read as the reverse complement.
CCAGGAGGAGCGCTGGGCTCTGGGTAAAGTGAGGAATCCAAAGAAGACATGAGCTTACCTTAGGATGCATTCAGTTTACTGAGAGTAGCAAGTTAAAGAAAAAAAATTTGTGCTGAGTTACAGCTGTGGCAATCATGTGATGTGAAAAAGGCATTATTAGCATGAGGATGTCGGGAAGCCATCTCCATCGTTTCTAAGACCAAGACTGTACGATTTAGGACATAGCCCCATGTGTGTTCAGTTGCTACATCATCATTATCTTTTCATTTTCGCATCTCTATGTTCACCTCCCTCCCCAAAGCCTTTTGCTTGCTGCCACAACGCTGACTGGGAAGGTAACCCCTGCAATGACAGCCAGCATTCCTAATGGGGGAGCCCTCCTCCTCGGCCAGTTCTTCCCACTGTGGTGAACCACACTGAGGACTGGGGAGCAGAGCCCCATCATATTTTTCACTCCTCACATACCTGGGGTGACAACCAGCTGGGCAGTGCTGGTTACTGATCCATAATCATTCCTTGCAGAGCACATAAAGATCCCTGCATCTTCAGGGAAAGTCTCAGCGATGACTAGGGTACAGATCTCCTCTGGAAAGGAAGAAGAGGACAGTATGTATCTCATCAGAGCTAAACCACGAAGTTGCTTTGAAAAAGGCAGACCTCTGCCTTTCTTAAACAAGCAAATGAGATACTGATCACTGAAGAATTGCTTTACAAAAGAGTTCACATTAGAATGTCTTTACATTTAATTTAGCAGTTTAGCCTAGTAGCAAAAGCTTTGGAGTCAGACCCATTCTTTGCAAGTTTGGACAAGGTCCACTCTGGTGTCCTCATCTATAAAATGGGGATAATATATCCCTAAAGGGATATCTGCTAAGATGCAACCAGATGTTTGCAAAGTGTGTGCCTCTGCACTTCGCATGGGGAAGATGCTCAGGAAGTGCTGGCTCAGGGGATGCCACCTCCTTTCTCCTCCCGCCTCCTTGTACGTGTCCAGAAATTCTTTCTGGTAGAGTGTAGCTGACTCTTCCTTCTGCCCAACTGAAAAGCAATTAGTGGGGGAAATCAAGCTTCACTGAAATGACAATGGGAAAAACATATGTAAATGTTTGATCCGCAGACAATTGTTCCGGAAGCTACTGTTACGCAGAGGGGCTGTGTTCCACGGCGTGAAGAACCCTGCCTGTGGACCCTGTTGCCAGGGCTCCGATAAGGGCCCTGCCACACATCTGGCCTTTACGACTTTGGTCAATCTCCCTGAACGTCAGGGTTCTTACCTGTACAATGGAGACAGTAACAGGATCTACCTCGTAAGGTTTGTGGTAGTCATGACTCATAAAATCAACCATCACTGAGTTACTGTGAGGGGTGCTGACGACTGTGACAATGGGTAACAGCTCTGCAGCCCTTATTAGGCACTAGATATTGTTAGCAGCTCTACACATAGATGCATTTGGCTTTAAATCTCATGTCAACCTTAATAATGTTTATTATTAGCCCATTTTATAGATTAGAAACTGAAGCACAGAAAGGCTAATGCTTTTGCCCAACATCACATAGCTAATAAGTGGTGAAATCAGAATTCAAACCAGTGAGGCTCTACCCTCCTAACAACCATCTACCTATCCTTGTGATGTAGTATGCCTTGTGTTTACAACACTATGGATATAGTAAATGCTTTGTAGCTGGTAAATGTGAGCTGTTACCATGAAAAAGAAGCTAGATCTAGAGTTTATTAACTACTAAAATATTAAAAAATATGTTTGATTTTAGAGAGAGAGGATGTGGGGGAGAGAGAAAGACAAATGTCAATGTGAAAGAGAATCACTGATTGGTTGCTTCCCATATGCACCCTGACTAGGGATCGAACCTGCAACCTAGGTACATTCCCTGACCGGGAATCGAACCCCCACATTTTGGTGTATGGGACGATGCTCCAACCAACTGAGCCACACCACCCAGGGCTTCATTAACTATCTTTCAATTGAATAATTGTCTATATTGTACCAGTAAAATAAAAATGATTATGTTGGTAATGTCCTCATTTAACATCACCTGTATGTTCTTGGAAACTAAGACTTTAAGGGAGAAACATAACAAAACCATTTGTGCCATGGACAATTAACATAAACAAGAGTTTTGTTCCTATGGCATATTTCTAGTCACAAAAACATCACCAGGCTTCTAAATAAAGGCCCAAACACTTTTAATATTAAACACTGAAATGTGAAATACATATACATTTAAGAAAGATGAATAGAAACAAGGAAGGTCATTACCTTCCAACCTGCTTACACCAGTTTGGGGTTACGGGTGTCCAGGGCCACTCCCAGCAACTCAGGGAACCAGACAGGAAGCCACTCTGGACAGGACACCCTTCTGTCACACGGCCACACACACACACACACACACACACTCAGACTGGGACAATGTGGATGTGCCAATTCATGCCATGGGCACATCTTTGGGATGTGGGAGAAAATCAGAGTCCTTGGAAAACCCCCCACAAAAACAATAAAATTATTACATGACGTGTGCTCTACTATTTTGTATTCTAGTTTATTTTATTTTCAAATAATGGTCACTACCATCCACTTTCATGGGTCACAATCAACAGTTTAAAAACTGCCCTGTAGGACCTAGCACAGCCCCTGGCTCAATAAATATCAGTGAATCCAGGTATTGGGTATATCAAGGAAAGGATTTTTCTGAAAAAAAAAAAAGAAAAAAGAAAACACTAATTCCTAAAGATATTTGCAGCCCTCTGTACACTGCAGCACTGTTTACAATAGCCAAGACATGGAAACAACGTAAGTGTCCACTGGGGCATGAGAGGACAAAGATGACGTGGTTACACATATACAATGGAATATGACTCAGCCACAGAAAAAGATGATATACTGCCATGTGCAGAAATATGGGTCTTGAAGGTATTGTGCTAAATGAAATAAGTCAGACAGAAAAGAACAAAAAAAAATCATTTCACTCATGTGGAATATAAAACCAAAAAAGGAACATGAACTAACAAAACAAATGAGAAGAAACTCATTGACACAGAAAACAGAGTGGTGGTTACTGGAGAGAAAGAAGGGTGGGGAGGGCATATGGGGTAATGAAGTTCACACATATGGTGACAGAAGGAATCTAGACTTTGGGTGTTGAGCATGCAATAGAGTATACAGATAATGAATTAAAATATTGTACACCAGAAATTTATATGTTATTAACCACATTACCTTAATAAACTTAATTTAAAAAAAATAAAAGGATTTTCAGGTATGGGTTTGACAGGTACTAGTGCATTTAGAATACACAATTATTATTTGATTAAAAGGTCACTAAATAGAAGGAGAATGATAGAATAGCAGGGCATGAGGTAACCTTATAGATTTTTCTTTTTATTGAATTTATTGGGATGACACTGGTTAACAAAATATACAGGTTTCAGCTGCACAATTCTACATCATCATCATCTGTATATTGTATTGTATGTTCAGCACCCCAAGTCAAGTCTCTGTCCATCACCATTTCCCCACACATACCCTTCTACTTCCCCCACCTCCCCAACAACAACACCATAGTGTTGTCTGTGTCCATGCTCCTCTTTTTTCTCTTCTTTTTGCTCAATTGTTTTCCCCAACTGTCCTGTACATAGTTCTTGGCTTTGCATTTGAAGACGAAGATAGAAAGTATGGAAATAATTCAAGTTGGAGCTTCACATAAGATTAATCATTTGGAAAGCGAGATGGATCTGGAAACTTACAAGGGAGTGGGAATTTTTAAATTGAATGCAGAAGGTTACAGAATGAGTTAAAAGTGTACTTAGCCAGAAAAGAATAAATAAAACTTAGACTCTTCATGCTGTAAGGGATTTTAGTGATCGACTAGCCCAAATCCCTCATTTCTTCAGGTGAGGTCCAAAGTGATTCTCATAAGGTCTTGGCTAACTCACGTCAAAGCCAAAAGGCAAAAGGGGGCCTCCTGCCTCCCACAAGTATGCTCTTTCCCCCCTAGTTTCAAACAGAAGGAACCCAGAGTAAAATGAGGCAATGAAAAGATTTAAGATGGGAAGCAAGGAGTTTCCTGAATCTGAAAATTTCAATTACTCTCACTTTCCAAATAATTCACCAGAAATTCATCTGCACAAGGAGATGATGGGTTCTGTGTCCTCTGAGATACGAGACACATCGAAATGGGATAGAAGCCATTAAAAAAATACATTGGAAAGTGAAAATTCTGGTATTAGAAAAAACAAGCAGCCCAATCTCATTAGATTTTGGACAAAAAACCCTTACACACTGGCTGACCTTGGAAAGATGGGCTTTGGGCAGGTTAGGCCACCTATGTTCCTTTTAGCAGCAGATGCTGCTGGGAGCCGGGAAGTCCACAGCTTTCAGCAGCACCTCCAAGCTGCCTGCCCAGGCAGCCACAGCTGCCAGCCCCACACCATCCACCTTCCCAGGGCTTGGTGCCCTCAGAAAGGTCTTCTCTCAGCTATTCACACCTCAAAAGGCAGAGTAGCTGGAGATACTTAGCAAAATGCCTATGGCCAGTTCAATGCCTGAGAATGCTTTACTGGTAAGAACAGATGTAATTCTGTGTCTTGAAACCTACATTAAAAAACAAGATAAAATCTTCAGGGATTATATTAAGTGTTTGGGAGTGATGATCTGGACAACTTTTAGATTCCTTCTTGTTTTCTACGGTTTTGCAATTTTTAAAAAAAGTTATGCTGTTTTAAGAAAACCTGAATATGTATACGTGTATACATATACATATACATATGTGTGTGTGTATAGTTCCCCATCTAATCCAGAGGACCCCTTTGAGAATAAAATTTTAGTATCCTCCCCATTCATCCTTGACTTTGAAGATAAACTAGAAACTCTTAAAGGCACCAGAAAGCCCTGGATCAGGCCCCTATTTCTTGCTGGGTTCCTTCTGTGCCTCTCATCTTCTTTTGTTCAGACCTCTGGACTCACTGGCTCTTGGGCTACCCCTGGAGAAGTCACATTCCTTGGAGTCTTTAAGCTCTTCTCCCAAAGTACTTAGTGTTCTCCTACTCAGCCTCACACATCCACCTAAATATTACTTTCTCAAAGAATCCTTGTTTGTTTAGCCTTAGTTAGATCCACCAAGGATGGCAAACTTCCCTTGGAGACCTCTATTGTAACTATAACTGAATGATACATTGTGCAAGAGCTCCGGACTCCTTGACAAGAGTATAACCTCTATGGGAGCAGAACACATTCGTTTGGTTCCTGGCTGCACTCTCAGCATCTCTGGAACAGTGGGCTCTCCATCAAATTTTTGAATAATGTTTCTGGGATGAAATTTAAATTGACGGTAAAAACGCCAAGGAAACATTTGCTTTACAAAAATATGTTTTCTAAAGAAATTCCTAATAAAACTGATTTTCCTACAAGCTTCCTTTGTGTGTTTCAAGTGTGACTGAGCGAAACTCACTTCATATGAATTTTCAGGAAGTTGCATAAAATAAGGAATATGTAAGTTATACAAGTATAGTATTCATGGGCAACTGGATGTCTAGAGAAGGATAGCAGCTTAGAGAACAGAATTAAGAGAAAAGAAAAAAGCACTGAGATGTTCTTTTGTGATCTACAGGCTTGCTATGTCTTTGTGATTTTTACCAGATAAAATTTTAATCTAATGGCCCAAAGGATTGTTTAGGTTTCCTTGCTTTGGAAAATGTCTTCCAAACGTTACAACGGGCTCACATTTTGTTGACAGAAAGAAGCATCATGGCTTGTATGGTTCTGACATTATGAACATAAAGAAAGTCATGCGGAAATGAGATGAGCCAGGTTATGCTGTTGAATTTTCATCTGGTAGCATCTTACTTACACAAAGACCTTTAACACATCTGTAAAATACATTTTCTTGAGGAATGGAAATCAGGAAATGAATGCTTCTGTCAAATAAAGGGAGTCGGAAGCTTACTTTTTTGTACTAAAAAAACTGCCTCCAGTTTAAATGGAAAAATTTAAAATTATTAATGATGATAATTCTGATCCATTTTAATTCAATTTTCCTAAGTGAAAGATTTATATTTGAGGGCATAATAATAAATTACTAAATTAGTAACAATAAATTACTAAACAGGACAAATCCTGTTTTTTTATAGTTACCTAAGAATTATTTAACCACATCAGTATCTCCCAGAGGTCAACCCTAAATTTTGTTCAAATTCTTGGATGTACTAAACACTTGGTTAAATACAAACAGAACCATTTTGTTTGCAGAAACTCATAAAAAGATGAGGTAGCAAGGATATTACTACTAGGTCCCTTGAGTAATAAAAGGACATTTATATAAATCCCTTCCCTTGCAGTTTTTTTTTTTTTTTGAGGGGGTGCATGGTGCAGTGAGAAGTCCAGGCTAACTGAAGAGGAATCCAGCTCTGACCTTCTAAATCTCATGCTTTGGCCAACACAACTGATGACAGAGAACTGTGGGCCAAAATCACCGAGATGACATTCAGTGTGATGAAATACAAGGCTTGTCTAAATTTTTATAAAGGATTTTTTTTAAAAACTGTGAACTGTATTATACATATAGTTAAAATGTACAGCTTAAGAAACAGCCACAAAATGAACCTCTAGGTACTCATCATTTAGTCTAAGAGGTAAACCAATATCACCAATACTTCCTGTAGACGTCTCCAAGTGAATCTCCTGCTCCTTTTGAGATCGTTGTTGCTTTGATTTTCTTTATGTGTTTACCACATGTTTACACCCTTCAAAACTGAGTTAGTTTTAAAAACATTGAGTAACAAGCACAAATCTTACTGTATTAAAAAAAGACAAAATTGTTGCTATTAGAAAAAAGCTCCCAGGAACTAGCTGGGGGTTTGAACTAGCTTCAAGTTCTCTATGAGTTTACAAAAGCCTCCACAGAGGTAATCAACAAGCACGACCATTTAGTGAGTCCTGGGAAATATAAGGCTTGGTGGGGACATCTGGCGGGCTAAGTGTGGGCAGGAGCTGGTGGAGTGGGTATCTCCATACTCTGTTTTAAAGTTCAGCGTGGCAAACATTCAGATCACAGAGCCAGATCAACTCAGAACACTTCTGTGGGGGTGAGGGGGTGACATGAGTGTCCTCAGCTGGTCCAGGAGGCAGTGTATGGAGGGGAAAGGAGGACAGGCCAAGTAGAGGTAAGAATTCAGGTCAGGCTTACCATCCTACCATTCTGTCACCGGAGCCAAAGATGGAGCTGTGGCAATGAGCTCTTAGTGATGAAAGCTGCCACGTGTCCATCTCTTGAGTCCCAATGATCCAATGTGGGCTTGTCCTCAATTCCTCACATACAGCTATGACCCTTGTGGGGGTCCCTTTGCCTCTCACTTGCTCTTGAGTTCCTGCTTCCCATACCCACATCTTGCCCTTTCTGGGTGAATTCTCTTGCTGTGGTGAAGCACATCCTAAGTAAAGGGTTGTGAGACCTTGCAAGACTGAGAAATCTTGACTGTATCTTCATACTGAATGGCAGATTTGGCTGGGTACAGAATTCTTAAGTAGAGGCAATTTGCTTAACTGCCTCCTCATGTCTGGTGTGACACTGAGAAGCCCCAAGTCATTCTGATCTCATTAGTTTGCATGTGAGTTGATGTTTTCTCCCTGGACACTGGTAGAATCATCTCCTTTTTCTGGATATTCTGAATTTCACAACAATGCACACTGCTGAGGGTTTATTTTCATACATCCTGCACACAGTGGGTCCTTTCAATCTGGAAATCGATATCCTTCATTCAATGACAGTCTCTGCCTCTTCTTCATTCTCTCCTCCTGGAATCTCAGTTGTGCATGTCTAGTGCACCTGGCAGGTTCTCTCTGTTTCTAACATTCTCACGTTTTCTCTTGCTCTTGGTCTTTTTGGCTTACTCTGTGGGGCAGCTCCTCAACTTATTTCTGCTACCAACTTTTTCACTGCAAGAAAATTTTGTTTTCCAAAACCTCTCTTCTTATAGTTTTTTATTTTTACTTCTCAGATGCACCGGGTGTTCTTGTTTCTCTAAGGAGAGTGTTCATTTGCTTTTACATTTCCCCTCTTTGCAAGCTTGTTTTCTTCAAGTTGCTTTTTTGGGGAGTTGCTTGTTTTCTTCCATATTATCTACAATAAAGATTTTCCCAGATGTCTTTCATCTTTTCTGGTCTGAGAGGGTTGTGAGCTGCCTAGAAGCTCTGAGCATGAAGAGGAGCTTTAGCTTTCCCGTGAGCATACTCTAGACGGCCTCTTTGTTGGAGAAACTCCCGTTCTATTATATACCTTTAAGTATAGACTTTTTCCTCTTGGGATGTCCAGATTGCCCAGAAAAGAGCCCTTCAGGCTCTGCCAGGAGAGGAAGAATTCACAGGCCAGCCAGCATGCCAGATGAGTGTGCAGGAAGAGGACAGGAAGGGAAATTTTAAAAGCTGAAAGCTCCTAAGAGTCTCTCAGTTTTCTCTTTGGTACACACTCCAGTGGGCCTTCCCTGTCTCTCCCCAGAGACTGAACCAAAATTTGTTGGTTCATTGAATGGTAAGTGTCTCAGTATTTTTTTTAGGTGCTTCAAAGCAAAAGCTATACATAACAGCTTTGTTTGTTCAGTATTTATTTCCAAATAACTTAAGTATTTAGGTCTTAACAAGTTAGTTACTGTTTGGAAAAAAAAGTGCACATAAATGGAAAGGAAAGCATTATTATTTTATTTCTAAACAACCACAATTACCTACTGACGGATGTGTGCACCTGTCGGACACTGTGCAGCCCTTCTTGGAACCAGCATGAGCACGGCCAGCCTCATGTCAAGTTCCACGTTGATTTTCCTATGGTACTTACTTTTTGTACCACACACATAGATAAAGAAGTCAGTTTCACAAAGACATGATGTCATAGAAAAGAATGTAGAGTGATCTAATGTTGAAACTCTGAACTATTTCAAACTAGTAGTTATCTCATATATCTATCAGATGTCGAGTATCACATGTTCACACGCGAAATTTCAGACATTACAGCACCTCCCTCGGCCTCGTGTGGCATCTCAGGGTGCCGTCACGCAGCTTGGGAACCAGGGTTTTGATACAACCCACTTTGTTCAACCCACCATCCTAACCTGGACTTGCATTAAATGTTTAACTATGTCTAATCTACTGGAATCTCAACAAACATCCTCACCATGGCCCTCCTGCAACTCAGCACCTTAGTATACCAAACCAAGTATCATCTACTTCACATTCCGAATCGCAGAACCAAAACATGGACTTGACTAAACAACATCTAGGATGACGGGTGGCACTGGTGAGCAGAGATTCATGCTGAAAGGAGGAGACACCATACTGTTACATGTGTAATCTCCAACTGGTAAGATACTTTTTTGTATTTCAATTTTGCATGCTATTAGACAATGCTCTAAAAGTAACTCAATACAGTCTGTGGCTGTTTTCAGATGGTTGAGTAAGGGCCCGAGTATTAATAACTGTCAAATGAGTCTTCTGTGCTCTCTGTCCACCCTATTCCCCCAGACGGGGCTTTGAAGGATCCAATCAGCGAAAAGTCAGAATGTCAAGGAAGAGGCCCAGAGCAGGTAATATGACAAACGGATGTTGGTCTTAGGTAAGCTGACTAGCTATTAATTCACAAAACAGTCTGAAAGGATTTGTGATGTAAGCTGACTTCTGTCTAGACAGAGAAGGGAGTGTAAAACATATTAGACAGATGCAACACAGTAGTGACAAGAAAAACCTGTTTCAGTTGCACAAATGCACTGGGAGGGAGTTTGCCAGGTCCTCCTTTATCTAACTATCTAACCCCTATGGGGCTAGATCTAGGTCCTAGGGAATTTCAATTTTATTTCTAGAGCTTTAAAACATATTACACAGGAATAAGAAATGGAAGTGAAGAAAAAAGATGAAAAGAATGAGGGAAGAAAATATAGAGAGAGAGGGAGAGGGGGAGGGAAGGAGGGTGGGAGGGGGAGGTGGAGAGAGAGAGAGAAAGGATCTGTCTGACTGAACACTAGCCAGTGAGGAGAGAGCAGGAGTGAATCTGTCAGAGGAAGAGAAGAGAGAGTAATAAAATCTGAATGCTTAAATATGTTCCTGAGTTTCAAAGGCTATTTATGTTTCAGCATTTGGAAAACATCACTGACCTAGTCCTATAAAATTTATCTCTTGCCTCAGATGTATTATAGTCATGTCTGCTTTTCTCCTTTCCACGTAACAGTGGCTGAAAAACAACTAGCAGGAAAGCCAGTTCCTACATATATTTTATGTAGTTGAATAGGTCAGTGGTCTACTGGATGGAACAGTCAATCAGGTCATTTAAGGAAAGTAAACTGTTTAATACATATTTTCTTTTTCCTTGACAATGCCAATCGTCAAGTTCAAGGTCAAAGTAAGGAAAACATCTGGCTACTTGTACCTAGTTTTGTTAGGCACGCCAACACATTGTTTAAATAGAAATAGGTTTCAACATTTGCTTATTCTAAAGTTCTTACTCATAACAACTCACATAAAGAGTTGCTGGGATAGTCATTCCTGTGTTTAAATTTTTTGTTTGTTTGCTTAAAAAACATGACCATGGATTCAGTGCTATACACCAGTTTCAGGTTTCCCGAAGCAGAGCACTCTGATGCTCCACTGTGAGAGAGAAAGGAGCAATTCCAGCAGTGCTGTGGTAAACATAACTGTGGCAAATTATCTAAGGTCAGGGAAAACTAGTTGCACTTCGTTTTTAATAGCTTCTATGGCATATTTTTTATTGTATTGACAGGTTTGCTTGAAATGTCTCTCTACCAAGAAATATTTGTTTTCAGCAAATGTTATTATTGTGGTTGGAATGGAGGAGTCTGTTTTCTTAAATGCTTTCAGATTTAACAAAAGGGAAAAGGAAAATAAGAGAATTCCATCAGCATGGAGAGGAGAAGCTGTTTTATACGTTACCCAGATCTGTGGTTTAAAAGGAAGGTCTCCCATAGCTTTTTTTTCATGATTTTGCCACATTAAACCAAAAGGCATTTCAGTAAGTTCTAGAGATCAGATTACTCCAGGAAGCGATTGAAGACCGATCTTATTAAGGAATTCATGATCAAAACTATACTCTAGAAGCCCAAAGCAGCAAACCGTGACTGAAACAGGAGTGTCTGCGGCAGGAGGTGAGGGAGAGCAAGATGGAGGAGTTGGAGGTAGGAGATGCGTCTCTTCTCCCTCCTCACTCAGATTCACTCCTTCTTAGCCAGTACACTGAGCGTTTTCAACGGTCAGACACATACATACTCCAAAACTAAACTATGCAGTTTCTAACAAGTGGTTTGAATTTTCAGAAGATGGTTAGTTTATGATTTTCCAACACAGATCACGGGAGACATTTCGTAAATCATCACCACCTCTGCAGGTGAGGACAACGGATAACAACACGATGAAAGAGAGCTGCATGAATTCATTTAGAATCCAAAACTGCAACATCAAACACAGTCTTAATCCATTCCAGTAATAATGCTTTTATAATTTTTGGCCCAAGATTTTAGTTTCATTTGTACAAAAGGCATCAGAAGACAAAAATTACTCCATAGATTTGTTCACATGAACTTTCTTGCAGATAAAAGAAGTATGTGGTCCTCTGTCTCTGTCTCTGTCTGTCTGTCTGTCTCTCTCTTTTTCTTAGTAGATGCAAAAGATATGTCCCAATTCCCTATAGGATTTCCATATAAGCTCATGCAGTAGATTAAGTCTCAGAAGTTCCATGTATCAGGGAACCAGCATTATGCCATTTTATACAAAAACATCCCACAGACAAAACACACAGATGTGTATTTCCATGGTTCAGAAAGTGAATACAGTGTCTGATGTGGTGACTGACACACTAAGTGGGGCAACATGCTCTAGTTGTAACTCATGACAAGAAGGTACCAGATCAATTCCAGCTGTTCCCTAAAGATGTTACTCAGCATCCCTTAAACTCTGGATCCTAAGAGGATCACACCCTGCTTTCAATGATCCAATACCCAGATGTGAGAGGGTCAGGACTGACCGCAGTAAAGCTCACACAAAACCTTCAAGTTCTCAAAGAAGGGACAGATCAAGGTCACGGCTCCTGAGGGGCATATGGTAGGAAGGATCTGCTTGATACTGAAAGAGAGGCACAGATTTGATTGTCTACCTTTTGGTAAGAAGTAAAAGCAGTGACTTTGCTTATGGGAAAAAATACCAAGAAAGCAGTCCCAAGGAGGATGGACTATGAAATACCTAGGCAAAAATTTAGTTCCCTTTAAAAACATCATTTTTGTCCATGAGGAGTCAAAAATACATAAAAAGTCTGAGACCAGAGAAAAGTTGGAGCCGATGCTTCTGGATAACATAGCTCTCTGATGAGGTTGAATGACCTAGTAATTAAGCAAGATACCAGGGCAAGATGGCTTTCTTCATGCCTGCAGTACAGTAAAATTTTATGGCTTTGGACACATAAATGAGAAATGCCTGGTGGTCAGTGCTGCTTATATCTTTGGGCTGCTCTCATGCAAGACACATTTCTACGCTGGGGAGTCTGGATGTTAGTGGGTTTTGGTCAGTACAAGTATGCGGCAGACTGTTCTTTTCTACTGGAATTTTAGGAGGATGTTTTTTCATCGTTAGCTTAGTTTACTTTCTGAGTATAAAAGACTATATTTCAGAAAGCCTTAAGTCACTGAGCCTGACCTTCTTGTCTGAGTGGAACTTAATGTTTTACTAATAAAGAAGTTGATGTAAAACGCAGTGCACAGACCCTATGATAAAGAAGATATTGTCTTTAAGGGGGTTTCACGTTTCCAGGGAACTGCAAAAACATTGTTCTGCTTATAGCTTTGAAACAGAAACAAAGAACTATTGAAACCCCAAAGATACATTACCAAAGGAGGGGGAAAAGCTTCTTACCAGGTTCAGCTGTAGATCTGGGTTCTGTTTGCCACATAAGAAAAAAAGTAAATAAAAATGGAGTGTTAGAATGGGTCCCGTTCAATGTAAAGCAACCTGTCTTTTCCTATTACCTTGTCTAGGGCATGTCTGCAGAAATGTTATAGATGAATCATAACACTGAAGCAATAAGGGATAGATCAATTTACCTTTCTACAAATACCAAATCTTGAATTCTAGTAACAGCTTACACTAGGAAGTTATTTCAACTGGAATTTGTAGAAAAATCTTATAGAAGCTTGTAAGCCTCTTAAAAGTATTTGCCCACCTTTGAGTTCAAATCAACATGTGTTATTTTTTCCCTAAAGAAAGAACATATATATATAACTTTCCCCAGATTCTATGGGGGTCCATCAGCGAGCACCCCAGCTTCAATTTACTGGACCCTCCCATGGGCCGCATATCTCCACACCTGTCTATGAAAATGGGAATTAGTTCATCTAAAAGGTTAAAACCCTTGTTGATTTTTCCGAAGCTTGAGAGCAGACAGTGGTTGGATTTGGGAGAACGGGCGTCTCTCCTTACTTTTCTGCAGAATGCGGAAGTCTGGAGAGTCCTGGATCTCGCTCCCTTGTCGGAACCACTTGACCCGCAGAGGCGGGGCTCCGCGGACCCTGCACTCCAGGACCACCACCTGGCCCTCGGACGCCGCTGTGTTCTGCAGTTCCTGAAATTCGAGAAAAACACTGCCCATCAGACTGGTGCGTCCTTATGCAATCTCATAACAGAGAATAAGACTTCCAGATCTCAGAGAAAAAAAATGTGAAACTCGCATCATAAGAGAATTATTACTAACTCAGAGGAGGATTAGCACCTTTAAATTCATTCATCATCAGTTTTTCATAATCTCCACGTATGATAAAATGAGTATGATTTACCACTGGGCCTGTAGAAATTTTGGACGTGTCTGCAAATTTATTGACTCTTTTGTATGTACATACTTTTACAGTAACAACTGTTACCTTTCTTTACATTTAAGAGTAACTGGGTGGGATGCAACCTTCTTAAAACAATTACACACCTTATGGATGTGACTTCCTATGGAGACCAGACAGGAGGGAAAAAAAGACATACATTTTTCTTCACACGCTCCAACCTTCTCCCCCTGCCACCTCTGCCCAACCAGTCCCCAGTGTCAGGTGTACTAAGATGAAGCGTTTTGGTTATTTTCTCATTTTGAGGCTCTGAGTAAAATCTTTAAAAATGCAGCACTCTTCTCTTGCTGGCCTTCGTGTCCTCCTTCCTTGCCATCACCCTGCTGCGCCCTTCCCCCTCCAGACCAGTGCATTTTTACAGTCCAGCTGGTTAGGCAGTCATTTGGCTTCACAGATACAAAGAGGTACAGTTTTTATATCCTGGATATTAGATACCAAAAGCTTAACATTTCCCTTCCACATGTCCCCTCTCTACCTTCCTCCTCCAGGACTACTCAGCCATGGGGCCTGCCTAAACTTTTGACTAAACTTCTGACTATAGAGTATTGGCCAGGATATAAGGTAGGTAGAACTCTCAAAGTAATTCAAATAGGATCAAATAATTCATCTACTGATAGATCCAAAGCAAAAAAAATCACATTAGGAAGGGTGTGTTTTTTTCTGTTTTGCATTTGTTTTATTTTGTTTTGAAGTTGCCTGAAAACACAACAAGCTGTGTGCTGGGAAGAACCCATCCTGTGGCAAATGGCCTGTGGTGCTAACGGGCTACGGGAATTCTCACGTTCCTGCTGCTGGCAGAAGAACTGCAGAGGTCTAGTGTGAAGTCTGGGAAGGACTTCGATAAGAATTCTGGTGGTTAAGAATGTTTTCAAGGGAAAACGTTAAGATTATAAGCTATTTCTGATTGCATTTTTCTCTCCCACCTTATTTTTAATTGTAGAAAATCTGTGGCTATAATTGACTTTCACTTTCTGATTGGGTTCAGAAAGAGCTGGTTTAGCAGATCATAGCAGAGAGGTGTCGCTCATGGGGCCCGGTGTGTGTGGGTTAATTATTAAACACCCCCAGGCTTATCCAGGAAGCTATTTACGGTAGATGACAAGCGGTACACAAATATCCTTCATTTTTGAGCCTACAGGCACCAATGGAGACTCTGAATTCTTCCTAGGATTTGCGTGCTTTGTTCAAACATCAGAAAGTTAGAGATGTATAAATGGGTAGATGCCAAGGATTTTAAGCACTTAACACAGCATAGTCAGTCCAAGATTGCAATTTGGCTTTTCCAGGAGCAAAGGTTTTTTTTTTTTTTTTTTTTTTTTTTTTTTTTTTTATCTTGGCAAAAGCCACAGCTGTACAAAGCCATTAGGGAGCTTGTAGGAACATAAAGAGAAGCCTTCAGGGAGATAGAGCCAACTGTTAGAGGCTGTACTTGGCAATTTGGATCATCCATTTAGGGTAGCATTTGGGACCCCTGATGTTTTAGGGTCCATAAAGGGCATCTGTGGACATACATCAAGTCCACATGATATTATGATCCCTTAGAAGGGCCCAACTACTTGGGAAGAAATGCCACACAGTGCTCATTGCTTTCCTGGTCCCATGTGGATCTCTAATACTCACAGTTCCACAGGGCACACCAGTTCTGTGGCTCCAGCTAAGCCCAGTGGCCTGCAGGCAGAAGTGCTGGCTGTGAAACCTCAGGACTTTCCCCAGAGCAGTACAAGAAAATAGATGGAGGCACCCCTTAGACTGGCAAAGCCCACCTGCCATCACTGTCGACCTCTGTGCCCAAGAGAAAGGCCAAAGAAGGCACTGAGGTCAACCAAGCACAGGCTAACCTGAGTTCCAGATATCGGCAGATTCACTTCCTAAACCTGCCTCTCCAATAACCGCTGCCCAGGTGCACAAAGGACCGTGCAAGGCAGGAAGAGAAGGTGCACAAAGGGAAAAGGGAAAGAAAAGCAGATACAGACAAGGACAGACACGACGGTGCACAAGAGAGATGTTCCACAGTCCAGACACAGAAAGTGGCGTCCCTGGAGATGCCCAGCGAGGGTGCTCTGAGTTTCCCACTACTCTACGGTTTAAGATTTTAAATTCCATGTCAATAAAAATACAGACTTTTGTTTTACCTTTCCTTTTATGAAGCTAACACAGAGTGTTGCATGGCTCTCTTTTGGGAAAGGGGGAAGCACCACTAATGGAACGTCAGTGTCTCAGAACCTGGATTGCACAAAACGCGGTTTTGTGTCTAATGTTTGAGGATTTCTCCTCGTACCAGGAGGAATTCTGTGACATTTCCCCAAGCCAGGCCACTGTGGTGAAGCCTGGTGAGGAATGAAAGCAAAATCTTACAATCTCTCTTCTTCCCCCGACACCACCAGCATGGGATTTTATTTTGCTTAAAGCGAGAGGTGCGTTGGGCCTGACATCCCCCAAATCAACCATGACTCAGGCAGTAATACACCTGGGGACATGGATCTTCTGGTGATGGTCTCACAAATCTGCTTGTGAACAGGTCTTAAACTACATACAAATATGAATGTCTACCCCTCTGCAAACATCTCCTGTTCTAAGCATCAAAGGACGACTCCCCTGGCTGTTTGCAGTGTGATATTGGTTTTGGTAGGGTTTTACATGACTTTTTTTTTTTTTGGTAGTTTACCCAGGAGGGGACTTTGAAAATTTTGCCAGCTACTATCATTTGTTGCCTGTGTCCTGCAATAAATGATCTGTTTATGAAAAGGTCTTTAATAAAGTTGGATACAGGCTGGCTTAGAAGAAAAAAATCTTTGCCTAGATGAAGAAAATTAAAATGCTCTTCTCTACTGCCTCACAGAAGTTTTTATAGATTTCCTCTTCACTCTTGTCTTTAGTTTACTTGGCATTGATTTTTGTAAAAAGTGTGAGGCAGCAATCTAATATACTATTTTCACCTCTGTTGCAGTCATTCTTTACCCAGTGGTCTGAAGCTTTCTGTAGGTGTTGGAGTGAGTTCCATGCTGATTACTCATTAATTTGTCTAGCCTTGTGCCAGCTCCATGCTATCCTAATACTACGCACTTAGGAGGTTGTGATGTCTCAGAGGGCAAATCCCACCCCTTCCCTAACACCACCTTATTTTTCTTCTTCAGGGGTGTTTTGCCTATTCTTAGCATTTCTTCCATTAAACTTTTAGAATCAAGTCATCAAATTTAGTATTAAACAAATAAATACAAGAAACCCACTGGAAATTTAGCTAGATTTGCACTAAATTTATAGATCAAACTGGGAGTCATGATTTCTTTACAGTCTACCAGTCCACAGGCATGGTGTATCTCTGCATTTGAGGTGGAGGTGAGGCAGAGGGAGAGGATAAGCTGTTTACATGGAAGCATTTCTGAGTTGAGCAGTTGCCCAATGAAATGAATGTCATTCATTCAGCTTGGCAATGCAAAGCACCAACTTAGAACACATTAAAAATTAGTCATTAAAAAACTTTCTATAAAGGTTGCTGGGTTTTCCAAGTAATACCCTGGACAGAATTTTATCTTATTCTTTCTGTCCTGGTTTTTCCACTGTCCTTTGACCTCTATCAGGTCACTGACCTTGCCCACATTTCTTTGGGCCATCCCAAGCTCACAGTCACATGGCCATTGTTCAATACGAATCTACTGAGTCCCAAAGGTAACCATGATAATCAGTCTACTGATCTGTTTGTTTTGCTTTTTCAAGACTGCTACACGAAGCCACATGAGAGTGGAACGGCAGCACCAAAGCAAATGCAGAGAATGAGACTTGCGGATGTCGGACCTTTGTAAAAACAGGAGGAAAGTAGGCAGAAGTGGTTCCATCAGGTCTGCAGAGATATGAGGTTGGACTGTGGACCTGAAAAAGCAGAGACACATAGATCAAATTCTAAATACATAAGTTGCTGAAAAGATGGACTGAAGAAGCCTCTCATTATTAAGATTGCTCCACATGAACGAAACGAGTGAATGAAAGTCTCTCCATGTATCACTTTGCTGATCTCCTCTTACAGGCACTGTCTGCTTCCTCCCTGCACATCTGTTAGTGTTGTCTACCCGAGAGGATGTTCAAGGCAGAGTCCCCTGGTTCCTCCGGGATCTGTGAACTGTTAAATGCCATTACCAAATGGATTTCTGTGTGTGGGACTTCCACAGGGGTCTCTTTAAAAGCTCTCACAGACACTGTATTTTATTTTTTAATATAGTCTGGATTCATTGAATAAAAAGCACAAATTACTGGCAGTGGAGGGTAAATTATCAAACATCTACCTATCTTAATTTTAACTTGCATACTTTTTTGACATAGATAGGGATTATAGGAAATGAAGAAAAAGGGATATATAGTTTTTTCTTGATCTGCAGAAAACAAAGGTGCTCTGGATTTCAGAAGAGTGAATGGAAAATATTTGACTACAGTCATGCATTTTCAAATACTCTGGATTTATTCACTTCTCTATAAGTGGTTACTAGTTTTTTAACCTAAGATGGTGGTGATCTGATATTGTCTGTCCAAATATAACGATGCCAGAGGACATCATTGAGAAAGTTGGCAGAGTGGTAGTGAGGCTAGCATGGTAATGGGCCTTGTTCATTATCCTTGTAAGACTTTCCATAGGCTTATTACTCAGGAGGCCTGGATAACAAAGAATAGATGAACACATATAGTATAGTATTCACTTTATGTTAAACATATAGTATTTAGTCTGTGCCGGGCATTGTTCTAAGAGTTATATGGAGATGAACCGGCTGAATCCTCATGATAATCTTGAGATGGATGGCATCATTATCTTCATTTTACCAATGAAAAAAATAGGCATAGAAAACCTATATTACTTGTTCAAGGTCCCTTAGTAAGTGGTTGAACTGGGATTCAAACCCAGGCAGTATGAATCCAGGGCATTAACCTTCATGTCACCATGCCTACAATAATGCAATGGAGTTTCTCTGAACACTTCATTCTCCCAGTTATACAAGTAGGATACATGACCTTCTATTCGGTGTTCCTGTAAAATTTAAACCATTTTAAAATGTACTGTTTATGTTACTATGATACTTACATATATAGATGCACATGTGTCTTTCTGCTTTTAGGCTTCTGTGTTATATCTTAATATAGTCTATCATATTCAAGGGTTGCATGTGTACCCTTGTTTCCCATGTAGTTTGTGAACTGGGAACGGAGCTGGTGCTAATGTATTTTCTTCTGTTGTGAAATGCCTAACACAGTGCTAAGCATTGATTAAATATTTATCAATACTTAAATATGAGACATCAAAAAAATTCACTGATTTAATCAGAAATACTTCTGGAAATTCCACTATCATTTAGGGGTTTAAAGGAAATGCCTACAATATATGCCACATCCAAGCAACTTATAGTGGTTGGCTCTTTGCAAGTTTATGAACTCAGATGCCTTTTCTCTACTGTCTGCGTATCGTACATGTCACAGAGGATATGCCACTGACCTCTAATTACTAAAATACCTCTGAGTGCTCCATCAGGGAATGCCCACAAAACACACTTAACATATTTACAAGTAAGGCATGAGCTTACAGTTTAAGAGTGATGGGGGAAGCCTTTTGTGGGTGTTGTTTTTAAAGAAACTCACCATAGCACAAAGGCAAAGTAACATACATTTTATTTAGATTGTACATACATTTTATATTCGGATTGTAATATTATTACTTTTTAAAAAAATAATATAGTTGGTGTTTGCAAAGTCAACTTACTATGCTTTCTTTCTAGTAGTTTAGTACCATTGTTCTTTCTTGGAGAAAGCAATCTTACAATGAAATAAAAGCAAGATAAAATGCATGGTGAAGTCAAGGATTTGAATTTTTTTTTTCTTATTATCTGTTTAGTGCTTAGAGCGGGGGTGTTGAACTCATTTTAACCGGGGGCCACATCAGCCTCACAGTTGCCTTCAAAGAGCCGAAATAATTTTAGGACTGTATAAATGTATCTACTCCTTAACTGTTAAGGGGTTGAAATCACATTCGGCTCTCTGAAGGCAACCATGAGGCTGATGTGGTCCCTGGTGAAAATGAGTTAACACCCCTGGCTCAGAGGATGGGAACACTCTTGCTGGTATGTAGACTTCTCTTGCCTTCTCACTTGTTTAAATGAGATAGTGAGTTTGGCTGTAGACAGAAGAGAACGCACAAGTGGGGAAAACCACACAGTCATAGATCAGAGAGGTAGGTCAGGTTACTGGCTGTTAGGGAGGCTCCCAATGGAAGCACAGATGTTGTGGGATTGGTGGTGGGGCTTTGATATTTTGGTGGATCAAGAGGAAGAACTTTACCTATCATTTTCTTTTCTCCCAGTTTTTTTGTACTGAGGAACTATTTCAAGGCTATGGAATAGTAAAATCAAATCAACATAGAAGCCTGCCAGTGGCCCCGCTCCTGCGTGCCCCTGTCTGGCGTGCTCACCTGCTGCACAGGGACAGACAGAGGCTGGATCACAGCTGTGGTCACGCCTGTCTTTGGAGATGATGATCCTATTGTCAGGGACACAGAGGTTGTTTTCTTCTGAGCTCTGGAAAACAGGGAGGCAAGTGTTCAGTCAGAATCTTTTTTTAAAGCAGGAATTACTCTTTAAAGCATTTCCATAGAATAGCCCAGCTACTTTTTGTGTACTTAAAAGGGCTTCAGCTCTCAAGTGATTCAGAAATGGGAACAGTTACTATAGCTGTGGCCAGTCTATGCACATAAGGCACCTCAGTGATACTAGCAAAATAAACACAAGGATAAAAGTAGCTGTCACAGCATCCTTAGTGAGGATAAAGTATTGATGTTGAAAATCCTGAGAGAAAAGAAAATACTTAGAAAAAGTCTAATCTTCAGCAGTAAGATATTTCAGAAGATATTTGAAATCTACAGGATTAGGGCTCTATATTTAATTCAATGTTCTGGTGGTCTATTTTCAGTCCAGCAGCTGTTCTTTGTTCTGGATCTATATTTTGTTAAGTTGAGAGTGCCTTGAAACTTTTGTCTTTCTTAGTGCACAGAAGTTAGCAAGGTACAGCAGAGACAAAGGTTAAAAGGAATTGATTTCTAGACCTTGTTTGGTTCACTCATTGGCTGTGGAATCCCAATCAAGGCATGTAACTTCCCGAAACTTGAGATCCTTGTCTGAAGTGGGAGGTGGCAGAGTACCTATGTGATCTTATTAAAAGTCTCTTTATCATTATTAATATTTGGTAATTATTTGATGTTGAATGCATACAATTGTTATGTATATATACTAGCAGATCAAAAGAATTTGTTAACACACTCTCAATATTCATAGACTTTTCTACAAAATTCTGACAGATTTTATTTGAATTTTTGAAAACCAATTAAGATATTAACATTTTACTAATAATCCATGTGTCTTTGTAGGAAGAACTAAATTTTGAGATTTTCATGACAAGATCAAAGTAGAAATAGTCTCTATCCAAATGGAAACACATTGCTGGCCCAATGAGATCTTTTCTAGTTTATGTAACTACATCGATCCTCATTTATTTTTAGTAGTGATTTCATACATTTTCTCTCAATATGACTTTTCTTTTCATAAATTTATAACTGTTGTCTTTGAAACTAACATTATATATGTTTAGATTTTGGCATATTGATGATGAAATGCAGATTTCAAAGCTCAAATTCATAACTTAAAAATTATGCCCCAAGTTCAACCATTTGGTCTGACTGACACCAGCTGACCTTTTCCTTGAAAGTACAACACGGCGGCCTCACACCCCCACACTCCCGCCGCCAGCCTTCCCTGTGTAACTGAGGAAATCGTAGGCACTTACTGTGGCATCGCTCCAGGTTTTGAGAGGAAAGCTAAACTTTCACTGTCAGAATCTGTTGAACTGGCACCTGAAAGAGTCAAAAATAATAATAAAATTAAGATGTAAATAGTAGCTATAATTGCTTCAAAGAATAATGTTCTTTATTTTTAAAGAATAATATAGTCTGTTTTGAAATAGAGAACGGTTCAGACCATTTTTACTTGGATTGTATTTTCAGAAAATCATTTCCAAAAAAACTATTATGAAAAGCTGTCTTCAAAGCAACAATGTTTTTAATCCCTGATTTATTATTAATTTCATTTTTATCAGTTTGGCCATCACAACCATACTTTTAAATGGCTTATAAACTCTGAAATAAATTTCAGTGTGTCTGTGGGCAAAACATTCATGGTTTTAAATTTTAACCATTTCCCAGGAGACTTAATGGTGTGGATTATTAATGTCTTCATCACTCATTAATTAGGAAATGCTTTCTGACTCTTGGATAAAAGGGTTCATTCTTGAATAAAGGGGTCTCTGATTTTGGACCATGTTTTCCCACATTCACTTGCCTCATTACCATTTTTGAATTAAGGGTCAGATTTTTAGTCAAAATGCATACTGTACTTACATTTTAATGCTCATCTATTTTGTGATGAGAGATTTGAGGTGGCGTTTAAAATAACTGTGATGGTTAAAAGTATATTTTTGATATTTCCTTCATATGACTTGAGTTATTCAAATTACCTATTTTAAAAGTATTTTAATGTAAAATAATGCATACTTATGGAAAGGTAACCAAATAGCCTAGAACTGTGTGATACTGTAGTAAAGATCAGTTGGTGCCTTCCTTAGTGCCATGCTTCATATATTAGCAGCCTGGTGTGTGTTTTTCAGATAAATTTAATGTATCAACATACATACATTTATATGCATAGTTACAAAAATGGAATCACACTATATGTATTCTTTGCAATTAGTTATTTTTGCCTATCGATACATTTAGAACAGATACATTTACTGAAGTCTCTTGGATGGCTGCCTAGTGTTCCTTCCCATGACTACAGTCCATTTTTTTTCCAGCCTTTTATTGATGTGGAAACCATCATGCTTAGGTAATTCTGCTGGAATGTTTGCTGTCCCTTCCCATTTATTTCTATAACTACCGCCTAGTCTAGGCTTTCTTCACCTACTTCCTGGACCACCGCAATAGAGTCTTATCTGCTCTCCCCATTTCTCACTCTTCCAAATTGGTCTTCGCCCTATGTCACCTGAATGTTCCTGTCTTCCAGAACCTCCGGAATGCCCACATTCACAGAACCCCAGTCCACAGAGCTGAACATATGGCCTGGTGTATATTCCATTAGGTAATGGGAACACAGCAGTGAAGAAAACAAATACACACACACACCTGCCTTGGCAGAGATTACATTCTTCAGAGAACATGCACGGTAGATAAGGTAAGTAAATACAGTATGGTGGTGAATGAAATGAAAAATCATAAAGCAGGGTAGGGGCGCCAGGCGCAATGGGAAAGTAGTGGGATGCAGTACTGAGTAGGGCGGAGAGGAAGGCTCCACCAGGATGGGGGCTTTAAACAAACGAAGATCTGAAGCCGGTAAGGGCTTTCCCTTCCTGGTCTTTTCCCAGGACTGTACCTTTAGTTACATTACTCATCTTCGTAGGAAACTCCTACCCAGCCTTTTCTTGATATTCTGTCTTTTAAGATCAGCCCCGTGATTTTTCTGAGCTCTGTCTTCTCGGAAATCCTAGTGTTCTTGTTTACATTACTCACACCACTTAAAATGGTGCATCTGCTAGAAAATTATAAGTTCTTTGAGAACTGAAGTGGTGTTAGGAAGGGAACTACCAATTTCCGAACACTTGCTATTTGCCTGGCAGTCTGCTAGGCACCTCATGGCACTTAATTATTATAATAATGAAGCTCACTAAGAGGTTAGTTATATCCAATTACAGATGAGAAAATTGAGGTACCAAGAGGTCAGGTAATTTGCATAAGGCCATGTAACTAGGAAGCAGTGGCGATGGGATTTGCACTTGGGGGTTTGGAGCTCATGGTCCATGACTTGCCCCTTCCACACGAGCACCGTGTGCCGTGCACATCTGCATTCCTCCGAGGGCTTGGCTTCATGCCTTGCTCGTGGCAGGCCTTTAACTTCTGGTGGAATGAATGAATGGAACTAAGGAATAGCAAAGCTTGTTTAGGGACGACGAGGAGTTGACTCTGGGTAACTAGAGAAGAGCAGTATCTTGGTGGCAGGGGACCGGGGGAGAAATGGTGGGAGGCAAGTCTAGAAATGAAGGGTGAAATACCAGGGCCACAGTGAGGCATCTAGGCTCTGAGAAGGGTGAGCGGGAAAATCAACTATGCTGGGGGAACTGAGGGACTAGGGGGGAAAGCAGAGCAAAACAAGCAGCAAACCATCTAAAACAGGTGACAGGGAAGCAGAAAGTGTGACTGCGACGAGGAGGCGAGAGCTGAGCAGGGGAAGAGCCGGTAGACTCAGTTTTCAGAAAGTCACGATAACATGAGGGAGGTTGGTTTACTGGAATCGTGGCAGTGTTAAGGAGGGGGCTGGCAAACTCTTCCAGGAATTACCAGACACTCTTGACGTGGTCTGAAATTAGGAAGGAAAGAGCTACTTTTCATATCAGTCCAAACATTTAAATCATTTTTTAAAATCCCCTATGATTATCTCTATTTGGAAAGACATTCTTTGTGAATTCTTTTTTACTACCTTTTTCCAACTGACGTTCAGAGAAAGGTAAAGGATCAAAACAAAAGCTGGCGTCCCCTGAGAAGACATGTGCTAGTTTTTGCACACCTGTCCAGCCCTTGTGAAATCTCAATGTCACCTTCTGTCTCAGGTGTCAGAGCAGCTCCTGCAGATGGCAGCAGATCAGATCTCCCCATGTGTGCCAGCAAGCTCCCTTCCCTGCCCTCAGGGCAACCCTCTCCTCTTCTGCCTCCTCCCTTTCGTCCTCTGCTCTGCACCTGCCTTCAGGAAACACCACTCCTGTCTCCGGTTAACATTTTTCTCTGTATTTATCAAACCATCACTCTCATTGTTTTATGTAGGTGCCAATCTCAAGGAGGCACACGTTCCCATCCTTGCAATTACTCCCCACCTGTGCATCAGCTATGCACCTGCTTGAATGCTAACTCTTTCTGTTCTGCCTCCCACTCAAGAGTGAAGGGGTCACAGGCTGATCATCTTCGCTCTGCTCTCAGGATAAAGTGCAGGGGGAAGTGTCACAAAAAGACGAGTCTCCTGCCTTGACTGTGAAAGTGGCCCCTTTCTGTTTTTAAAACTTATCCAGTTTAATCCTTCCTTGTAGGAAAAAAACCCATAAAATACACAACAGCAAAAATTAAAGAAAGAAATCATTTGGAATATCACCATTTATATATTTTGGAGCACATACTCTTGAAGTTTATGCCTATGTACATAACAAATAATAAAATACATATTTAAAGGATGACAATGTTATCGCACTGTCCAATTATTGTTTTCCTTGAATTTAATGCATGTCAATAAATAAATATGTACTTTTATAGTTTTCTAGTGGTTGCTTCAAACTCATTTGTGTGAATTTACCATAATTTTATTATTCCACTAATGGATATGTGTATTATTTCCATTTTTTAACATCTTGTCAGGAAGGTGTGTAAAGTAGCAATATATCAAAATGCCCATTTCCCCATACTCATGAAATTACTGTTTTTAATTATTTTTATTTTTGCTAATCTTGCATCTTTCATGATTTTTAAAAAACAAATGAGATATAAATCATACAGCTTTGACTTCAGGAAATAGGATGTCTTCATAAAAGCAGGTATCAACCATTAAAAATTATACATGGATGTGCACATTTTTTTAAAACCCTGAATGAGAATCTCATCATGGAATACATCCTTTTGTACCTGTTTTGGATTTCAAAATTTAAGGACTAAGGACATCCTGCCCCCATTCCTCACCTTTCTCTCTCCCTTCTTTTGCAGCTGCTGTAATTACCAGCATGACAACCATCATTTAAAACGTTAAAAAAAGTGAGTGTAAATTCTGTTACCACTACTTTCTAGTTATATGACCTCATGCACATTATTTAACGTCTTAGTTCCTCAACAGTTTCTTAAACAAAAATCAGTTAAATTAAAAAAAAAAACGGCACAATAGAGTATACAGAAGAAAATGTACACATAAAAAAGGATAGTGGAATTACATATGATTTTTATATTTTCTTTTTAATCTGTTTAAATTTAAAAAATCAAAATGCCCTTTTTAAGATAATAATAATGATGGCTCACACCATGTGCCAGGCACAGGTCTAGGCAGTTAACTCCCTCAGTCCTTATAACAATCTAATTTTCTCCAGGGAGAGACTGAGAAACTGAATTCAGGGACAGTAAATGACTGTTCAAGTTCATGGTGCCGGAACTAGGCTAGGCAGAAAATATTGTGAAGAATGGCCAAAACTGGACTTACACTTCTTCAGCTTCCCTTAACACATTTTCAAGAGCCAGCAGAAGAAACCCTATGTTCAGAGAGGCTTTTTCTTGCTGGGATCAACAGAAGCAGCTACTTATGTAACATCTTAGCATGCATCAAAATGTCACTTAACAAGGGCAGGTGTTTTATTGGGTTATTCGGAGAACTGAGAACCTATAAATAAATATCAAACAGAATCCACCAATATGCATCAAACTTGAGTATTCCTGCCCCATCCTCACCTTTTTAATGTCACTCTGCCCTTTTCTCCATCAGACCCAACTCCTTACCCACAAGGTCAGGTTTGATCCAGCTTCCTTCAGCCCACACTCAGGACACCCACCCTGTCCTCTTTGGAGCTCCTAAAGCTGTAACAATCGGTGTAATCCACTTTGCAGTCAGGAGGGGTGGCAGCAGTAGAAATGTGAGCTGTATTTATTTCATTCGTTTACATTTCCCTTTCCTATTTACATCCCGAAATTCTTGAGACTGTCTCCATACCATCTAGTCCTGGAGAGCACCTCCCTCACCACCTAGCACTCAGTGTGGGCCAGATTCTGCTTCCTGCCTCCTTTTCAAGGACTTCGCTGTCTTATTCTCCCTCCATTCTGCAGGACCTGTGTTTTTTTCTCTTGGATTATTCTCATTAGCATATAAACTCTATTAGTTCTGGTATGAAAACAAACAAAGAAACATACAAATGAACTGTCAAAAACCATTTTTCTTTTCAAACAATTGCATGTCTGGGTATTGATCCAAAGGAAACAAAAACACTAACTCAAAAAGGTATCTGCGCCACCGTCCTGTTCGCTGCAGCCTTATTTACTGTAGCAAAGACGGGGGAACAACCTGAGTGTCTTTAATGGATGGATGGATGAGTGAGAAAATGTCACACACACAGACACACACACACACACACACAGAATACTACTCAGCCAAAAAAGAAAGAAGGAAAGAAATCCTGAAATTCACAACCAAATGGGTGAACTTTGAGGGCATTACACTAAATAAGTCAGAGAAAGCCAAACACCGTAAGATGTCACTCATATGTGGAATCTTAAAACAAAAATACAAAGCACAAACCTAAAACCAGAGATACAGAGAACAACGCATTGGTGGGCGCCAGAGGTGAGGGCTGGAGAGGGGGTGAGATGGGTACAGGGGGTGAAGAGGAACAAACTTCCAGTTGTAAGTCCCGGACATGTAACACGCAGCATGGCAACTACAGGACATAATGCTGTGTTATATGTTTGGGAGTTGCTAAGGGAGTAGATCTTACAGATTCTCCTCACAAGAAGAAACAATTCCAACTATGTATGGTGATGGATGTTAACTAGACGCACTGTGATCACTTTACAATATATACACCTAACAAATCACTACACTGTTCACCTGGAACTATTGTCATCTGTCAATTATACCTCAATTAAAAAATCCTTTTTGACCCCACACTGTTTTGTACATAGAGGCCCATATCTCTGCTGGTATTTGAAGAAGACATGCCCAACAATCTATTATTATTTATTTGTTGCTTCTCCTTCCACATTTTGCTAACTTTTCTCAACTCATTGCATTTGATCGTTGGTCCTTTCCCATTGCCCAAATCCCTCTTGTTAAACATCCTCAGCTGCTCTACCCAGCATTTCCTCCTGTCCTCATCCGACCAGACCCTCAGCAGCAGTGGGCAGAGCGGGCATCACCCTGCCTCCTGAAACACTCTCTCATGCCTCCCCCCAAAAAACACACACTCTGCTGGTTTCTCCCCTACCCCAGGGGCTCACCTTCTTACTCTCCTTCACTGGCATCTCCCCTTCTTGGAATTTCCACAGGGAGGAAGGATTGTCCAGGCTCAGACCTGGTCCCCTTTCTCCCTGATAGGCCTGTCCAGTAACATGTCCAGTCCCATAGCTTTAGCTACCATCGACATCCTGACACTCCCAAATGTTTTACTCACCCTGTGCATTTGACTACACTCATGTCCAATAACATGACATATCCACTTGGCTATCTAAATAGAGGCTTCAAACTTAGCACGTTCAAAACACAACACTTACCTCCCACTGTCTCCTGACCCTGTCCCTCCCCAGTCTTCCCCATTTCAGAGATTGGCAACATTGCCCACACCAATAGTAAAGCTGAAATCCATGGAGACACCTGACTCCTTTCCTCCCCTCACACGCTCATCAAATCCACCACATGGCTTTTGGAGTCCACCTGACTCTCCATCACCTCCATGTACACCACCACCTCCTGTAGTACAGTCATTTCTCCTCTACCACAGCAACAGGCTTCGAGCTGGTCTTGCATTATACACTGAAGCAAGTTTGATACAGGGTGGGGCCAAAGTAGGTTTACAGTTGTTCATGTGGCAAATAATACTGAATACAATGATAAATACTAATGCAAAAATAAACTGTGTTTCAGATATTCAAAACTGTAAACCTACTTTGGTCCCACCCTGTATAAATCAGTTAACGTGGCTTTTCAGTTTAAACCCTCCATGATTTACAATCTTATGTAGATAGACCTCACACTGCTAACAGTGACCACGAGGCCCCAAGGCCCCACGTCCCCATAAACTGGCTGCTGGCCAACCCTCCAAGCTGCCTTTTCTCTGTTATGTTCCTGCTACCTGGAACTTCCTTCTGCTCCTTGAACACATCTGGTCTTCCCTTCCCAGGGAAGGGCCTTGGGATTGTGCCTTCTGTGTGAAACACTCTTTTCCCAGTCTTCCTATGGGTTTCTTCTCAGGGTTCTGGTCTTAGATCAAGTGTCACCTCGTCAGAGAGGCCTTCCTGATGGCCTTCACCCATCAGCCACCATTACTTTCTTCCTGGCACTTGCTGGTGCTGGAATTATTTGTGAGTTTACTCTCCCTCCTCTTCTGGAGAGTCAGCAAAGTGCGAATGTGAGCTTATCCTCTTCACCAATGGGTCCCCACTGTCTACATGGCTCTTGCCTTACAGTAGTTCCTGAGTAAACACTTAATGGAATCTGAATAGTGCTCAGTATGTGCCCTGAAAAGTGCTTTGCTCAGATCCTAAATCCTGTTAGTAGCCTGCAGTGATCACAGGTAGACTACAGCTACCTCAGTAACGAGTTCATCTACCTTTTACTCTGTAGTGGTGGAGAAGGCAAACTCATGAGTCAGACCACCTGAGTTTGAATTCTGGAACCCCACATGTGAGCCTGTGCACACACGTGTGTTGAGTGTGATTTGTGGCTCTACTCTGTAAGCTTCAGTGTCCTCTGTCATACAGTGGGGGTCACTTTTGTAAAGATGAAAGATTAAGTAAAGATAAAGTGCTTGGTTCCTAGTTAAAACTAAATAAACAGCTACTATTCTTAAGTTACAATTTCTTTTGTACCATTCTGAAACTTGATGCATAAGAAAGTGAAATTTACAGTTTCCAACTAGTAGGTTGTTAAACTTCTAGGGAAGGCTTTGCTCCGATTTTTACATTTTACAGAAAACTTCCTACCCTCCCAAAGACCCTCCCTGACTACATGCTGAAATATTAATAACATGCTCTAGGAAACAATTCAATCAAGATATAACTTAGTCTTTTTAGTGCTGGATCAGTAAAATATAAAAATTTATTACTTTCAGTCATAATAGCCTAAGAATTTATCTCAAGTTCTGTTCTCAGGGATAAAAATACACTGAAATCTCTCAGGTTTAAAAAAATTTTATTATTCATATTTCACAAGGCCAGTGAGCTAGTTTTTTTATATTAGGCACAGGAGACCGAATCTTAATGGTCCTTTATCCTGACTCTGTCCAGCCTCCTTACCCTCCTCTCCACACACAGTCTATCTGGAGTCGCAGAGGCCCAACGGCGGCGGGCTGGCTCTGTAAGTAGTGTTACCATGTGCAAAACTGCGTGCTGGGAAAAAGCCCACTGCCTTTGTTGAAGTCCGGGGCGTGAAATGGCAGATAGAACTAGAGGTGCATTTTCCCGTATCGAGGACTGTCGGTTCAGAAGCCTTGCATGGAAGAACCAAATTTAAATAAAATTAGAGACCGTGTTGTGAATGTTTTTGGTCTACCAGCGTGAGACACTGAAACTGGTTTCAGAGCTAGAGACATTTTTCCTTTTTTCATACGAAAAGTGAGGATATCTTACACACATTGCAGTTAATTTTAAAGTTCCTTTGTGACTGTATAGCTCTTTATATATTTCTATTGTATCACTTGTTACAATATCACTTATCATTGTACGTTCTGTTGTTTTTAATGTGCTCCTCTCTGCTGTTAGGTATCAGGAATTGTGTCTTAATTATATTTGTGCCTGCACTGTCTTGCACCCAGTGGGGCCTTAAAAATGCTGGCTGAATTGAGTAGATAGGCTATGACTTTAAAGTGAATTCATTCAGCATATTATAAAAGCAATACACACTAAAATTCACCACATTTCTAGCAGTGCTGAAGCCAATAAAGCTTTTAATTTTAAGGTGCTCTATCTGAACTTGGATTTGGGAGACAACTCTGATCATCATTAAGGAGCAGGTTTTTAATGGAAGTTTAAGTTCCCTCTATTATATTCTAAAAACACTTCAAGAAGTTTGCTACCCAGCCTGCCCATAACTAATACTACTAACTTATTAAATGTTAAAAATCATTGTCATTCTCTTTCTATTACTTTAGCACTTCAATATGTGTATGACATAGTGGTTAAGATTATGGGCCCTGAAGAGAGACTGCTTGGGTTCAAATCCTTGTATAACTTTCAATGAGTCCCTCTAACCTCTCCGGGTCTCAGTTTACTCACTTGTAAAACGGGAATGCTAGTAATACCTCATAGGCTAACAGTGAAGTTCAAATGGAGTTTGAAGTTACATATGTATATTACGTGTGCATTTATAAGTCCCGTGCAAGTATTAGTTACTGCCATATACAGAACGTTTGCTTTTATTAACAGGACATGGTCCCTTGAGGAGCTCACAGATGTTTGCTTTCAAAGATAATGCAGAAGAACCTTTTCCTAGAAGCAAAGGTACACACTCTTAGCGAGTGGTAATAGTTACTTCTATAAATTGTCAGTTCTTGAAGGAGCTATACATGATGGCTCACATCCTGATTTTTTTCTGTTTTAAACAAGGAAGAAATTTGGTGGTACTAGACAGTTAAAAGTAGTAGAAAGATGAAGAATAAGGTCATGGAGACCTCAGGAATTTAAATTTTCTTTATATGCATGGTCTGGCACAAATAATGCCCCTTTTATTACAAAATCATAAGAATGTAATTATATAACATAACTATCACACTCAGGCACACCATATGACATTTTAACTGAAACGTTCAAATTAAAACTATAAATTAGTACACCCATATTATTATTACTCTGTCAACCACACTCATGCAGGCATTACTTCTGCCGGACACTGTGTTTTACTAATTTTGAAAAGCAACCAATTAACAGGATACACATCGATTTATGGATTTAGGGAATAATGTAAGACTGTGGTGCTTAAAACACTTTCAACTTAAGCTACTGGTGTTGGTCAAAACCCTGACTGGGTAGCTCAGTTGGTTAGAGTGTTGTCCCCATATGCCAAGGTGGTGGGTTCGATCCCCGATCAGGGCACATACAAGAGTCAACCAGTGAATGCATAAATAAGTGGAACAAGAAATTGATGTTTCTCTCTCTCTTTCACTCCCTCTCTCTAAAATTCAATCACTTAAAAAATTGTTGTCATTGGCCAAAATATAGTAATAATGTAAAACTAAATACTTTGATACCAAGTTTTCTAATTCCCTACAGTCTGAGTCTTGTCAGATGTACTTAAAAAATATTTATTTGTTCTCATGAAAATTTCAACTTCGGTTGATAGCTATAGTACTTCAATATGTCTGCATTCTTTTTTCACTAGAGAAACCAAAAATAAATTGGGTGTTTTATATTTTAAATAAATTGAAGTTAATGTAGCTGAAATGTCTCAGATTAAAAGGAACAAATACTGACATTAGACAGGGTCGGTGCTTTCCTAAGTGTCAGAACCAATCAACTTGGTTATAAAGTTTTCAGGAGAAAGGAGTTTTGAATGACAACACCATTAGGCTGTTTGCATTGGAAAAAGCATATTCACAACGAAGCTCTGCTGAAACCAAAGCTGTTAGAACATTCACACTGCTTTACGGCACACCTTTCCTCACCTTCAATGAACACCTCCGCAGACGTTGTGTCTGAGCCGCTGGGGTTCGTAGCCAGACAGGTGTAGCGACCTGTGTCGTCCTCAAAGGCCTCTGCGATGACCAGGGTGTGGCGGTCCCCACCCTCACAGTGGATCTGAATATCGGGAGTGTTATGTAGCTCCTTCCCCTCACAGAACCATCTGCAGGCCAAATGGAAGTCAAAGGGCAAGAGAGAAAGAAAGGGAATGGTGATGCTTACAATAACAGAGCAGAAGTGAAAGGCTGGTTGCTATGTAATCAGATGCTTGTCTGATCAAAAAAGATCTGTCTCAATATTACTAATGGAAACTCTACAATTTAGACCGTGAAATTAATGACTAGACAATTCCCACAGGTTTTGCTGGTAAAGCGCCTTGTACATTTTGTCAACATTGAAATGAGTGACATCGTTAAACTTGGAAAGACCATTCCAGTTACAAAAGAAAAGCAACAGAATTTCAAAGTGCCTTACAAAATGTTTTATAATGAATGACTCTTACATTTATTACAGTTTTATCTATAATTTCTTATCTAAAGAAAAATATGAAAGTAATATAAACGTTATGCTCAAAATATCTAATGTATCAAGGGAAACTAATCATCGAGTTAAAAAAATCATAGGCAGCAATATTTTTGTTGACCCTAAGACTTCTGATCAGCTGAGCAATAACAGATTTAATGCCTTCCACATTTCTGATATTTACAAAACTTTCTAGCAGACCGCTTGGCTTCTACGACCAGAGAAACGGAACAGTTGTAACTCATTCTTGCTGGTCAGCACTCTTCCTTTCCCAAACAACCAGGGCCGCAGTCGGTCAGTGTGGGAGGCTGTGGGCTGCCAGGCCCTTTCAGCTCAGGTTCGCTCTCACACTCTTCCCTTTATTCCCCCGGCACCAGCACCGCAGACTCTCCACAGGAGTTTTGTAAAAACGACGAAGCTGTCCCAACCTCCTCCCCGCAAAATGTGATTTATTTTTTAAGAAATATGTAGGAATGTGTCACAACTAAACGGATTGAAGTCTCTGGGACTGTATTGTCCACTTAGCTCTTAATCTTGCTCTTGGATATTTTCTCTGAGTCTAATCTTCTGGAAAATTCTCTGGACTTGGTACCCTTTTGTGAAACTATGACAGGAAGACTATTTCTATATTTAGATAGCATAATATAGGTGTTTTGTCTATATTTAATCTGAAAATAATGTTAACAAAACAA
Source organism: Phyllostomus discolor (assembly GCF_004126475.2). Classification (NCBI taxonomy): domain Eukaryota; kingdom Metazoa; phylum Chordata; class Mammalia; order Chiroptera; family Phyllostomidae; genus Phyllostomus; species Phyllostomus discolor. Next base: position 29,074,266 of record NC_040910.2, on the reverse strand, counting down.
ATCTGTTTGCTAATATTCAGGGTATTAACTCCAAAAACTATATTTAAAAGTAAATATGGGATACTCACAAAAGAACAGATATGACTTGTGGAATTAAAATACATTAAACAAATACCAGCCAACTGAGCATCCTATGTAATGCAATGCATAATACTTTTTTTAAAATTCTTACCCAAGGACATTTTTTCATTGCTTGTTTAGAGAGAGAGGAAGGGAGAGAAACATTGACTGGTTGCCTCCTGTATACACCTGGACCAGGGGTTGAACCCACAATCTAGGTATGTGCTCTGACCAGGAATTGAAGCCTCAACCTATCGGTTATGAGAGGACACTCCAACCAACTGAGCCGCACCAGCCAGGGAGTATATCACTTTTGAGGCAATTGAGAAAAGCAGTATTTCTTGTTTCTGGGGTAGTTTGTGGTCCCTGTGTTTTCATCAAGTCTTCCAGAACATTCCAGACTAGAACCATGTTTCAGTTCCTTCTTTCCTGTTCCCTTTCCACAGTCATAGTCCAGATCCTTACTCATGAGAACTATGGCTTAAATTTTAATTGCTCTGAAGTCTTCTAATTGATCTCTTCATCTCCAGGAATTTACGGATCCTTCTTATATCCCAAATCAGATTCAAGTTCTTCAAACTCTTCCCTACATACATCATTCCCTAAACTTCAGATCCGAATTGAGGCATTTCATGTAACTTAGCCCTGATTTTGTTTTCAGTCATTTTCCTATACTAATCCTTTGTTTCTGTCAAATATTTGCAGGGATTTATTGTTCCTGACATAGCCCTCATGTATTATTTGCCTGTTTTCACCTCCTTGAAATTCTCCCCTTACACTCTTCATTAATCCCATCCAAGAGCTACTCCTCCTTAACAGCCATTCGAAGGACTCCTTTAACAGATTAAGTTCAACCAAACACTCGTCCGCCGGGCTTCTCCCGTGTGGAAGGCATTGCACTACCTACCACAGGTGGTAGAAAGAAGAATGCCTGGTAAACCCTGAAAAAGGGAAACCTCTGCTAACTCCCCGAGGGAATGTCGTATCTTGACCCCAACTCGTAGCTCAGCCAGCTGACAGCCTGCAGGCTTGCAGCCTGTTTTCATATGGCTCACAAGTGAAGAAATGGTTTTAATCTTTCTAAATGTTTGAGGAAAAATAAGCAAAAATATTTTGTGACTTGGACAATTATTTAAAATTCAAATGCCATAATCTGTACCTTTTTTTTAGCGCAACCGTGCTCATTTGTGTATCATCTGTGGCTGCTTTTGTGTTATAATGACAATGCTGAGCAGTTGCAAAAGATGGTAGGGCCCACAAATCCTAAAATATTTACTGTCTGGACCTGAATAGAAAAAGTTGGCCAACTCCTGCTCTAATTTCTTGCTCCTCAAAGTGTGATCCTTGGACCAGCAGTGCCGGCGTCATTTGGGAATTGGTTAGAAAGGCAGAATCTTGACCCTCATCCCAAATCTACTGAATCAGTTCAGGTCCCCTTGGTAATTCACGTGCACGTGAAAGTTACGAAGTTCTGGTCTATTACGTTTGGATCACACTAGTTTGCTCCACAGAGTCCTGGCTTTTTCTCTAGGTTATTTATTCACTTCTTTAACATAGCAAACATGTTTTATGTGTTTTGTACCTCTGCACATAAGTGCAAGAAAAATTGTGTTCCATTTCTTTCTTTCTTTCTCCTCTGTAGGAAAAAAACCTTTGCATTATTCATTTGATAATTGATGATATATCACCTTAGGGTATCTTCTGTGTTGTTTCCTTATTCCACTATTTGAGATCGATTGCTTTATACCTTATTTTCCCAGCTAGAAAACCAATCCCATTGCAGAAAAATGCATTTTTTAAACTATTTTCAGTGATCCATGGTGTATTGCATACAGCCGATGCTTTACAAACATTGCTACTCATTACTTTAGAATATGCTTTCCATGAATGAATCAATGGTGAAGGATGTGTGACCTACTAGATTTGGAAGATACTGCATCCTGTAGATTAGTTCTTGACATTTGCAATTTGCATTTTCTTATTAAAGGCCCTGAGAAGTCATGCAGGAAAAAAATTTGTTTAACATTGTCTAATCTAGTGTTTAACTTGACTATGATTTTTTTAAATTTAGCATCTACTAACAGCCCTTGTGTAGTTACAGAATGCTTTTCCAGCATATTTACCCCACAGAACTTGTAGTTTTTTAAAAATAAATTAAGATCAATTATAATCTGGACAATGATGATGAGTATAAGGCTAAAGAAAATAATCAGTAAGCACAATAAAATAATTGAAATACATTTTAATACTGGCAGAAAGATTAAGGCAACAAATGCATTTTCTGCAACAGTTTAACAAATCTATTTAGTCTCCTGAAATGGCTCATTATGTCTTCCACACTTGCATATGGTGAAATGGTTGGTGCTGACCTGGTTTTTTTTTTAAGATTTTGTTTATTTATTTTTAGAGAGGGAAGGGAAGGAGAAAGAGAGAGAGAGAGAAACATCAACGTGCGGTTGCTGGGCATCATGGCCTGCAACCCAGGCATGTACCCTGACTGGGAATCGAACCTGCGACACTTTGGTTCGCAGCCTGCGCTCAATCCACTGAGCTACGCCAGCCAGGGCTCTGTTTTTTTGTTTTTAAACCTCATGCTTTTGTTTCCCCAACTCTGTGAGTAAAATTTCAAAAGCACCTCAGATTCTAACCCATGGAAGAAATAGTGCACAGAAAAGACTACATTTGCCTGAATCAGGTGGTATGTACATTAACTAACATAAGTCATTATACTGCACTGACATGTCAGGGAAGAGTCAGATTGTCCCTGATTCAAGTACCTGTCAAGTGATCAGTTCTATGCTGTTCAACTGTGGTAAGATAGGGTGGAAACCAGGAGGAGGAGGAAAAAAATGCAAATATTTAGATGGTAGGCTCCCTTTAGTAACAAAAAGTGCAGGATAGTTCCTGGACAATATTTAGATAAATGTGCGTGTAATTTATGATGGGAACCATTTGCACATTGAAGCTCCTAATGGCCTAGCAAGAGGCCCCTCCCAGGATGGCCCATTCTGAGCTATAGTGAATGCTCTCCTTCAGCATTCCCTCCATTTGAAAACTAACCAATCCAGAACACTGCTTTCTCCTCCACCCCCTCCACACACAGGGCTATTATTCCACCCCTTCTCTTAACTACCCCTGGGCCAGGGAGCATCCAGAGACAGCCCCTATGCCCCAGAGCCTGCTGAAATTACTCAGACCAGCCACTTCCCAACCTGTCTACTGCTTCATCCATTCCTCCCCATGGAATCCACAACAAAGACTCTTCCCTGGTTTCAGTTTGCTCCCACTGCCTCCTGGCCACCTCTGAGGCTTCCCTGCACCCCTGCCCCACCCGCACCCTCACGAAATTTGGGAACGATGATAGTTCTCAAGGACATGTACAAATTCAAATGAAGGGAAAGAGAATTACGGTAACATTTACTGAATGATAATTATACGCTACATATTTATTTTATTTCTCACCAACTCTTTAAAGTAGTTTATCACATTTTTAGATACAGGCAACTCTCGTTTATCTACAGAAATGAAAAAGAAGAAGATAATCTTCCAGGTAATCTTCCAAATTCCACTTTCCTTAATACATGTTGCTTCACCTTTCATCAAACTTTTTACTGTGAAGATTAACAAGTGTTAACAAAGTTTACTGACTCTTCCTTCTGATCTCTGGTAGGGCTACTGAGCAGCTACACAGCGACAAGCTGAGAAGGAAACCTTCACACCCCAGTGCGTGTGGTGAGTCCCTGCTCAGAGGCGTTGAGAGTGTGAGACTGGCTGTCAGACTTCAAGGCCCGACACAGGCTATGAAAATAGTCTTGGCTGACTTGGGAAATAACATGTAAAAGGGTTAGGAGATGCGGTCATCTTCATTCATTCAATCCATCGAATGTTTCTGTATTCATCCAGGGGCTGATTGTACTTCAGTTCCAATCCAAGGCACTGATGGGGGTAAAGATGTCAGCTAGGCTGGGTTTTGTATTTCATGAGATTACTGGTTGGGGTAGATAGAGATGGAAATCCAGTTACACACGGGGAAATGCTGAGTACACTTCATCTGATGAACTGAGGTTCTTCCATTATGTGCAAGCCTGTACTGCCTAAGAAAATCTTTAAAAGTTGGTCATGGCTTCATAGTTTGCTTTGGATAAAATACGTAGGTTGAAATCAATTGATTAGAGAGAGAATGATGTAGATGGACTTCATAAGTCTTATATTTTTGCTTTCAATTCATAGGGGATTCTAACACAGAGGAAAAAAGGATTGTAGAATTTAAAGCTCAGTAGGATGGCACATTTCTTTTTATTATTCTGTGCTAGGATATTAAAATCAACATTGATATGTATATATGGTATATATCTTTTATATATCCCAGCCTAAAAGTGAGATGGTGTCAAAAATTCAAGGATCCTACTATGGCACCAGCAGGATGTGGTAGGACTGAAATTCAAGAAGGTATTTTTATGTAGAAAAATTCAATATGGGATGGGGCAAAAGTAGGCTTACAGTTGCTTGTATGTAAAATAATACAATAATAAATAATAATAGGAGAACAAACTGTTTTGCACATCCACCATGGCAAACCCACCTTTGACCCACCCTGTAGTTAACTGTTCATACTCTGCCATTCAAGGAGTAACATCTGACTTTGTCTGAAGCCCTCTGTTGGAGGAGAGTGGCTGCGACCAAGGTGTGGTTAGATCAAAAGAAGTCAGAAGGACAACCAGAATCAGGGGCATCCCAGCTGCTTCTAAGCAAGTGGCTATTTTTGAAAATCATCAATCGCTTCCATTCTTGGGTAGTGTAAGAACATTTTCCTCCCTGATGTGGCCTTCCTTTTTTCTTCTCTTATGACCCTGGCAACTAGCGGTGGGCCTCAGAACTGTGTTTGGGAGTTGGGATATACATCTGGGAGTGCTTGAACACTCTGGTTCTCTGAGAGAGGGCAATATTGTTGATTTTTATAAGAATAAACTCAACCACTTAAATGAGAGGAACTAACAAATCCACTGGCAAAGTATAATACATACTATCCAGTGTACTATACTAATAGATTATGTTTTAAAAAATCACATATGGCATCACTTGGCTTACAAGCTGACTACTAAATATCTATTCTGATTCTACCACTTAAAAGGAAAGAGGATTTTATGACTAACGGTTTCTCTTGGTATCTTTATTTTTTTGAACCACAACTATATATCCCGGAAATTTTCTGTGTCCTGCATTTTAAACATGTGGCTTTTAAAATGAACAAATCTGACTTGTAAAAGTTACAAAGCTTCATCAGTGAATCTTGGCTGATGGTCTCCAACTCTGCTAAGGAAATGGTAAATCTTAGAAGTCATTTAATAGAAACAATAAGGTGCTTTAAAATAAAAACCTTTGAAAAACAGTTGAGTTTTTATTTTCTCCTCCAAGCCAGCTTCCTGATGCTCAGAGGGAAACACAGTTAAGTTGAAAGATGTCTATTTTTGCTCCACCACGCCACTGATTCGTACTTCCTAGAAAAATGTATCTTCAAAAGGATGTCAGTGATGATTGCAGGCTGGCAAATTTAGCCCGCAGCTGCCCCTTCTCCCAGAGTGCGAGCAGCCGCATGGTTGAATGGAAGTGCACGCCTGAGGAAAACTGAAGGAACCAGTCTCTTTAATGTTATAACCAAAATAAAGGGCAGGAAAAAAAGAAAAAACCCTGGAGACATCAATGGTTCCGCGGTGGTTATATTTTCCAGGTGTTCCTTTCTCCCGAAGGAATGGCGGTGCTCTGCCGTGAACTGGAGAGCCCCCCAATTGAAACTGGCAACTTAAGCCCAAGATGAATTTTGTTTATGCCTAACTCAAAGTCGGGCTGTCTGTAAATATCACATTTCATACATCCGCAATTAAACACCAATTAATTTTCATGGGGTACTTTTTGTCTTGTCACCAAAGATTTCTTAATTTTTTACATATGTTCGTATTAACCACACACAGGACACACCATGTTTATTCTGTCATGTGGATTAATAGGCAGACCAAAGAGAAATTAGTCCTTGTCTAAATGTACTATGGCTATAATTTCAGGAGTGCTTAGCTCAAAGACCAACAGCTAAATTTGTGTGGGTGACAGATGTACTTTAACCCTATGATCTGAAAGAGACCAATACATAGATTGCCTTTTTTGAAACTCAAAGCCCAGGAAATGATAACATAGGTTTTGATCCCAAACAAGACCCACGTCTAGCAATTCTTTCCTCTAACAATCTTGCTATCTCCTAAGAAAGAAAGATAGAATAGAAGGGGAGGGCAGTTGAGATCAAACTAAACTTCAGAAATGATTACATCTTGTTTTGTATGGACCACGAGAGGTAGCTTTGTGTTTGAACACCATGAGCATGCAGATATTTAGTCATTCTCCCTAAAGAAAAACAACTATAAAAGTAGGCATCAGAAATCGACACTATTTGTGCTGCAAGGAGCTGCTAAGCTCTTAGATGGCTCCTAATATTTCCTGCATTGGTGATGGAAGACAAAGGATGGATGGAGGACTGGGGGAGTCAGCAGTCCTGGCCCAGAGGCCAGCTAAGCTGAACTGCGGTCCTGTTGTCCTCTCTATAAGAGAATAGAAGGAAACGAGCCTCCAAAAAGGCTCGTTTCCTTCTTTGTGAGATGTGAGGAAGGAGCCAGCTCAGTGCTATCTCGAATGTGTCACAAGAAAGCAGTCCTGAAGCAAGTTGGCAGATACAAGTGAAAAAGGGTTCTGTAGCCAATTAGGTTTACAGAGCCCTGGGTTAAACAAAATTAAAACATCTGTCTTCAGTAACTTTGTACGGAGTTTCCAAGAGAGAGAACAATGGGAGGCTAATTCTCAGTCTTACTTGACCATGGAATGGGTGGTTAGAGAATCATGTTGGAGAGTTAGTGTTCTGTGGACCACGGTTTGGAAAACACTGGGTTGAATTATATCACTAACATCCTATCTCACTCTACAATAGTATTGTAACATTTAATGCTGATTGCTAGCATCTCATCTGTCCTTGACTGTTAACTCTTAAGAATTTTTTTGGGGGGTGGGTGGGTGTGGACAAGCTTCCATTTTCATGGAACATGAAATTACTGTTGTTGTTTTTTTAATTCCTCTTTTGGAAAACAGGGTGATCATATAATGTCCAAGTCAGGATATTTCTGAGAGTAAAATAGGCTACTATTAGTTATGGAATAAACGGGAATTGTTCCAGGCACACTATGATGTGGTGTCCTCATACTTAAACTTCACTGTGAAGAGCAACATGAAATTGTGATTTTGGCTTCACTGCATATTTTGACTCTCTGCAAATGCGATTCATTCCCCTGGGTAGACAAGAGTAAATTTCACAGTCTATGAGGGGGAAAAAGGATTCCCAACCCTCCTGTCACTCATTCACAAATTCTCAAGTTACACCTGTTAGTTAAAAAAAAAACAGATTCATCCTCATCAAGCCTCTATGCAAACACAAGAACAGGTCAGCACGACCTGACAAGTCACTCTTCAAAGTTCCCTACGGTGTGAAAATGTGTGCTGAATGCTTCCAAGCCTTCAAAGTGCTGGGGAAAGAATGGATTACACAGAGAGCCCGGGAGTGAGAAATCGCATACGTAAAACAGCTAGAGGTGCACATTCAGCTACTTTGTTGCTACAGTTAGGGCGGGTAATTATTAGCCATTGTTATAACTTGGATTACATTCCAAAGGGCATAAAATGAGAGGTGTTTTATTAGATCATGCTGTCAGTCTTCTATGCTTTTGGAACTTGTCCACTGAAATGCCATAATTACCTCAGAATTATGAAAGCCGAAATGACTACAGTCAAAGCAGGGCGTGGGGAAACAGGTCCCCTTGGTGTGTATTCAGCTCCACAGAACTGCAGAAAGCCACGTACGACAGTTCAAGTACAGACTCCTAGAAAGCCCGGTGGTTATCTCCTTGCGTGTGCTAAGCAAGTACACTGAACACAACTTTTCCCTGAGCAGTGGACCCTCTTTCCTCAAAGTCAATGAAAAAGAGATTTTGTCTACAATTTTTCCTGGTTTATTAGTCAGCCCCTCAATTTCTTGCTTTAGTCATGCTGCCAGCTACTCATGCTTAGGGGTAGGGGAGGAGGAACACAACAAAGTGAGGGCAGAGAATGAGGGGACAATACCTCTGTTTCTGAAAAAGCTGAAACTCTAGAAGTCAGAGGGATTTGCATCTCTATCTTTCATCTCATCTCTGAAGGAGCCTTCCCTCTGCTAACCCTGGGCTGGGTGAGGCCCCGTCCGCTGAGCCAAGCTCAGCTGCTCCCGGCGAGGAGGGCGGCATCACCTCCCAAATCTGGTGGACATTCTGGCAGAGGCTTAAGCTGGGCTCAGTGGCTTCCTCGCACAGTGTTCTGGCTCTCCTCTTGTTTGATGATGGAGGTCATTAGATCAAACGTGGCCTGGGTGATCTCCGAGCAACCCCAAGTCCAACGTCAGAAACAGAGTGAGTACACAGAGTTAAATTGTGCACCTGGCACACTCATGTCAAAGCCACCCTTTTCCAAAGTTCATTTCCCTTTTGTGTTCCTTCTAGAAGTTTACCAAGGAAAACTATAATAAATGAAATGAAATGAAATAATAAATGAAAGAAAAATGAAGTAACCACTGTGAGGGGGTGGGGGGACTCTTTTCATCAGACAATGAAAAGTGAATTGCAGAAGGAATTACATTGTTAGCAAGTCACTCTCAGGGGTCCTGCACCAACTACCCCATCAGCTAGAGAGCAAACACCTGCATCGAGAGTGCTGAGAGGTATTTTACACACACGCTCACACCTAGACAGCACCACACTGAGTAACTACACACACACACACACACACACACACACACACACACACGCACGCGCGCCTGCCCTGGATCTAACAGCTGAGAAGCTCCTTGCCTCAAGTTCCTGAAAGAGTCTCAAACACTGCGAATGCTGCTTTGTGCCTACCGTTCTGATTCTAGCCACACAGGTAGTTCTCTAAATCGCACCTGTCCTCTTCCTCCCCACAATTTGGATCAAATACATACTTTTGAGTTTGTAGAAAAGTGAGCCACTTCCCAAGAAAGCTGCCTCTGCTGCTTTTTCCCCTTGGATCCCGGGCGTGCAGAGTGGTGGCTGGAGCAGGGAGGGGACTCAGGTGTGTGAACAAGACCAGGAAGTGAGGACTAATTATACCTTGGCATATTTGGCAATCTGAATAACAAATAAAATGGCATGTTTCATTTCAGTTGGTTTTTCAGAGCAAATTACCTCAGGCTGGTATTTCCTTACAATGGACTACATTTTTTAAGGCACTGCAATTAATGGTATGGTCAGACAGAGACTTAAATCTTTTTCTTTGAAAAACATGGATTTTCATGAAGAAAATGTTTTTTTTTTAATTCTCACCCAAGGATTTTTTTAATTGATTTTATTTTTTTGTGGTGATAATATGATTTATTTTTTCATTGTTTTTTTCATTACCATTTAGTCCCTTTATGCCTCCTGCCCCCAGAAATCACCACACTGTTGTCCATGTCCATGAGTCCTTTTTCCTTCTTGCTCAATCCCTCCACCCCACCCTCTGCCACTCCTTAGCTGTCCTCCTGCCCTTTATCAATGAGTCTGCCTCTAACTTACTTGTTAGTTAAGTTTGTTCATTAGATTATAGTGAGAGAGAGTAAGGGGTGGGGAAGAGAGAGATTGAGGTGAGAAACAGCAATGTGAGAGAGAAACATCAATGAGTTGCCTCCTGTACCCACCCTGACCAGGGACCAAACTTTCAACCTCGGTGTATGACCTGACTGGGGATCGAACCTGCAACCTAAAAACTCTCCTTTTAGATGACAGTTAGAGCACCTACTGCCTGGCTACATTCCATCATTCCATTTATCCTGTATGCCTCTGTGATCACACAACACACACTTTTTAAAAATTAGCTTCAGAGGCACATAAAAACTTTGCAAAAGACAAAACAAAATAAAACAAAACACCTCCAGCTATTGTGTGGTGCAGGTACTAGGGGCAAAGGCTCAGTCTAGCATATGCAATTTACTAGTTATAGGAGTTATAATAGTTTCTTTGCTTGTATAAATAAAAATGTGTAGTGACCTACCTGTGTGGTTCAATTGGTTGGCGTATCACCTCGTAACCAAAAGGTTGTGGGTTCGATTCCCAGTCAGGGCACATATGGGAGTCAACTAATTGATCTTTCTTTCTTTCTTTCTTTTCTTTCTTTTCTCTCTCCCTCTCCCTCTCTCTTTCTTTCTTTCTCTCTCTCTCCCTCTGCCCCCCACACCTGTTCCCACCTCACCTCCTCCCTTCTCTTCCTCTCTCAACAAGCAGTGAAAAAAATATGTCCTCAATGAGGATAAAAAAATATTTTTTTTCGTATTTGAAAATGTTACTGAGGATAATGGTTACATGTGTTTTCTGCGCTGGAAAAGGACAACCTAGTCGTAATTTGTCTTGTGGAGCAGGATTTTAATTCCAAGCCTGGTGTGTGTATATCAGGGAATCTAGAACCTCAGCCATACCTCTTAGGAGCTCCTAAGCCTTAGGGACAAAGAAGAGTGCCAACAGCTCTTTTAATCTTTTCCAGTTTGTGAGAAAGCCTTTTATGACTCCTTGTTTCATCCTGGTAATTTATAGATGTTGGGGAAATAAAAAAATCACCCTATGCTAGAAAAAGGTGGAATAATCCATGCTCCCTGTAAATGCTACCTCCTACTCATGTGTCTCTCAATTTGGGGGTGCAGGGGCAAGGATTGTCATAGTCTCCCTCCAAATTTAATGTTCCATTGGTCCACAGTTTTCTCAGATTATAACCTAGGCTTAAAAATATTTGTCTGGGTGATATGTTGGGTCAGTTCTGAAGACTCTCCCCTGAGGTTTCTTATGTCTAAAATAATTCCATATGCCCAAAGATAGAATAGCCTGGAATAATGAGGTAGTGAGTTCCTTGTCACTAGATATATTGAAGATGGAAGACAAACTACCACAGATCTTGTGGAGAGAACTGAAGAACTAGATGGCTAGTGGAGAGGCTGTAACCACTGGTGCTATAATCTCACTTTCAGCAAACAATTGACAGCTGACGCATGCAAGTGGGACAAAACACCCATTGCCCGGTGCGCAGGATACTGAAGAGTGGCCGAATCCTCTCAACTACGATTCATTCACTGGATTAGCCTAATTTAATTGAGACAACTCCTGAGATTTCCAGGGGCTTTTAAATTAGGGTAGTTTAAATTAGGGATCCATTAGCTGTTAAAAGAAACATATTCAGCACACAAATCCTGTAATGTTTCCATGTTTGCCACCAGTTTGCATTACAAAATATACTTTTAAAAATATTTCATAGTTCAGACAAAAACTTGGGTCAATATGACCCAAGACATCAGAGTATTTCCTGTAAAAGAAAAGCATCTCTAAGTTCATTATTATTTATTATACTGTTGCTTTGTACTGAAGTCTCCAGTTTTTCTTTGTTGATGTTCATGCTTTTGTCTTATTTCACTAATGTAGAGCCTTTCTGACTTTGAAAATGCTTGTGTTAGGAAATCACGTGCTCAAATTCCAGTCCAATGAGGTATCATTTAATTTTTTAAAAGCACATTTGAGAGCTTTTAAAATTTTCTATCATTTAACCAAGAGTAATTTTTACAAAGCTTATTTCATACATGTATTTTGATGGTTTCCTGAATTCCCAACCCTCTCCCCAATTTTTGATTTCCATTCTTATTTTTCAATTTTTTTTTTCTTGGAGAAGAGTCACATACCACCTACAGAATGAAAGAAAATCATGATTCCTTCCTGGGACTAGATTGCCCATAAAGGTATCTGTTGGGACAAAAAAGCCTTTTTTTTTCCTTCAAAAGGGACTCCCAGGCCTGGCCACACCGTGTGTGAGTCTTCACAAGCCACACCTGCTCCCTCAACACGTCAGCCCCAACACCCAGGCCTCTGAAGAAAGTTCTGGCCTCCCAGCTTCTGTGCAGAGCGTTTCATCTGCCTCCACCCCATCAGATGCCAGGATTGTGGCCAAAATAAAGCCAGCTAATGGAAAACCAGCCCTTTAGCTGCTTGTACAGCATTACTATTTTTTGCTATTCACTTTTATTCAAAGGTAACTCTCCAGCATACAATGCAAAATGGGTGTTTTTGATCAATATACATAATATGCAGATAGTCATAATCATGACCTTGCATTTTTTGAATTTGTCCTCATGTCACTGGGAGGAAGGACACAAATTGCTCCCTCTTCCCCCACCCCTTCTTCCTGTAAAGCATCATTATGATTTCTAAGAAACTAAAAATTAAAGTACATAACAGCTCTAAAATTCTGGTAAGATTATAAAGAGAATTCCCAGCCAGTGGCTGAAGAGTTAACCTTAGACAATTACAAAGAAAATGTAAAATCTGTTGCCAGGTCATTTACTGCAATGTTAATGCTAAAAGAGTGAAATGAAATGCTAAAAGAGTGAATTTGCCCAACACTCTGGAGCCTAATAATGTGATTGGAACTAGCATACTGAGGAGACGAACAGTCTTCTAACACTGTGTTAGAAATGATGTATTGATCCCTGCACAAATTTTCAGCAATTCAAATATCCAGAATTGACAGATTCATTCCTACCTTCAGGAAAAATTGAGTTCACTCCTGTACCCTTTGCCTGCTCACATTAATCTTTAAACTGCAATCAGCTAAGTTAAATGTGACCTTGAAGGGCATTCACTCGCCCAAGGGGCACGGGATCTGATTTTGCCAGATTTGGATTGTGTTCCTTCATCTTTACAAAGCCATTTGGTTAAGTCCGTTTATGTTTTTAGGAAAGAATATCCTTCAACTGTACACCCTTCACATGGAAGATGAAGAAGGAAAGAAGCAGAGAGCACCGCCGCCCTTCGCAGAGTTGTTGCACACGCGCCCGAGATGTGTGAGGTGTGCAGGCTTCCTCCTGGGCGTGGTGGGGGATGGATGCCGGACTTTTCCGGTTGGGAGCTACATAAACATTTAAAAGCAGAGTGACATTTAAACTATAAGCCAATACTGCCATATATTGAAATTTGTTGTAACTAAGATGGGAGCATGAATCAGTGTAACCTTTTAAGGAGAGGATTGGGCAACACTAACATTCAGATACGCCTGCATTTGACCCAGCAGTTTCCCCTCTAGGAAGCTGCGCTTTGGTATGTTCCCACAAGGGCACGAAGGCATATGAAACATGCGTACAAGGATGTTCGTGGTAGCGCTTTTTTAAAAAAAGTAATAGGAAAACACTCATCTTGCCCTAAATGTCTACCAAAGAGGAAACAGCAATTTAATTAGGGTATCCAATAACTATGGAAATACTATGCAGCCTTTAAAAATAATGTGGCATAAAACTGTGAGAAATATATTATCCAGTATAAACACAACAGTAAAGAATGGAACAGTAGACTTCGGGAGGGTTATACAAGAAACTTGCCACTTTGAAGTTATGTGGAGAAGAGAGACTGGTCTTGAGAAGGAAAATAGAGAACTTTCACTTTTCATTTTGGAGCTTTCTGTATGGTTTTATTTTACCAGAAGCAAATATTACTTTGTACACATTAAACTCATTAAAATATACAAAAAGGAAACCTAAAGAAAGCCTGTTCTATGCAGAAAAAAAATTGAAAAGAAATATATATATATATATTTATTTTAGGGCAATTATGTTTTATTAAAAGAGACTTGTTATTTCATTATTCATAAACTACCTGGGTTTTGCAACACATTTTATTTCTACTACCCTCAGGTTATTAGGAGGATTAAACAAGGTGATGCATGTCTAACCTTGGGTTTGGGGCTTGATGTAGGTTAGCCAGCTGTTACAATTTCTTACAAGAGCCAAGGGGAAAGTATACTGTAGGGGCACACAGAGCAATTCAGAAAAGTCTCTGACTTTGGACGTAGGCAACCAAATATCAGTCCTCTATTTTTCCTTCTATTTGAGAGCTCTTCCACTAGATTTGGGTTATAAATTAATGGGTCTGTTGTATTTGCCTTTATTCTTTTATTTGTCTATGAAATGTCCTGCTGCTAGGAGGGCCACTGTATACTTTCTAAAATCACGGTCGCAGTAAGAATGGAATGGACTTGATTAAGGAAAAATGTTAGCATGCTGTCTTGTACACTTAAGTACTGAGTGCTAAAACTAGATGTATTGATGCAAAGAGGTGCTTAAAAAATTTCACAGCGGCCAGGGATTATCTCATCTTGCTTCGGGTAGTGGGCGAAATATATCACAGTGTATCATAAATGAGGATCTATGGAATGTGACATGTTAGAGTTGTATTCTGTTGTGTTTCCCTAACGACCAAGCAATAGCTTATAGAAGGTCTTGGCTCTGCTAAATCCATGTCCCAAGATCAGAATGGCTTTTAGCCATGAAGTGATTCTTGCAGAGTTCAAAGGAACCTCAGCTCCATCCTCCAAGTGTTAGGTAGAAGCTAGGAATATGTGGCCGGAGGGGAAATAAAGGCAGAGCCCTCACCAGTACATTCTAACAAAGAACTTAATACAGGAGGCTGGAAGCAAAGGAAGACATGTCTCAGTCATTGGCCCAGCAGTCCTGAGCCTGGTCTGATAAGATTGCTAGGCATTCCGAATAACACAGGCAAAACTATGATAGTACAGGAGGACGGGAGTGTCCTTGAGTCTGGGCTTATATAAGCTTCTGGAACAATCTTACTAAGATTGCCAGGTTGTCCTGAACATCCGAGGCCTAGAAGGTGGGAGGGAAGTTCTGAAATTCTATGTATCAATTCCACTATCAAGGAAATAACTCCTATATGTACCTCTGTTTGGGTAGTCACATCTCCCCCCAGCGGGGGTGGGGGGTATACCCACCAACCAATATGTAACTCCCTCACCCCCCTCCTGCCAACTACATAAGTTCTCAGAACAGAGGACCTGATGCCTCTGGTCACCCATGCTCTTGCCTTTCACCCCACCTTCGTTAGGCCCGTTCTCTTCCATAAGAATTAGCACTAGTAAATTTTGCTTGCACACTAATGGGCTTGCTGATCTGCAGTTCTTTACTGTGACGGCAAGAAGAACTGAGTTTCTCCAGTAACATAAACATCCTTTGGGTTGGATCTTGAAAATCTTGCTGGGAGAAGAGAGAAGCTAATTAAGAAACAAAATGAAGACCTAGCTAGGTAGGAGGAAGACAACAATGTGCCTACTCACATGTAGCTTTTACTCCAGTGGGCAAGCAAGAGTGGAGAGAGAGATATAAGAAGCACTTACTCCGCCACATAAATAAAGTCATTTCAGATAGAGAAACTCCATAAAGAAAACAAAACTCAGTACGAGTGATTGGAGCTCCACGGGCAGGAGAGTTGTGGAAGAGAGTGAGGTCATTCATGCTGTGAGAGAACAGTGTGCTTGTTTGCTTGTTTGTTTAAGATTGACCGAGATTGTATAAGAATGAAGATATCAGCAAATAAAAAGAGCCTGAAAGCAGGTGCTTGATGTGAAGTATTCATGCCTAGAGATTCTCTAAGAACAAGCATCATTGCATCACCTACCTGCAAAGAGGCTCTTTTCCCTACTTGGATTTATTAGGACTAACTAGCAAATCTCTCAGCTTCTAGGCAAATAGAATTTACACTTTCTTTCCTGAGAGCATTTTCTCATGTTAATTTATACCCAGGAGGACTCCAAAAATTTTTCAATTATGACTTAATACAGAATTTGAGTCTATCTCCACAGTGAAATGGCCCCCTTTCTCCCTCCATTATGTCATAGAGTTCTAATTCTTCTCTCTGAAGCTATAAAACAGCTGTTGCTAATGCATATGGACAGATTTCAAAACTGAGGCTACTATTATACTGTGAACATTTCTCTGGTAGCCATTGCAAACTGTTCAGCTTTCTCCTTCGCCTGAAACATTGGGAGGGCTCTGGTGCCTACAGAAAGCAGGAGAAAAGTAGATTTCAGTGCTGTTGGGTAAGAACTGCCTGTGGCACTCCCCGGGGTGCATTTGCTCTTATAACCAAAAGCCAGGAGAGAGTTCATGTCACGTCACCTTCAAGAGCTGTCAATGACCCCGAAAGAATAATCTTGGGAAGGAAATTAAAAAAGAAGGAGAAATGATATAGCTTTGTTCCAAGTATGCAATTTGGATAAAGAAAGAAAATAAGGAATTCCTTTCTTAAAAGTAAGTGTTAAATCCATGGGCATTCTGTACGTGGAGGGTGTGCTGGAACACAGCGGCTCCTCGGAGGCGCTTGGACAACCTGCCTGGGCTTCCTTCCCCAGCTCCTCCCGCAGACGCTTCCCAAAAGGTCATCTCACACATGGGCTTATTCCCACTGGGATCTGCTCTTATGGTTTGTCTTCCTAGCAGCCTTAGAAACATCTCTTTTCTCTGTAAATATTTTAATGACTAATCCTGAACTCTGAAGAGGGAAAAAAGCATGAATAAGGAAAATATATTCCATTGCAATGACCGAGCCAGACAGAGAACCTACTTTGCGCTGCAGTCCACACGGTCAGCCAAACGTCCCCGAAGACCCGACCTCAGCCAGCCGACCCTTCTGAAAATTTAAATGTCTGCACAAATAATTTAATCCTAATTTTACCTTTTTTAGGACTTGTAGGGGTTTTTTTAGGTTTTATTTATTTATTTTTTAGAGAGGGAAGGGAGGGAGAAAGAGAGAGAGAGAGAGAGAGAGAGAGAGAGAGAGAGAAACATCAATGTGTGGCTGCTGGGGGCCATGGCCTGCAACCCAGGCATGTGGCCTGACTGGGAATCGAACCTGCGACAGTTTGGTTCGCAGCCTGCACACAATCCACTGAGCTATGCCAGCCAGGGTAGGACTTGTAGGTTAAAGGGCTACTGAAATCTTCAATTCTTTTCACATTTGATGATTAGCATAGCACTTGTGAAGCTGGTTGAAGAAAGGAAGGCAAGCAAGAGAGAAGTAAAACGATTTTTTCTTTTGAATGGTGGACTTCAGAATTTGGCTGCTTCTTTCCCAAACTATTTTTTGCTATGCAAATTGAGAGGGTGGACTATGTTTCCATAATAGTTTAGGCATATGTATTGCTCCATATTCTGTTAACATAAATACTTTAAATTTTTTAGTAGTTTTGAGGACTGTGTTGCTCTCATATTTATATGAATACATGGAGAAATTATCTGTATCCTTTTTAGAAACCAAATTATTTATTTAGTTAATTAGTGAGTTATTTTATTGTTATTCTATTACAGTTGTCCCAAGTTTTCCCCTGTTGCTCTCCCCTACCTCACCCAGAAAAGTATAAATAAAGGTTCCATCTCTTAAAGTGTTATATTCTCGAATGAGGAGACTTACATAGCCATTATCTTTACTGTCTGAGACAATATAAGACATCACAGCTAAGATATTACTCATTCTGTGGCAAAGAGAGATAGACTGTTTCTATAATCATTGTTTGGAGGCATGGAAATTAATCTTATGCCACTGATATCGAGGGGAAACCAGAGGCCTTAAGCTATGTGGTGGCAGTGGGCCAGATCTTGATTCATTCTTGGAAGCCTCATATACACCATTTCACAAGCGATACCTGGAGACCACTTTAAGTATATTTCATTTTGGTGTAAGGATTGTTCTGGAGAGAAGAATGTTTCAGGGGTGGGTGGTACAGTTGTAAATGGGGACTGATGGGCTGCTATCTCCGCAATTACACAGCCCTGTGCTCTCCACACACTTGTCAAAGCTTGGCAGCAAGGCCCCGGGCTTGGCTGGGAGCAGGACTGGAGTCCTGCTGTGGAAGCAGATGGCTGGTGGCTGCTAAGTCCGGGACCAAAGGGGATTCATGCTCATTATTCTGCTGGGTGGGTTCTAACTTACGGTACCACCTCCCAGCTCTCCTGAGGGGAGCCCCTTGGCAATGTGAGCCTGGAGGAGGAGGGGCAGGCGTAGCATCTGGCAGGGGACCCTGGCCCTTCCCCTCCTTCCGAAATCTGTGTGGGAAAGGGGAGCGGCCTGCACTCAGGAGGAGGTGGTGGACGGCCTGGGACCTGCTTAGGTGAAGCTACGTGTTGCCGTCCTTTGAACAGCAGCCAGGAGACCACTTTGCCACCTGGTGATGGAGTTGGCTTCCTGCCTCAGTTTCTTCTTAGAACAGCAAACAGCACACAAGGCTCGGCAACCCTGTGAGGTCGTCACCTAGTTTTTAATAATTCCTTGTATTTATTTAGTGCCTTTTTCCTCTCCCCAGAGCTAACTATAAGAGTTTTCCATATGTTACTTCAATAATCCTCATTACGGCCCCGTGCCTGGGCTGGTTGGAGCATGGTGCTAATGGGGCCAAGGTCGGCACTCAGTCTCTCACGAGCCCCCTGTGAGCAGCCCCGTCTGCACCAAGAAAATCTGTTTTGGGGTCTCACTCTGCACAGCTAAGCATAACCAATGATTTCAGAAAGCTTGCAAGAGGCCACAATGACAACAGGTGGTAATAATAATAATAGTAATAATAATAATGGCAGCTAACATTTAATATGTGTTTGCTCTGTGCCAGGTATTTTCTAAGCACTTATCATATATTAACTAATTCAGCTCTCCCCCAAACTCCATGAGACAAGTACTACTTTAAGACCCATTATAAAGAAGAGGAAACTGAGGCCCAGGGAGGTTAAGGTCACACAGGAATGGTAGAGCAAGGATTTTAATGCCTTCAGCCTGCTTCAAGGGACCAAACTTGTAAGTACTACTCAGTACTGCTCCCAATAAGCAGCACTATGAAAGGCACATCTCAGTACACAAATTCCTTTGGTCTGGATAGTAAGCACAACTTATTACTGTATTTTGCTGAGTATAATGCACGCTATTGCCTAAATTTGTTCTGGAGAGAAGAATGTTTCAGGGGTAGGTGGAACATGAGGGGAAAATAAGGAGGCACATTATACATGGGTATAGTGATTACATACCATGGGTATAATAATGGGTAAACTAATACCGTGTATAACATGCACAAAAGTGTGGTGTGCATTATACATGGCAAAATACAGTAATATTAAGACGTGAAGGGTTGGGAAGAGATACTCAGTTAATACTTAAAGGACACTACTACCATACACGTTAGGTGCTGTGCTATACACACCATAGGATTTGTCTCATTTAATCTTTAGAGCAGCATTTAGAGTAGCTTATATCACCTCCATGTGACAGCTCAGGATACTGAGGGTCGGAGAGGCTAAGTAATTTGAATACTGATATTTAGCCTAAGAGCCAGAGTTCTAAAAGAACTGTCTGTTTCTAGTGCATATGCCATTTGCCTGAAATTTCAGAGACGCTCCCAATGTAGGTAAAGGAAATGTTATATATGTGAAAAAGAAACAGAGGTTTAAAGGAAATAAGACCTGTTATGAGCAATGGTGTCCAGGATTAGAAGCACACTCCCACTGCTGTGTCCTCTTTCCTACAACTACCTATGATGTCCACATGTCATAGTCAGAGAGAAAACAAACACCTATGGCCACAGGGACAACACTAGGTGATGGGAGAGAACAGGAGGTTACTCATTGGGAAAATAAGGATACCCAAATCTGTATTATTTTACTGGGAGAGAATTCAGTAATATAGCCTATCTAAGCCACAGAGACAAAGTCAATGGGAGACAAATGTTTAAAGGACATTAACATCAAAGAGCTCCTGTCTGTCATTTGAAACAAATGGGAGTAATTACTTAATCATTTCCCTCTCTGGATGTGCCAAATGGTTTTGAAAGAAGAATGGCTTCCAGAAAGCATGGGCTCTGGCATCAGACACACTGAGATTAGAACCCTGGCTCTGTCGTTCCCTCCATGAACTTGGCTGAGCTACTTAGCCTCTCTGAGCTTCAGTTTCCTAATTTGGAAAATGCGGATAAAAATGGTACCTGTGCACAGTATCATTAAATGAAAGGACAAAAATGAATACAGAGCGGCTCCCAATCTGAGCTCAGTAAAGCCTAACTATTATTACTAAAGGGGAGATCTTCTTCATGGGAAAGAAACTCAGTTTTGTGAGATCATCCGTGATCTATAAAAGGAGTTCACTTGTGTGTCACTCTGTGGCTTCAGACACTCTTAACCAGTCTGCTTTCATAAAAGTGCTCATTTGTGGGGGAGAATTTTGCTTCTTCAGCAGATAGAGTTTCAAAGTGTACTGGCAGAGTGTGTTGGGTGCCTTGATTAATGGCTCAGCAGATATTCATATTGGTAGTAATAACTAGCACATGTGTATTGGAAATCATACACAGCATATTGTGCACTCTTATTATGATAAACAGCAGCAAGATGTTAAACAGGAATGGTTTGGCTAGCTAGCTGTGATAACTGTTAACACTACAAATGCCAGCTTCTGGATTGCAAGTTCCTTGCAGCTTAAATATCAAAACCCAAAGAAAGAAAAGCCCCAAATTGTTTCCTGTGTATTATGCTCAAGTCAGACAACACAATCTGGATCTGAATTCCACCCGAAAGCAATACTTCCACTGCGGTTAGCAAACCAGACTGCTTTTCCTTTTTAGTTTAACTTGACCTAATTAAGGATTGGGTGTAGAATCTTGACATAATGCTCTGAGATCCTTTAACAAGTCATTTAACATTAGTATTATTCCATAACTTGCCAAGTTATAGCATAAAAGGTAAGTGCTTATTTCAGCAAAACCTAAGCTTTCTGGAATGGACAACAGTTTAAGGCTCACACCAACAGGGCTCCAAACATCTCTTTCTCTTCAGTCCCAAATACTCTGCTGTCTTCTCAAAGAGCTCTCACATCTGCTAAAGATAAGGCAAGGTACACATCTGACAATCACTCAGGAGGCTTATGGCGGGAAATTTTCTTTAGGTTGTCACGAGATAGCAGAGGCCAAGGTATGTGGGGCACAGGATTTCTTCACACTGTGTTACTTGCTATCAAAGTATGTTATTGTTTCCTATTCCACTGTCACAATCTGGACGTGTTTCTTAAGAGGTGCAGAAGATGCTAGACTATTGTCTAGAAGATTCCTGCACCTGAAAAAAGAACATAAAAGAGGCAGCAAGTGGAAGAGGTCTACCAAGACTGGGAGTCCAACTGGGGGTCCATGTAAATTTTCAACCACTCAATTAGTCTGCTTTGACCCCAGAAACTATTTTCTTTGCACTTTACTTCCTTCTCAAGAAAATATGCAAAAGGAACCAGAGACCTCTAGCCAGAGATCCCTCACATATTTGATGAGCCTGAAAGACTTAAGTGACATATATGTGGTAGGGCTCATTATTTTTAGTTCCATGAACATATGATCTCTGAGTGCCCTAAGACTGGGAAGTGGGCACCATGTGTAGCCAGCCTGGAGGAGCTTTTTATCAGTGAGAGGGTAACACACACAGCTCACGGAAAGGAGCCAGCATGGGGCCTGTGTGTTGTGGGTGCCCAATTAATGTTGACTGCACTGAGCACTCTCTAGTCACCTCTTGGTCTCCTGGAGCAGACAGTTTTCAAATTGTGAGCCTTGTTCAGTAGTCCACAATGTTTCTCCTTGAGGGAGTGGGTTGTGGAACTTTCCCTCAGAGAAGTTTATAGGCCATACCCAGCTGACATGCGTGTGATTAGAAGGTTTTCCAGACAAAGACTTTCTGGAGGGTCATCAGATTCCCTCTTGACTCATGGTTCAGGTCCATTATAGGATCACATCTGGAAAGGCCTTGGGGAGACAGGCTTTTCATCTGGAGCTATAGAGATCGACAAAATCAGGGGCCAGAGCTTAGCCAAGAGCTGAGTGGGGAGCTAAGGCGGAGTAGTCAAAAGAGGGGAGTGGAACAGGTTGGTAAAATGAAGGGGCCCACAGCAGGACTCAACCAGGCTCTGAGATCCACAGCCATGGGCCCAGGATATGCAGGGAGCCTTCCTGAACTGCTATCTGGAGTAGGTAAGTGTTTGTGGCTGGTTCCTATGTGCCAACTTTGTCATAGGGCAAAGGCAGATCTGCGGCATTTGAAGAGTCTGTCCTAGAAAGGATGGCTTAAGAGAGGGTTTCTTCAGGTATGATCCACTGACACCTTAGAACCCTCTGAGGTGCTTATTAAAACGCAGGTTCCAAGGCTTCACTCAGGTTTCATGAATCAATATGATGTGGAGCCAGAGTTTTGGAATCTGTATTTTTGACAAGCACCCCTGCACACCACTATGGGATTTTAAAAATGCTAAGATTTTAAAACTACTGAAATGTGGTGAAGTGCAAAGAATTTAAAGACAGAAAACCTGAGTTCTATTCTTGGTTGTGTGATATTTGGAATCACTTGACCTAATTGAACCTTAGTTTCTTCATCTGTAAAATGGGAATAACGTAATTTTTTTCATAAAGGTTGGTTAAAATAATGTAAGTAGTTTAGGTTACCATGTTTCTGAGACAAAGTGAAATCTCAGAGACTCTCACCATTGTACCTACCACAGATCTGGGCTTAGTTAATTATCTCAGAACTGACCAGCACTAACCCTTAGCTACGTGTCTCCTGGAAGGCTCTTCATGGTCTCTTACTTTATCCAGCACTTACAACTCTATCTGATGATCAGTTCAGGCGCCAGCATTGGGAGTTGGACTGCTAGCTTTTCAAATCCCAGAGACATGAGGCAGAAGTGCTTTGAGGGGCCAGAAATCTCAGGGGTCTGCTCCTCCACGGGTGAACGGTGGGGACTTTTAATGTGCTAAGCTACTTGGGACAGTAGCTGGGGTTAAGAATTAAGAAGAGGAAGAATAGGATTAGAGTCCCAAGTGAGCTGATGAATTGGAGAAGTAGTCAGGAACAAGAAACAGCTCAATAGGAAACCGGTTGGGATGATACATGGAGGAAATGATTATTATCACAAACGGGCTAAGCAACGTCCAGCCAAATGAGGATAATAAGCTGAAAACCATCCAATGAGGTCCAGCGGTCACTTAAAACATGAGCGTGAAAGTTGGCTGCACTAACTTGAAGCATGGTCTGGAGAAATGTGAGGTAATCGTCACTTTATCATACCTTTATGAGACTTCTCTGTCTAGTTCTGGACTTCACAGCTTGAGAGCCACGGAGTGCTTGGACATAGTTCAATGACAGAAATAAAACTGATGAAATTGTTGGAGAACAAGAACTATGAGGAAAAGTGGGGGGAAAAAACCCCCCAAACGAAAACGCTGGTATTATTTAACCTAGAGAGAGCATGCACTAAGGGGAGACTTAACTCTTCCAGTCCATGAATTAGAGTTGAGACTGACCAATTTTTGTTTGTATTCTGTTGAGGAGTGAATAGGCTTACGTTCAGTAAAAGGGATGTATGTTCAGGAAAGGAAAATATTTTTGTATGTGTGTGATGGATGTTAAGAGCTTAAACAGGCTTTTGTGGCAAGAGAAACCCGCCTTTCCAAACACTGACTTAGGGGTCACAGCAGACTGAGGGACGTGGATGTGACAAAATGCTGATTTAAACCATTTTGAAAGTTGGAAGGAAAAACAGTACTGACTGGACTTGGAATCAGCCCCAGCTTAGTCCCAGAGCTGTGATCTGGGGCAGGTAATTAACTCCTCTGGTCCTTAGTTTCTGCATCTTTAAAATCAAGGTAACAGACCAGATGATCTCCAAGGTCTTTCTCAGCTCTAAAAAGTCACAGTCTGTAATGTTCAAAAGTGATACGGTGGCTGTATTTAACATGTTCAAGTTTTTCTTCCAATACAGCTACGATAGTAAACATGCTGGGGGTGGGGGTGGCATTTGATGTGGGCTTAATGGGCTGATGCCATGGGTTG
The DNA here is from genome assembly GCF_004126475.2 of Phyllostomus discolor. Lineage (NCBI taxonomy): Eukaryota > Metazoa > Chordata > Mammalia > Chiroptera > Phyllostomidae > Phyllostomus > Phyllostomus discolor. Next base: position 29,050,442 of record NC_040910.2, on the reverse strand, counting down.
GTGGGGGGCAAACTGTGCAGAGCTACCCCCTTTGTGGGGAATCATCTGGTTTTGAGAGAGAGGTGGGGAAGAGAATGCAGGATATTCCTAAGAAGGGGTATGCCCAGAGTGGAAGGGGAAAATGAGGAGATTAGCTGCAACCCCAAACCAAGAGGATGGGTCTATATTCAGATAGGAGAACCCTCAATTGTTCAGAGACCTAAAAATCTGAAAGCACCCAAGCTGTGAAGCAAGACAGACTTGGTTTCCATTTTGCCTTGCTTACTTACCACCCAGGCAATCCTGGGCAAGATGCTTATTCTGGTTGGACGTAACTTCCAGATAGTAAAGTGGGGATAACAGAACTGCCTCATAATATTTTTATGAGGATGAAACACGAGTATGTGCCTGATAATAGTAAATATAAATAGTGCTGTAATTCTGGGAGTGGAATAAAGGCAGAATGACAAGAAACTTCTGTGACCTCATGGCTTATAGACAAGGGCCTGAAACAGGACTACGACTGCTACTACCCAGCGATCCAAACTAAGTTTTTTATGGCAATGGTCACCTATGCTCCTCTCTCTGATTCTCAGGAATATTTAACATTGAAGTAGGTATTATTACCGCCCCATTTCTAAGAAACTGAGGCCTATAGGGAAAAATGCCTTGTCCAAGGCCAGCCAGTAAGTTGTGGTGGTGACTTAAGTCTTCTGGCTTCAGTCATTGGTTTTTCCCTAACATCTATTTCATGGGAGAGAAATAGGAAGAACATGGGAGATGGGTTAGCATTTTAAAATTATAACCAAGTTATCTGAATAATGGGAGACTGAACTTGTACTTTGGTCTGACTGCTGGATAGTCCCTTGACCTTGAAAGGTTTGCTAGGCCCTAAGCTTCTCTTCCCAGCCCTCATCTGCCGCCAAGCCCGCCAAAACAAGCAAGGTCAGAACTAGATTAGCACAGTTTTCTGTTTGTCACACTTACTGAATGAAGAGAAACCTTCTGTTTGTGTCTTTAAATAGAATCATTACCACTGATCTATAGTCGGCACTCTCTTTAGGAGCCCTTAATAAACCTTAAGATCGTTACTGAGTCACTTAGCTCTTTTCTCTTCAAAGCCAAGTAATCATGCCTTTGGTCTCTCCTCACAGAATTCCTCTCCAACCACTAAAGCATGCCCGTGACTCACCTCTCCTACTTTGGATGGATATTGATCCTAGGACCAGACACTCACTCCTAGTGAGGCAAGACTTGCTGCTCCTGAGCCTGGAGGACGGGTCTCCCCACCAAGCCCTGGCATCGGATGTAGCTCCTCTTTTCTGTCTCACCCCAGAATGCAACCAGGCACACTCTGGGACCTCTCCTGCTCTAAGATTATTAAAAAATCTTAAATAGCTGACATTTTCCTTTCAAAATGGTTTAGAGTCCCACTAGAAGCAAAGAATATGACTAAGTAATTTCTTAAAGCCCCTTCCAGCCAGTGATTCATCAGACATAGACTTTTAAATGGGAATGGACTGTTATATTCTGGGCCAAAATGTCTCATTTTTGCAAATAAGGAGAGTAAAGTCCATAGAGGGTAAGGACTGTGGAGGCTGCTTGCTACAGTGGAAAGAACACGGGATTTGAAGTTAGAAATTCTGGATCCGAGGCCAAACTCAATCAGTCACATGCTGTGTGACCTTGAGGAAGTCATTAACCTCTAGAGCTTCAGTTTCCACACTTGTAAAATGGAAATAACACTACATACCTGCTTCCTAGTATAGTTCTGAGGATAATGTGACATTATACTTATAAAAGACAAGGCAAAAATGTAATACTTCGTCAACATGTTGCACTAGTAACTAGCCTGTTCAAAGTCACCCTGTGGCAAAACCAGGATCCTCGATTCCAGTGTAATTTCAATTTCCATCCTACAATGCTGCCTTCTTGACATTTTTCCAATTCTATAGTTATAAGATTTTTCTCATAAGCCACCACACTAATTTGATCTCCACATGCTTTCCTTTAAACCCCTGGATATACATAGACTCACACTGTGGGACTCCAGACTGGCTCAGATGGATTAGAGACCAGCAACTCTGAGGACTTGCTGGGGATCTCTCAAGCAGTGTTCCATTACATCATGGTTATGGCCCTCAGACCTCCGCTTGATAGCTTCTGAGGGACTGGGACGTTCAGGAGCTAACCTTCCCTGTTCTTTGACCAGTTTCACAACACCAAACTGGACACTGGAGGTGGCTATTTGACAGCTTGTAACGAACTATTAGGCTACAGCATGTCCCTTGAAGATTGAAATAGAATGAGAGTGAGCCACAAAGTAAAGCGATGATAGATAGTTGAAGTCCCTGCTGGACAGAGATTTGGGAATATGTTCAGTGGTAATAGGTGGTTTACTGTGCCAATTTGCGGTAGTCCGCACGGCAGAGGCGGGACATGGCAGCTTAGTCTCACAAATGAAGTGTGGGCCCAAGGGACCTCGAATGGAGGCGGTCGCTGGGCTCTGAGCCTCACCCTTGGTATCAACACAATGGGAAAGATCAACCGTGTCTCATCTGATCTCATCATTAATCACGGTGCAATGGTCCTCAGGAGGACGACCACAACCATCTCTGTTCATACACTGCCCTACTGTGTATGCCGTCTGGCATTCTGTGGCCCTCTGGTGCACTGCTGCCATAAGCGATGCCCCCACCCCCTGAGCTTGATGTGGAGTTACAGCCTTCCTTCAGTTATCGGAGACAATTGAGTCTATTCTCTGACAATGGTCTTTGGCCCTTGAAGAGCACAACAGAGAAATTCTACTTTTCTGTTTTCTTAAAGTCTAAAAAAATGTTTCAAATTTCAGAAATAATGGTGAGGCCGAGCCTACCATAAATAGAGAATATAGCTGTTCTATCTAAGCAATAAAAGAGAAATAAAAGGGGGGAGACACTGTAAGCCAGTTCAGCCAACAATTTCCATGTTTTAAAAAAAAAGTTCAAGTTGGAGCCATGTGGTCTCAATAAAGTAGTAAAATATATTTTCTTTACCCTACACTTCATGTGCCCATAACCTTCCTTTTAAATCATCGCTAACCAGCCTCAAATCACTGACCGCAAATCATTTGGGGGCTTTGGTCTCCGGGCAATGGAATGTGCTGGAGTAGACGGGGAGTCGCTACCAAGGGCGCTCAGAGGGAGCTTCCACTCCCTCCGCACAGGCACACAGACCCCAGCGAAGCCCCGAAAGGGTTCCGCACTGAGATAGCACATGACATCATAGCTCAGTCATTCAGGAAAAAACTGCAATGGCTGCAGAATAGCACAACATGCCACAAACCACAGTGGGCAGATAAAGCCAAAGAACAGCTTTTCTTATGAAAACATTCTCGAATACCACAGGCAGCTGGCAGAGACACGTTTAATTACATTCACAGAAACCCATTGTATCCCTCGGACCTGCCATCTTTAAAGGTGACCAGCAAATGGGAAGGTCACGGAAGTCCATCTTCGCAATGGGAAAGCCAGAAGAGCTCGAAGTTTATGTCACTGCATTTCATAATGTGTGTTAGGATGCGATTCGACCCAGCTGCGCCATCACTTGATAGGCTTTAAAAGGATTTTCACGTGAACTAGCCCTCAATAAGCAACCTATCTTTAACTTTATAGCTGGAGATTAAGTGCAGCTGAAGGTGTGAGAAATCAATTATTCAATTCATGGTTAATTTAAGAGGCACCAAGCTTGTTCTGGGCATAAATAAAGCTCATGCGACCGCCATCTGCCATCACATCAGAGGACCTAGTCTTGTATTTTGCAAGTGCCATTGGAACTTTTGTTTATTTTTTTAAAAGAGCTGTTCAAAGAATAAGTATATACACTTTGAAGGGATGGTAAATGTGTTGGGGGTGACTTTAGGCTTCTTAAAGAAACAAAGTTCAACATGCATTGGTAAAGTATGATAAAGCTCAAGGGGGAAAAAAAAACGTCCAACTGAAAATTCTGTCTTAACGAGTACTTAAGCATCGGGTTACAATAATTACTAAAGTGGAAGTTTGAAAGGCAAGTCTGCAGAATCTTCTTGGAGACAACAAGGATATGCCTGAAAAGACCTATGGATTTGTCTAATTTTAGCCCCAGCAAACGATCAATGCTCTAATTCCAGGCTGTGACTTCACCTGAGTGAAGGGAGATTTTTCTATAGAAAAAGAAAAAAAGCAGAACTACACAACAAACAAGTGAAAACCCTGAGTTGATCCAAGTAAGTCTCATCCCTAAAGAAACAGTGAAAAACTATATAGTAGCTAGAGACACTAATGTCTAGTGGCTATCATCTTTTCAGAAACGTTATTTTATAGGTGGGTAATATATCTGGCAATAATCTTTTTCATCAGACACCCCAGGATAACTTTCTATTTCAGGTGGGGTGAGGGAGGGGAACACTCAAATGCACGCTCATAATATCTTCATGTAACCCTCTGAAGCAATGGTCAGAGAAAATGCAAGACACTTGGGTTACTGGAAATAACCTGTTTGCCATTATGTGGGGAATTATAAGCTGGGACTTGTTTTAAATTGCTGGGTTCAGCAGAGATTTCCCATGGATTTATCAGCAACAGAAATAAACAAGCATTCCACTGCCCTCTATTTGGAAGTGTGAGAAAGGCTATTGAAAGTCTTTCTCATCATCTGGACAGGAATTCAACTTAACCTACGGGGATATTAAAGTACATTACAGCATCCTGATGACTTTCTTCAGCGGCAGAAAGTTGAAAAACAAACTTCGGCCTCCTTCTCAGGTGGTCCTCCCCCTGGGCCCCTGCCGCACAGCACAGAACCCTTCTCCCTTCATTAATAGCCTGTCTGCTGTCAAGTGAGAGGTGACTTCGCATCCTTGTGGAGCTCAGGTGTCAGGGTCTTTGTGCTTGTTGTGCACGTAATTAGGGAAAATCTCTTTAAAATTCCTCTTGGTTACCTCCGGGTTATCTAATTTCAAGAACCAAATCTCTATAGAACAGTGACAGCATGCTTTCCATAAAACTAATGGAGAATGTCAGTTTTCAGTTTAGTCTTTCCATGGTAGGAGGGTCATCAGGAATGCAACTCTTCCCTATTGTATTCTGCCGGCCACTTGTTCTTTGAGAACCAGGGCCAACAGGGACCCCATCCAAAGGGCTTCAGCAGAACAAGAGAAACGAAAACTAGCAATTGAGTTTGTTAGACAAAGGACTGCAGTCAAGTCGAACCCAGCAAACACACACACACACACACACACACACACTCCTTTCAAGTGCTGAAGAGCAACAGGTGTGAAAATGCTCAGAACTGTTTTGGGGAAAAAATCCCCCAAACCTGCCATGAAAGGGTTTCCAGCTAAAGTTCATTCAGCAACTGAGCAGCAACTAGGCTGTCAGAGAGTTCTTGCTCCCTGTGAGTTTCCTTCCACTTCAACCCGGTCGGAGCCGATTACAAAGACATTAGTAGTACAAACCAACCCTGCGCAAACCGCTCCAGGCATATAAACGCCTGAAAGATGAAGCTTCTCTCGAAGTATCATTTTTTTAAGTGGGGGAAGTGGCGGGGAGAAATTCAAACTCACGCCTCTCCCCTCCCCCAACGCCAACTCTAACAACCGAGAAGTCGCAAGAAACAGGACCCACCACCCCCTGCCCTGTAAGAGCGCTCAGAGGACGGATTAGGAAAGCCGTGGCTGCAGAGGGTCTTCTGAGCCCACTACCAGTAAACACCCAGGACAGTCCGTTTCACGGGAGTACCTGCATGCCACTGCCCAGAAACACTACATGCATTTAATGCTCTCACTTACCGGCTGAGCAGAAACACCCTCTGCCCCTAGAGAAGCTCCTCTGGGGGATCTTTCGGATCTCAGCTATTCCCAGCTTGCAACTGCAGAGCTCTGAATTCAGTCTAGTTTGCAGAATACAGCAGAGAATATGAACCGGCAGCCCAGTGACCAAAAAGCCCAGCCCCTCTCAGGCTGCGATGAAGACGTCTTAGCGGCGAGGCAGCGGGGAGCAGGCTCGGTGGAGGCGGCCCGACTGCAGCCGCTGCGAGTGTGCCGCCTCTCGCCCAGGGGCCCCGCGTGCACGGGGGTGTCAGGGAGGGGGAGAGGGTGTGTCCTCGGGAGGAATGCTGCTAACTTCCAGAAATAACACTGAGAGGGGACGGAGGAAGGTCCATCTCCCCTCACTCCAAGCCCTTATCACGTTTAGAAAGGCTTTTGTTTCGGGGGGATTGCAATCACCCTTGGAGAAGGTAATAAGTAAGTCCCACCCACACTTTCTAAAGCCCGTTCAGCTGTGGGTTGAAGCATTTTTTAAAGACCTCTGTTCATTTAATCGACCCAGACACCTTGAGGGGAAATCCAGGTGGTGACTAGTAGTGATTATGTATTAGTTACAAAAGAAAACAATTTTCATCTCCATCTTCCTTATGTGCCCTTCCAAGCAGGGGTATCTTTCAATTACACTCTCCGCCTACATTACTTATTGTGAATTAAATTGCTTCTCTGGTGCTGCCTTACTGCAAAGCTATAAATTAATTATTACATTACAGATGAAGCCCCCAGGAAAAGGAATGCCAAGAAAATAAATCTGGTTTTTGTTCTGTTTTTAGGCTGAACGAGCCTGCCATTAATCAAGACTTTCCACCAACATCTAGGAACCAACCCAAGATTTCGACTCATCGAGAGATGAACATGTGCACACGTCTCCTAGTCTTACGGTCTTTCTCTGCAGGGTTATGTCATAGTGACTCAGTTACCAAACAGACGTTCTGGAGAAATGATATAAGAAACAAAACCAGCCATTTAATAGACTTGCCTACTTGCTAACTATAACCAATTAGCAGAAAGGACCTAACATTTGAGTATTTTAAGAGATTAATTCACCACTTCCATTGTTCTCTGTCTTTGAGTCACAGAACTGCTTGCCATTGGTCAGGATGGGAAATAGAAACCCAGGATTGTATTTGGAATTTAAAGAAGAGACTCATAAAGAACCCAATGAAGCTATTAATTTTAGTATAGCATATAAAATGTCAAAGGCATGACACATTCTTGAAGGCAATCGGAAAATATCAGAAACTGTGTTGCCAGATTAGATTATGTTGAGAGGTCCAAAATAAAGATAGCGTAAAAAATTTTTTTGAAATGAAAATGAAATGTTGAGAGTTTACTATATATCTTTATTTCATTCTTTTTTAAAAGCCAAGGTAGTGGTGGATCATGAAACACTGATTTTTTTTTTCTGTTATTACCTCCTCCCCCATTTTGGGGGATAATCAATGTAAAGATAGTAAGAATGAATTTGGTTTTTAAATTGAAAATATTCTGAGTTTGGCAGGTTCAGTCTTTTCTTTTATGTTATTAGGCCGTTTTACTTTGTAACTCTGCACTTCATTTGTGGAGTTTTACTGAGTGACTGGGTAACAAATACTTTTGTCACCTGAAAGGAGTCACTGTAGGGCAGGGTGGCCTTGTTCAGTACATCTTTCTAAGATACGTTTCAGATCCCAACCACCTTTCTCATCTCCAGGAAGGGGTGTTAGAACAATCTTTACTCTGTGAATTGGCAGAAACATTCCATTGATTAAAATGCCCAGGCAAAAGCAGAAGGAAAAATTGGGCGTGAGGGTTCAGTACGTGGTGGTCATTACGACCACAGAAACCTGAGTAGTCCCTTCAACTGCCTTTGCTAAAACTGAGCACATTTTTGAAATCTCAAATTTCGTCGATGTGTCAAATGTCTTAGTCAGAGATGACACTTCCTTCAGCGGTCGTGTTTGCTCATGCAGATGAGACTGCAGGGACAAATGAAGTTTGTGCTGTCCTTCCACATCATCTACACAAGGAGGTGACCTTTTGGGTGCAGCTATTAGGGCCTCCAAGGGTTCCTAGACACTGTGTCTTTTGTCTCTATGCCCTGCCCATTAGCTTGTGCTCCCTCTCCTGACCCAACGTTTCTTGGGTCAGGAGAGGGCATGGTGACAAAGTGTGTGATCTGTGAAGCACTCCTCTCAGAGGCAGGAAGGGGAGTTTGTTGAAAGTGTAGATTTCCCAGCCCCTGTTCGGAACTACTGAATTAGGATCTTTCTGTCTGAGGCTCATGGCAGCAGCTTGTGTGTGCGTGTGTATGTAACTAACTGGATGTTTTGAGTAAGTGATGCGTTCACACAGTTTAAACAGAGGTATATATACTGCAGTCCCCTTCCTAGCACTGTTCTCCATAGGTCTAGATACAACTCCTCTCAGGTAACCACTAATCATGTGTTTTCTGTAGACCTCCAGGTTACCTTATGCACATACCTGCAAATGTAAATTCTCACTCTTCCTTCTTTATTTCTTAAAAATACTACAGGTAGAACTATATCCATTCCCTTGGATAAATGCACCACAGTTTAATTAATCAGAGCCCCACTGATAGACATTTGAGTTTTTTCCAACATTATGCTACTAAGCAATGTTACAAACTTCCATATTTAACATTTTACACTCGTGCAAGTATATCTATGGCATTCATTCCACAGTGTGATTCCTGGATTCTGCATTTCTAATTTTGATAGACATAGCCACATTGCCTTTCAAAGGGCTAGACCCATTGACACTCCCACCAAAAATGTTGATTAATGCTTGCTTCCCTATGGCCTTGCCAACTGAGTGTGTAATCAAACTTCTGGGTGTTCACCAATCTGATAAGTGGAAAAACAATGTTTTAAGATAGTCTGACTTGCATTTCTCTGATTTTGAGTGAGGTGGAACAACTTTTTTCATATGTTTAAGAGCCAGTTCTATTTCCTTTGTTGTGGCCTCTCTGTTTATGTGCTTTCCCCCTAACACACTGAGTTCTTGGCCTTTTTCTTTATAGATTTCTTGAAACATCATGTATATTAAGAAAATTATCCCTTTGCAGGACAATGCCCAACCAGTGGAGCTATTTTTTAAAAATTATTTTTGTTTTTGTCTTTGTTGTACAAATTGTGTATATATTATGATATTAATCCCTTATCAGATATATGACTTGCAAATATTTTCTCTAGTAATTTAGGGCTGGCTTTTCACTCTGGACTTTGATGCACAGAAGTTTTTCAAGTTTTCTGTAGTCCCACTTGTCTATTTTTGTCAGTAGTCTCTTACCTAATGTTTTGAGATGCCATTTTTAACATGTATTAGATTTCTGTGTATAGTTGGGTTTATTTCCATACATTTTATTCTGTTTCCTTGGTTGATCTCTTAGTTCAAGTACCGCTACCACCACTGTTTTAATTATTGAGGCTTTTCAATTTAATAACATGTGGGCCTAATTCTCTCATTGTTCTTCTCCATTATAGTTTCCTGTTTTTCCTTATGAACATCAGAGTAAATAAACAACAATAACAATAGAAATCCACACTACTGCTTTTTAAGTTATGATTGAATTTAGATAATTAACATAGAATCAACATCTTGTATTGTCCAGTTTTTCTAGCCTAGAAAAAGGTAGACCTTTTCATTTGTTTAAATGTTATTTGTGGCCTTCAGGAGTGTTTTACAGTTTTCTTCGTGTGTGTCTTGCACATTCATTGTTACATTCATTCTCAGCTGTTTTATTTTTGTGTTGCTATTGTAAGTGGGGTCTTTTCTCTCATCACAGCTTGCTGGATATAATCAACTGGATATAATCAACAGGGTATTCATTTTGTACCATTTTACCTTAATAAATTATCTTATTGTCTACAGGTGTTTTTAATTCTCTTATACTTCTAACCATGTAATAATATCATCTGAAAATAAAGGTTAATGTTCTGCTTTTTATACTTTTCTTTTTTAATATTATTATCTGTTAGTTCTAGTAAAATGTTAAATAGCAGTAATGATAGTGGGTGTTCTTGTCTTATGTTTGATTTTTTAATTTATTGTATTTTATCCATTACTATTTAACTCTTATACCTTCCTCCCCACTGCAATCACCACACTGTTGTCCATGTCCATGAGTCCTTTTCCTTTGTGCTCTATCCCTCTACACTCTACTCCCCCCATATCTATGTCCTGTTCTCTGTGAGTCTGTCTCTGTTTTGCTTGTTTGTTCAGTTTATTCATTAGATTCCATATATAAGTGAATCATATGGTATTTGTTTCTCTGACTGCCTTATTTCACTTAGCATAATGTTTTCCAGGTCCATCCATGCTGTCACAAAGGGTAAAGCTTTCTTCTTTTTTACAGCCGAGCTTCTTTTTTTATGGCCAAATAGTATTCCATTGTATAAATAATCCATAGTTGTTTTATCCACTCATCTACTGATGGACACTTGGGCTGCTTCCTTATCTTGGCAATTGTATATAACTCTGCAAGGAACATAGGGGTGCTTAGGTTCTTTGAATTAGTGTTTTGGTTTCCTTTGGATATATCCCGGAAGTGGGATCATTGGGTCAAAAGGCAGATCCATTTTAATTTTTTGAGGTATCCCATACTGCTTTCCACAATGGTTTACAACAGTCTACACACCCACCAATGGTGCAAAAGGGTTCCCTTTGCTACGCCTCCTCCACCACACTTGTTTGTTAACTTATTGATGATAGCCATTCTGATAGGTGTGAGGTGATACCTCATTGTGGTTTTAATTTTCATTACTCTGATGCTTTCTTGACATTGAGCATCTTTCTTATGTCTATTGGCATCAGTATGTCCTCTTGGAGAAATGTCTATTTAGGTCCTTTGCCCATATTTTAATTGGATTGTTTGTTTTCTGGTGTTGAGTTTTGTAAGTTCTTTTTTTTATTTTTATTTTTAATCATTGTTCAATACCAGTTTTCTCCCCCCTACTCCCATTCCAGCCCATCCACCCAACCCTCTCCCCTTCCCCGCCATACCCCCAGCCCTAGTTTTTTGTCCATGTGTCCTCCCAAATTTGTTCCTGTAAACCCTACCCATTCCCCCCCTGAAATCCCCTCTTCTCTTTATAAATTTGGATATTAACCCTTATCAGGTGTATTGGCAATATGTTCTCCAATTCCATGGGTGTCTTTTTATTTTATGATGGTCTCCTTTTACTATGTAAAACATTTCTAGTTTGATTCAGTCCCATTTGTTTATTTTTTCTTTTGTTTCCCTTGCCTGGGGAGATATATTAAATTAAAATATTGCTATGAGCAGTGTCCGAGATTTTACTGCCTATGTTTTCTAGGATTTTAATGGTTTGGGTCTAATATTTAAGTCTCTAATCCATTTTGAATTTATTCTTGTGTGTGGTGTAAGAAAGTAGTCTAGTTCCATTTTTCTTCACATATCTAATTTTTCCAGCATCATTTATTGAATAGACTATCATATGTGCTTAGCCCATTACATACACTTGTTTCCTCTATTGAATATTAATTGACTATAAAGGTATGGGTTTATTTCTGGGCGCTTTATTCTGTTCCATTGATCTATGTATCTGTTTTTATGCTAGTACCATTGCTGTTTTGATTTCTATGAATTTATAGTATAATTTGATAGTAGGTAGCATGATTCCTCCAGACTTGTTCTTTTTTCTCAGGATCACTGCTTACTAGTGGGGCCTTTTGTGATTCCAAATAATATTTGAAATATTTGTTCTAGTTCTGTGAAAATAATGACATTGGGATCCTGTTAGTAATGGCATGAATCTATAGATTGTTTTGGGTTATCATGGACATTTTAATGATGTAATTCTTTCTATTCATGGAACATGGTATGTTACTTCCACTTATTTGTATCTTCTTCAATTTCTTTCTTCAGTGTCTTATAATTTCCAATTACAGGTCTTTTATATCTTTGGTTTAGGATTTCTTTCTAAGTATTTTATTCTTTTGAAGCAATTTCAAATGGGATATTTTTTATTTCTGTTTTCTTTTTAGTTCATTATTGGCATATAAAAATGCAATGTGGATATTTGCATTTCGGGTATTAATTTTGTTTCTTGCTATTTCTGGATATTAATTTTGTATGCTGCTATTTTGCTGAATTCCTTTATCAGTTCTAGTAGTTTCTTGGTGTAATATTTGGGGTTCTTTATGTACAGGATCATGTCATCAGCAAATAAAGAGTTTTTACTTCTTCCTTTCCAATTTGGATTCCTTTTATTTCTTCTTCTTGTCGATTGCTATAGCTAAGATTTGCAGTACTATGTTTCCATAAGAGGTTAAGCAGACATCCCCGTCTTGTTCCTGATCTTAAGGGGAAACTTATAGTTTTGGCCATTGAGTTTGATGCCAGCAGTGGATTTGTCATATGTGGCCTTTATTATGTTTATGTATATACCTTTATTCCCACTTTGCTAAGATTTTTTTATTGTAAATGGATGCTGGATTTTAACAAATGCTTTTTCTGCATCTTTTGATAGGACCATGTCATTTTATTCTCATTTTGTTTATGTGGTGAATCCATATTTATTGATTTATGAATGGCTCAGTTGGTTATGTTCGATTTTAGTGGAAATGCTTCCAATTTTCCCAATAGGCATTGATGGGACTTTGGCATAGGAATGATATATTTTATTATGTTAAGAAAATATTAATTTATTTTATTGAGGACTTTTTCTTGGGTCAAGTATGACTACTGGTTTTGTCCAAATGCTTTTTAAAAGTCTCTTTAAAATGATCACATAATTTTCTCCTAGATCTATTAATTTGATGGAATATAATAAATTCCCTAGCATGAACTATCCTAGCATTCCTGAGATAAGTTCTATTTATCATGGTGATTTCTTCTTAATGGGCTGGTAAATGCTATTGCTAATTCTATTTAGAATTTTTGCATTGATATTCATAATTAAGATTTTGATACTTTTTGTTTTATTGCATTGTAATCAAATGTTGTCTGTAATATTTCTATCCTTCGGAATTGTTTGATTTTTTTCTTTGTGGCCTAGTTTATAGTCATTTTTCATGATGTTTCTTGGTCACTTGAAAAATGGGATCTATCTATTTTCATGGTGAAGAGTTAATAACATATATCTATTACTGTGTTATTTATGTTATGTTATCATGTGTCTTCTTTATGTTTCAGATATTTTATCTTGATTTCATCATGCACTGAGGGAGTTTTAATTCTGTATATTTCGTTTAATGTATATTTTCCTTGCTTTATAATTATTTTTCTGTAATTTCTAAAGCTTTATAAGGTGGCTGTATTATTGATGACTATATATTCATAATTGTTACAGCTTCATTATGAGTTTTTATCATTTAGCATTACAAAGTGCTCTTTCTTTAATTTATTTGTTGGTTTAAATCCCTCTTTATCTGATAATGAGGTCATAATCGTACTTATTTCCATTCCCTTTGCCTGCTATGTCTTTCCCGTGATGTTCACTGCCCTCCCATCCTTGCTCACTGGTTTCTGCACCAGGTATTTTGCAAAGCAATGGATTGCTTTCTGATATTGCTCTTCAAGTGAGTCCTTAATCTCAGGGAAAGAATATTTTCCTGGTGCTTTGTTGAGATCCCACACTAGTTTGCTTACATGCTATTTCATGAACAAAAATGTTTGTATGCGCCATTTAGGCTTATATTTACAGTATATTTTTCGGGAGTCCCTTTATTTCTAGAATAGAGTAAACTTAAACAACTACATCCAGATTCAGCTTAGAATGGTTGTTTGGTAGTGATATAATGCTACTCTACTTAGGCAGTGTGACACAGGATCTGTTTTGATGTTTCCCGACAATACCAACTTTGGCAGAGCAGGTGTCCCATTAAACCAGTTGGGAGTTTGGGGTAAGGCTTCTCAAAATTTATTTCTTATGATTTCCTAACGAGTAGGCAAGTCAGTCTCAGGTGCACTACAGAAAGACCTTGATGTGGGGAAAGATGTTTTCTAGGGCCCAAAGGACAGAGTTTCAAACCAATAAAGTAGAGCAATAGAAGATTTAACTCTCTTCTGAAAATGCTAACACTGTGAACACTGGAGAGTTTACTTAGGGAAGTCATGGAATCTACTTTTCTGGGGAAACATTAAAAATGAAAGAGATCCTCATCTCTTTCAGACAGTTTGAGTGTGGTCCTGCCCCAAGGCACCGGTGGACCAGATAAGCCCTCCAGCGTCGGCTTCCTCCAGGATGCTCAAAAGAACATCTCAGGAATCCAGATGATCAAATGTAGGCCCCAGTAGAATGATTTGTCAGGAGATGGTTATCAGTGATATTCAGATTTAAAAAGCAAAAGTGGTTATGTAACAAGATGCCACCTAATGGAGAAATTAAGTCAGGACCTAGTTACAGCATAATAATGCTACTTCTCTTTTGGGGTTAGGGACAGACAGATTACAATCAATTTCAATTGCCTCATGTTAAAGGAACATGAAAAATTTCTACATCCAACCCTGGCTGGTGTGGGTCAGTGGGTGGTTGCTGGCCTGCCAACCAAAGGGTCGCTGGTGCAATTCCCATCAGGGCACATGCCTGGGTTGCAGGCCAGGTCCCCATTTGGGGTGTATGAGAGGCAACCACACATTGATCTTTTTCTCCCTCTCTTTCTCCCTCCTTTCCCCTCTTTGTAAAAATAAAATAAATAAAACCTTAAAAAAAGAATATCCACATTTCTTTTTCTGGATTGAGAAAAAGAAAGCAAAGGGGAAAATACATGGAAATCTTTCACATTGATACACCCCAGAATTATGTGTTCTTCTAACCAGGAATTCCCAAGTTGTCCCAAGATTCAACATCTGAATCATGCCGACAAGCAAGACATTGTTTGAGCAAGACTAAAATTCTGAACATTCTTAGAGGCTTCATAAAAATCCCCAAATGATGGACAAATGCTTATGTTGTGGTCATGCAAAGAAAAGCCCCCTGATTGGGGATTGAGTTTGTTCACTTTATATTTACAGTATCTACACCAGAGGAATGTCAAATTTGGCATGGGGAGAGGAGGGGGAAGTAGGGAGAAAGTAAGGAACGGGCACCGGCTTCTGTGTGTGTGTGTATGTGTGTATTTTAACCTAGAGCCTATGCAGTGTGGGGGGAGAGTGTTCTATAGCTTTATTCATTTGCTTTTAAAGCAGAATCTTCTTTAGGTCTCTAGTGTGGAAGAATGTTTTACTTTTTTTTTTTTGTTAGCAGCCCCATCTGTTTACAATGAAAGCTTGGCCTCCACTTTTTGGCGCAAATAAAAGCCCTACAGTGCCCATATAAGTCAAATGGATGAAGCATGTGTTTGCAGACTAAGGAATCACCCTCTTTTGCCTGCACAGGGCTTTCATGGCAGATTTACACAGCACCTTATCCCGACATAAAATCAGGATGATAAGCTTCTGAGAAGCAAAGGTGGGTCACAGGTCACTGGAATTCACAGCCCAGGCAGCTCATCTGCCACTTAATGAAATGATGGACCCCTGGGGTCACACTTGCCAAGAGAGAGGTTGGCAAGTGGCAAAAGAGCCATACCTTTCACCACTTGTCATGGGATTCTAACACATTGGGAGAAGGAGTTACACACCAAAAAGGCATGTTTCCATCAGCAGTAGAGCATTAAGTTAGCAAACATGAGAAACATTCCTAGCACCAAAATATTAAGCCTGGGGAGGAGGGTGGAAGGTAAAAGGTAGAAGGCTAAGGAGTTGAACATAAAAGCCAGGAATCCTGCCTTTCTCCCTCTGGTTAGTGTTGCATCATTGCTCTGGGGTGGAGGCCCACAACTGTCTACCTAGAGTCTGGGGGTTCTCCCCCACTTCCGCAAAATGAACCTCAGATCAGGATTGTAGGACATGACACCGTGAATAAACAATAAGTCTCGAAAGGTTTCATTAATTATGATAGAAGTTTCATGTAACAATGTTATTCGCATGCCATTCAATCTATCAATTGTTTTTTCATTGTTTACTGAGCCCAGCCTCTGCGGGATTATGTGACAGAAGGCTCAGGCCTAAACTTTCAGAGGTTTATTAATGGCTGGGGAAGAGAAAACAAAACAAACCATATGCATGTGAAACAGCTGCAGAATAATTAAGTATGTATCCTCCAGTCTGCAATGTGGTTCTCAAGTTGTGTGCATGAGAATTAAATGGGTCTTGATAAAATGCAGATTGCCAGGCCCTGGCATTCAGAGGCCATGGAAGGGATCAGAAATTTGTTTGGAAAAGCAGTATCCTCCATGTCTGATGGAAATGAACATCAGAATCTACTCTGAGAACCACTAATCTTAGAATGTTATGTCACTTTATTTAAAAGAGGTGGGAGGGAAATAATAGAGTTCTTACTACCTATAGTTTTTGCACACACTGTGTTCTTGAATTCTGACAAAAATTCTGTGTCCACAGTTAGGTCGGGGTCTGCTCCTAAAGTCTGGACTCCCCTCTTGACCAGGGTGCTGCCTCTTCCTGAGATGGGAGACCATCGTGGTGTGCAGGGAGGGTGCACAGCCTGGGTTTGGTGTGTGCTTGGGTCGGGCTGTGTCCCCCTAAACCAGCTTCCACATGGCCCCAGAGTCATCTAGCAAATGCAAATCTGACTATGGCATGACATTATACTATCTTTATTATTCTGTGGCTTACGTTTTTCATCGAGCAGTACAATTTAGACATCTTTTTGGTTGGGTTCCCTGGCTTTTTGCCCATTGGAGGACAATTTTTTTGGAACGGTCGTCAATGCAAAAAAGGAATAGGTATCATTAATCAAGCCTGTGACTGCATTGTTAACTTGGAGCTAGGGTGGCTTGGACTCTGTTAAACTCTTCTGTTCCATGAATGCAGGCTGTGTGTTTATCCGCTAGTCTTGAACATTTACGCCGAGTCAAGAAAATGTGTGGATGGATTTTGTACAAACTCATCACTATCACTGGAAAATTTAAAATTCACTTTCTACTGATCGTTGTTTAGGAGAATTGTATTTATTCATTATGGAGCAACATGTTTTTGTTTAAGACTGGTTTGGTCCCAGTTACAGCTGATATTTTTGAATGCTTACAGAGAATAGGCCTGGGGTGAGCCCAGACTCCTGGATTCTGTTCTTTTAAGGAATCCATTAGAAATAAAATTCAGGAGTGTCTGTTCAATTTTTAATCAGACTTCTCAAACACTGTGTATGTGAGATAACTCTGGAGCTTATTACAAATTCTACAGATTTCTTAGTCGTTCTTGTCCCCTACTATTTTTTTTAAATTTATGTATTTTAATTTTAGTTAGAGACAGGATAAGGGAGAGAGAAGAGAGGGAGAGACACATCAATGTGTGGTTATCTCTCGTGTGCCCTCCAGAGAGGACCTGGCCTGCAACCCCAGGCATGTGCCCTGACTGGGAATCAAGTCGGCAAACAGCCAGGGCTGTCCCCTACTGTTACAGGATCTGAGGTGGTTTTATTGAAGATCCCCACCACAGTGAGACATAGCAGATCCCCAAACTTCTCCAGCTCTACTGTGGCCAGCCCAGTCTACGCCCCATTCTCTCTAGCCCAGACAGCAGAAGAGCCTCCTGACTGGCCATCCCACAATATCAGGGGTCATCATCTTAACATGCAGATGGAGTTAGGTCATCCCCCTGTTTAAAACAATGAAGTAGCTGCCCACTGAGATTGCATTAAAAACAGAAATAATTTAAATGCTCCATGGGACATGCTTGATGTGGCTGCTGCTTCCTTTCTTTTAGGATAGAAACAGGTGCAAGGCCCTAGATGTGAAAGGTATGAATATGGACCAGGAGCTGAAAGACAACAAGTAGATGGGAATGTAGAAGGAGGACGGTAGCGCTGAAGAAGTAAGCAGCAGCCACATCAAGCATGTCCCATGAAGCATTTAAATGGCTTCTGTCTTCTTCCATTATTACACTCTGCTTCGCCACCATCTGTCAAGATATTTGGTGTTTTTGTGTACAGGGACTCTTATGCAGAAGGGTGGGCTCCATCGAGCATGTTCATATCTGTAGGTCAACATCCAGGGCAGACCTGGCACACAGTAGCTGCTCAAACTTGTAAGGTTGGTTTGTAAGTACCCTCCTTCTATGGTGCAGGGCACTAAGTTTGAAGGATTTGGGTAACTTGCTGAAAAGCACATGAAAAATAAGTGAGAGGCCACTATTCAGAACTAGGGAGCCTGCTCTTTCCTATAGCTTTTGCTCTTAGTCATCTCATGATTCTTGCTCTTGAACTGTGACAGATCACACAAGGTTTGCGGATCTCCCCCACACCTTGATCAGCCCCAATTCCTGCTCTGGTGACTCAGAAGATGCTAAACACTCTGAATCGAAAAGTGAGGGAACCCATTTCCCAAATTCTATTCCCTGACAGTGGACTGCTTGCTTACAAGAAATCAGCTCATCTACCAACAGGTAATAACCAGCTTCTAGGCTTATGGAAGGGGGAGCAGACAATTTTTCTTGGTGTCTACATCATTTAGGAATAGGTTCAGCTGCATATAACATCTACCCTACCCACCCCTCCCAACTAAAAACAAAAGAAAAAATTGTGATTACCAATTAAACTGGACAGGACATTTATCATGTAAAAGAGATGTAGCGTTAGATGTTTGATCGGTTACACCATCATCATGATGACAGGGATTCAAGTTTGCCTCTATTTGCTATTCTGACCTTATTTATATGTGACCTCATTTTTAAGGTGGCTGCTTGAGTGCTAGTAATCATGTCCCTATTCCAGCTAAGAAGTAGGTAAGAAAAGGGGCATTGTGTCAGTGGTCTTTTAAGGTACCCATCTACTTCTGCATGTGTCTGTCCCCCTGGTAAACTGGGCTTAGTAAAATGGGTACAGCTATGGTTGGGAGCCATGCAGCCGGCTACACTCAGGGATTCTACTATTTTAGAAATGAGAGAGAACTGGCATGGCTCAGGTAATCCACAATCCTGCCAGTTTCCATTCTAGAATCTTTTATGAAATCCCATAGAAGTCATTCCCAAAACTTTAGGGTCTTAAGAATGACCCTGGAAGCTTACTAAAAATTTAGATTCTTAGAGCCACCATTACAGACTCTGGGTTAGTAGACTTGGGATGGGGCCCAGTAGTCCACAGTTTTCTTAGGCAGCCTACCTTCTCACTCAGATGATTTTGATGCAAGTGGTTAGGACTCACTAGCCTCTTGAGAAACACCGTATGAGGTTCCAATTAGAAACCAGGAGTAGAGGATAGAGGGCATGAGGAAATCTGTAAAATTATATACACTATCTGACTTGCTTCTCCAGTAGCCACAGGGGAATTTCCAGACTGAAAAAAAATGCAAGCAAATTCTCTTGTATGAGATGGACAAAATCAACAAATATTCTTCTAATTCTGTGAACTACCTTACTCTGAATTAACTTTGGATAGTTTTTCAAACTTAGGACTCATTCTTTAAAATTAGCTAATGTAGACTTTTTTGTTTTTAGGGCCTGAAATGAAAATAGCCATAACCATCTTCAATGATGCCTGCAGCTATTAGAATCCCTTCCCACATGACTTAAAATACCACAGATCAGAAAGGAGTACATAAAATGAAGGCAGGATATTCATAGTTAGAGGGTCTTTGGTCACAAAATTAAGGTTGACTCCTTGCAATCTAACCCAGTTTAAACTCAAAGTCAAAAGGAGTATGGGAAGAATAGGCAAAAAATACAATAGCAGTCACCAAAACCCAAGGACTGTTGAGAGAGACAGGGAGGAAAGAAAGGGAAAAAATGATAACCCTATCATTCCTTCTTTAACAATCACATCATCAATAACCTTCCCCTGCTAGCACCAAACTCTTCATCCATAACTTGAAGGCAGAGACCTCATAAATTGACTGGGATACTCTTCCCCCGTCTGACCACAAGGCAGTGATTATTTAAAACTGTTGATATGTTTTTCAGAGTGAGTCACTGCTGGGGTTCAGAACAACCGACATTCACTGCTTTGGTGACTGACACCTCAAAGATAATGTGAGAGGAATCCTAAGCTCCCCCTTTGGCTGGGGGTGTAGCCACTTGGTCTTTCAAATGTCATCTCAGACATCTCTGAGTTTTGTCCTGAGGATCACTGACATTGCTACATGTCCAATCAACCAGTGGTGGAGCTGCTTTTGATTATTGAAAGAGAATGAATATAAAAAAAACAAAACCTAATCCAAGAAGGAATGTAAATCCAGTCTGTTCGTGCCCTGTTGAAATGTAATGTCAGTACTTAAGAATTCCTTTTGCCACTAAATGGACTAAGGCCAGATCCTGACACTCAGCCCCCGAGTTGTGTTATTTTCATTGTGAAACTGTAAGGAAAATGTCTTCATGATTACCAATAGTATGTGTGGATAGATGGTAATGAAGATAAATCATTTTCCTTTCCTGATACCCGAGCCCTTCTTGGTATAGGCCATATGAAGCTTTTAAAAAAAGTACATATTTATTTTTCATGATGTTTGGATAGAAAGTGTGTGAAACTGAAGCAGGCATATGATTTCTATTCTTAATGTCCTTTATATGATTTTTAAAGTGATGTTTCATAGAAGTTTTTTTTATTTAAACTTAGCATCTTCCCTAAGAGTTAGGGCAAAATTACTCAAAAGATGCATGCATTACAAGAAATAAAAGCTAACCCCTATACATAGCAGTTTATTTCATTCTCTTAGCTTATTTCTTCAATCATGTTACCCTAATTAATCAACCTCTTCACATTCATGGTCTAGGATGTTGGCTCCAGCTACCCCTCACATTTGGAGAATCTTTGCTGCCATTCTGTTTTAACTACAGCCTATTGACAAACATCACTGCTGTTGCTTTTTATTTATGTTTTCCATTTTGGACAATTCAAATAGCTCATTGAATGGCACTGTCCCATAGTATTGTGGTTTACCCTGCAGGGCTGTGGAGAAACTCATGCTTTTGGAAAGAAGAAAGGCCTTTGTTATCAGGATTGATTTCATTTCATTGTATTTTGGGCTTAGGTTCTTTTCTTATGATCCATTTTTTGAAGAAGAAAATAATAGTGAAAGATATACCCAAGATAGTGGATGGAAGAGGGACCCAATCACACCTGGAAGTGTAGATGAGCAAGGAGAGTTCACAGTACAAACGCAAAGATGAAGTGAGACCCTCGAATAAACACTAGTAAAAGCGTGCACAATACTTCTACAGGGGTTTTCATCAGAGTTCCATTTGTTTATTGCTGCTTTATGGTTTTCTGAATGGAGAAAGCTATTTCAAACATGTATGATACACATATGACAGTTGCCAGAGAAGAGATCTTGGCAAAACCCGCCCAGCAGCCCGCTGGAGTAGCTGTTCTCTCCCTCTCTCGGTCTGGAGGCTACTCTGGGCTGCAGGGCTCTCCCCAGGGCAGCCCTGTCACGCCCATGGGCCTCCCATTAATTTATTGCTATTATTACTTTTCAGATATGAATAAGAGAATCTACAGTGTCCTTTTAATAATCATAAACTCCAGGACTTTTAAGAAAAAACTGTCATGACCAATGTAATGCTTACACGATAGAAAAAAAAAGACAACGAGAGGCAGAAACTCAGCCAAGAGGTAAAGAGACTTTGCATTTTCTCCATTAGACTGGAGATTCTCCGCTAGAGTCAAGGCGCCATCCATGCAGACGGATTTACATCTGATGGACATTACTTATGACATTACTTAAGGAGAGAAAGAACAGCCGAAACCAAATTCTCCAGCCTTGAAATAAATTCCCAGCTACAAACCAGAAGAATAACACTGTTAGGTCTTCGGGGCAGCTGGATTGGAGCTATGAGAATCAAGTTTCTTTTCACAATGTTGGCATGGCATTTTTGGATCCGTGTATTATTTATGTGGCATTACTACCATGTTTTTAAGTGATCTTTGGGCAGATGCCCATGAATTAGTTTAATCTAATTCTCCCACTTTCATCCATAATGAGTTCTAGTCTTCATAGCCAGCACAACTTGGGGTGCACTCTGCATCTCCTGGAAGACTTAGGGTAATCTCAGCAGCTCATTATTTTTAATTACGTTGTATCTGAATGTGTAGTACTGAGCTCACTCCAGCCAAAAGAGGTAGGATCCTTCTCTCTACCACTTTCCTCTCAAATATAAATATGTACATTTCACAACCAGACCCTTGCAGCCAAAATTTAAAACCTGCATCGATTCCTGGCAGTGTTATCTGGAATACAGGATGTAGCACAATTAACTGTAGAGAGTGTTGACACACATCCAAAAGATGAGCAAAAGATGATGTGGGTAGGTAAAGATTAGGGCTGGGGCAGGATATAGGGCTGAGGGAATTCTGAAAAGAATTATGGCTTATGCACTTTGATTCAGCCCAGCCATCAAAAACATGTGATGCCTTAGTCAAGACATTTCCTCAGCGATATTTCAGGGTCTCTATTCACATTGGGCAAAGAACTAGGGTCACCAACTCATCTAGGTTTGCCCTGCACTTTCTTGCTCTCTGGATTGACTGTCCTATGTCCCAACAACCCTTCCATCCTATTCAAAACCAAGATGATTGGTCACTCGACAAAGATGCAGACACAGATAGGTGTTTGGGAGATGTAAATGCAGGCAACGCATTTCAAAGACTGCCATTAGAGGTTAGTTTTCTGTCATGCCATCTCTCAGAATATTTTCATCATTCCCCACTTGTTGCCGAAGGAAGCTGGCAAGGAAAAGGCATTCAAGAAACAGAACTTTCAGCCATCATATTGGCAAGGTGGACTTCTTCCTGACATGAGCCTGGTGGTTCTGAATACTAGATGGGGATAGTGTAGAGAGCATTTTCAACTCTGTGGTTTCAGAGGCACCAATCCTAAAGTGCAGACACTCACTTTGCATTCACACCGCCTTCCTCTCAGGGAATTCTGTGCTGTACTGCTGGCTCTGGGACCCTTGGAGAAGACTTGCAGAAAGCTCAGTGCTGTGAAGCACTGTGCGATCCCCTCCGCTCTATCCCTTGAAAACTTCTAATAAAACAGGAAAATTTTTATTTCAATAAGATATTTTGGGTGACACATCTCTGCTCCTCTTGGATGGGCCACCATGTGGAGACAGACCTCTGAGCAGGTACAAGGCAACCTAGTTTAATGCAGCTTACATTTGGGGGCAAATGCCTTGGATATTGGATGCAAAGGATAATGTGTAGCTGCACCTTGGACAAAATCATGACACCAGAATGCAGCCAAGAAATACTTCACCATTGTTCAGCTGTTGAAAATATGGAGGAAAGGAGAGTTGGGGGGAAAGTGGGGAGCAACATTACACAGGCCATATGGTTCTTGGAGTGTCATCCCCAAATCAGATAAAACTTCGGTGGTTTCTCTGGGCTCAGAGCTACCACAGTGGGAGAAATTGTACATGGAGGCTGGAGGGACCATGGGAACCACCACATGTAGATGGTGGCACATGAGTTCCCTGAACTAGAAGAGTTGATCTCAGAAATCATAGGCTGAGCTCATTTTAAACCCAGATTTTAAAGACACTGCTCTGGAATGTTTGTGTCCCTCTAAGGTTGGCATGTTGAGCCCCTAATCCCCAGTGTGATGGGGCCTCTGGGAGGTAATCGGTCATGAAGGTGAAACCCGTTAGTGTTCTTGTAAGAACAGGCAAGAGAGAGCTTGCCTCCCCTCTCGTGTGTTCTCTGCACCATGTGAGGACACACAAAAAGGCAGTTGTCTGCAAACCAGAAAGAGGGTTCTCACCAGGAATTGACTTCACTGGAGCCCTGATCTGAAACCTCTGGCCTTTAAATCTGTAGGAAATAAATGACTGTTGCCCAAGCTGCACAGTCTGCGGTTGGTTGTTACAGGAGGCTGCACTGACTAAAACTGAGCCATTTCAGGACGGGGAGAAGAAGCTGGTAGTGCACGTGTTTGGACTGGTGTATCTGGTTTCACAATGGGGACGCATCCTCCGGCAGGACAAAGAGTCAAGCAGCCCTTGAAACCTCTGGTGAAGGCCATGTACTAACAGAAACTAAAAAAATTTGTTAAGAGTGTTAGATCACGTTCTAGGTAACTGGGCATTAAAATGGTGTTGGAACAACAAAACCTCAATGTAGAGAAAAGCTAGATATTAATTGTAGCCTGCAGAATTCGTCATTTGGACTGGGTCATAGAATAGGACTTTGCAGGCCCCAGTTTTGGTTATAGGTAATCTGATAGCCCTGCAAAATTCATGTGTGAGGTTGAGAGTTGATGTGATTTTGATGCTGAGGGTTTTTGTTTGTGTGCTTTGCTGTTTTGTCATACACAAACAGGAAGGGGAGGGAAAGGTTCTACTTCTGTTTTTGGGCTTCAGGGACTCTGGCAGCTGGCCTCCTGGCAAGGTGTGATGGAACACAATTTGTAAGATCAGAGGCAACCAATTCAGGGCAGTGGGGAGTGATTTATAGCCAAGAGTTCTTGAGCAAGCTTAGGCTTCTCCACAACTAGTGGACTGACCTGAATTTTCATTGCTGGTGAAGCTCATTAGAGAAAAGAAAGAGGAAGAGGCAACAGTGGCAATCCTCAGGAAACAAAATCAAATGGCAGAGTCTGGCAAAGGCTCTTAGAATAAACGTGAAAACCAGAAAACAATCCCGTTTGCTGTTATCAGATACAGATCAGCAAGGGCCTGGTCCTGATGACCAAGGGTCCATACAGAGTCATCTGGCACTTGGTCATGGCCAGAGTCCAGGATTTGCTTCTAGGATTGGTCACAAAGTCGTCAAAGACTAAACTCCAGATATTAGTAAGTGGGAGACAGATTTGACAATCCTGCTGCTGAATATTTAACTTCAGGATCATTCTGGATTCCCCAGCTTTATGAAGAGGCAAGGCCCTCAAGTGCCTTGGAAAGAATTCTACTCAGCTCCCAGCAGAAGACAGGAAGGGAGTGGGTGAGGAGGTGGGAATTGGGAGAAACCCCGGTGCTTCACGGGGATGGCTCCTTCTTCGTAGAAAACTGCAATGGTTTTAGTAAGACAGAACTTGGTAGGGCAAGAAGCATGTCCAGCCTTTTCCTTTCCTCATTTTCTACTATCCTATGACTATTGTTCTGATCAGAGTAGTGGGTAGAGAAAAATGAAAGACCCCCCCCCAAAAAAAAAGCCAGCGATTCATTAAGTTGCAGCATAGAAAAAGCTTCAATAAACAAAGTCAAAACAACAACAACAACAACAACAACAACAACAACAACAACCAAACAGCTCTGGATATGGGAGAAGGCTAAGGGAACAGAGGAAGTGGGGGGATGGGTGAGGGGGAAGAATAGAAATACCTAATGAAGATTTTAATGGTTTTGATATGTATTAAATTATGTAATTCCACCTCTTAGTTACTTCAAGACACTCCAGGAAGCACTTACATTATATCTGAAAGATTGTGGATATGAACCTGTTTCCTTGGGAAGCGATATCATGCTGATATGTCATGAAGTCTCAGTCTTGTGAAGACGAACACTATGAAACTTCATGAACGTTAGCGCATTGGAGAGGAGAAGATGAAACCATCTTCTGGTGCAGATGTGGGCTCATTAGGTGAGAGATGGGGTTTGCTATAATCATGCTTCAGATTCGTGCCTCTGAAAAATTGTGCAATTTTTGCTCTAATGTTAGTTATAAAGCATGTAGTTGCTCATGGTAATGAACCCTAGCTGTCTGCTCAAGGATCTCTCCTTGCAGACCACTTATTGACAGATGTAGTGGGATCTTGTGCTATGGACACAGCTAGTTAGTTACCTTAAGGATGGGCATGTGGTCAGGTGGACCACAGAGTCTCCTCTCTGGAATTGTGGGAAGGGGACCTATGGAGAAGGAGCCAACTTTTTAAGTGGTGAGAACTGTAACATGCAAAATTGGGAGGCCACAGTTTTAACCCCATGGACTGGGAGACAGGGGAAGATGTCAGCAAAGCCAGGGAGACAGAGCAGCAGGATCCTGCCTGTGGAGGGTTCTGTGTTGTCATTTGTTTCTGAGGCCCAGTGACATCCCTGTCCTTGGGTTCTGTTACCCTAATAATCATGTTTTATTTATTTGTTTTAAAAAGATGTTAATTTTATTTTTAGACAGAGGGGGAGGGAAGGAGAAAGAGAGGGAGAGAACATCAATATGTGGCTGCTTCTCCCACACCCCCTACTGGGGACCTGGCCTGCAACCCAGGCATGTGCCCTGACTGGGAATCGAACCATTGACCCTTTGCTTCACAGTCCGATGCTCAATCCATTGAGCCACACCAGCCAGGGCTAATGTTTCATTTTTGCTTATGCAGCCATAAGTTGGTCCTCTGTTTCCTGAAACCAAGATAGTTCTTTTATAACAATCACAAATAATTAGTCTTACAGAGGAAGGAGTGATTGCTGGACCCTGCCTTTTGACTGGGTTACGTGAGCTCTGTTACCAAGGACGAGTTACTTCAACTTTCTGTTTTCTCATCTCTGATATGGAGATGATAATTTTTATCAGCCTTGTAGATCTGTCATAATTAAATGTGCCAGTAATACAGGAAAACCAATCAGAACAGTGACTGACCCTCAATAAATATTATCTATTATCATGTTTACTGATGCTCTAATCATTAACACTTTGGAATATAAGGATCTACCATAGTCAGTTACTTAATTTTTACAGAAATAAAAGCTCATGTTGAGTGTGGGCAAACCTTCAAAAATGTTTAAAAACCTATATTTACCTTTGTATAGCAGAAAGTCTGCAAACCAAATATGAACAGCACATTCCTCCGGTGGCAGGAATTCCTTTTTAATATACTTTATGCTATCTAAATTATTTTATGAGAAGAAATTTTTATTTTAGGGGGGAAATGGCAGTGCTGAGAGTATAGGTGATCACAGCTACAGAGACCGGGTGGAACAGGAAAGCTCACTGCAGCCCCTCAAATCTCCAGAAAGTTCTGCCTTGCTCACCCTCAGTTTAGACCTCCTTGCCCAGTCTGTGGGTCATTTTCTTGGAGTCTCCGAACATCTGTTATAGCCCTCAGGCTCCCACCTCAAACACTGGCCCGTTTTCTAGTGCCCCGTGTGCTGGTTCCCAAGCAACTGACTGTATGCTCACTGTTGGCTGGAAGCACTTTCTTCACACTTAATTCTTTGAATTTTTGGCTCACTCATTGGAGATTAGGCAGCCTACCCAGTCACTGGTCATGCATGTAACAACAGTGGTTGGAGGCTTTTGACTTTTATTTGAGTCACCTAGCAAACTTTTAAGAAATAGAGATTCCATTCCCAGAGATTCTATCTGACTAGTCCAGGATGGGGGTTAGGCGTGAGGGTTTGTTCAGTCTCCCAAATGCATTTAATGGGCAGCCGGCTTAAGGATCTCTTACAGGAGCCAAGAGCACAGGGCCCAAATCAGAGCAAAGGTGTGATTATTTGGAATGATTTGGAGCGACCACCAGAAACATTCCTCTTAAGATACTTTGATCACCGCCTTGATCAGGCTCCTGAACTGGAGGAGCACTTTTCAACAAAAATAAGTTCAGTTTCACAAGGCAAATGTAAATGCAAGGATTCGAATTAAAAACACAGAAAAACAACAGAGCATTGCAGAAAACTGTATCAGATGAGAGCTTGGGTTTTTTATCCTCCACTTGCAGCACTGAGTGAGACCCAGTTTGCCAGGCATTCTCTCAGGCTCGTTAGGCCTGTGTCCGAATTTCAGATGAGTCACCAGCGACATTGTTAGGTGGCAAGCATTTCGCCAGTGAAGTTCTTTCCAGTCATTCACAACAGGAATTTTCAGAGACATGTATTTTATTCAACCTGTTTGCTATTAAATCACATGCACTTTTAATATTCCTATTGCAACATAATAAACTTACACTTTATACAAATATGCTCTTTGTTCTTCCAATTTCTCTGTGCTTTAATCAAGCATTGTTAGTCTGCTAATGTAACTATTCTTTTTTGTTATGTCTAGAGATGTTCAAATTCAGACACTATTATATAATTTTTTCAGATTGTTGGGCTTATTGTTAAACAGGCCATGCTGTTTTCCATTTATAGGATTTTATGAGATTTCTCTTGAAGTTTGTTGTTTCTTAAGGTAAATTGAGATGCTTCCTTTGATTTGGTTTCCTACCTGGTATACATTAAATTGGAACTCAAAAAAGTAAAGATCATGGATGGATGGTGTACTCTCTGTCCCTAAGACTATCCTCGATCAAGAGGGAAATTTGGCTTGTGATTGTCAAATGTCTTTTTGTCCTTCTTGGTTTATGTAACACTTTCGAGTTATGCTCTAACCGTCGGTCACTATAGCATCGCGGGGCTTGTTTCCTTTTCTCTCTCCGTGTTGCTCATGGCAGCTCTCGTGAACTAGTTTCTTAGGGGAGGGCTTCAGAGTTGAGTTACTGTAAGATAAGGAGTTTAATGTAGGGTAGAATTTGCCAGATGATGTTTCATAGTTAATCCCATAAGATACTTCTGGATATAAAAGATTTTATGCTAAGTACGTGTAGGAAATGCTGCAGACTCTATCTTTCTTGTTGGAGATTTACGAAGCACATTAGCCTATATCCATTCTCTGCAATGTCTCCAGTTTTTTTTTTAAAAAACTGTTTGGCTTTGCTTATTCCAACATTTCCTAAATTACTTTGTCTATAGAATTTTTTTTCCATCCTGTGGACATTTTTGAGGAGGGCTGAATCTGTCAACCGCACAACACTGGGCAAGTCACTTAACTCTTTAAAACGTACTTGCCTCATTTTAAAAAGGGAATGATACCTGTCTCTTTGTAAACTGAGGATTGCTATAAAAATAGTAGGTAACATCCTGAGCAAAATATAATGAAGAAACTTAGAATTAAGATGTAGAATTTTTGTACTTTGAAAAACGGTGAATGGTGGCCTGCAAAGTGCTGGCCGGGCAAGCACATTGCCCTCTATTGACAAATATCTGCCCCCTCCCAAGCCTCATTTCAAAGGCTTCAAAAGTGAAAAGCACTTTTCAGTGCTTAGTGGCCACACGTTGTGCTTTATGACTCTGCCAGTGTTGCCCCACCTGGCTCGACCAACTGCCAACCCAAACATTGACCTATAGAGGCTCTATTCGGGGCTATGCTTGTTCTACCTGACTGTCCCCTCTTGTTTTGGTTTGATTCAGTGGGAGGCACACAGCAACAAAGGAAGGAGGGCAGAGGGGCAGAGAAGAGCCTCTCTAGGCTCTGAGAGACGGTCAGTGGAAAGAAGACGTTGCGCCATGAAACAGAGAGCTACTGCTGCACTCTGGAGCCCCTGGCGTGCTCTTTTCCAGCCAGGACTGGATTCCCACTGCTCCAGCCCAGGCCGTGCACCTGCTGAGACTTTGCTCTTTTCCATAGCCTCTTGTGTTGATGTGGTAAACTTCTATTACTTAAGCTAACCTGAACATGGTAGCTGACCAAGCAACGCATTTTTATTTGTGTTTTGCAGGAAGATCAGGAAGCAGAGGGTTGGACCTGCCCAAGGAGAGGAAGAGGAGATAAGGCTTGGTATATGTGGCCTTTCTTTGGGGCAGACCAGCTCCACAGCAGGTTTTCCAGTGTGGTCCTAAATCGCATGGTGGTGGTGGTGGTGGTTGGTTCTTTCTAACTAGTTGTTTATGATGTTCTCTTGCATATGCAGTTTAAGAATCTTTGCTCTTTAATGACATATGGATTGAACTAATGCCCTAGAGGTTTTCTGGACCAAAGTGACCAACAACTAATCATGTTCATCTGGGGGCCATTCATGCCCAAAGAGCAAATGCACTATGATTTCACTTATATGTGGACTCTAAAAGACTAAACAAATGAACAAACAAAGCAAAGCAAAACAAAACAGAAACAGAGTCATAGGTGTAGAGAATAAACTGATGGTTGCCAGAAGGGAGGGAGGTGGGGGAATGGGTGAAAAGAGCAAATGGGAATAAAAGGTACAGACCTCCAGTTATAAATTAAATAGGTGACAGGGATGTAATGTACAGCACAGGGAATATAGCCAATAACATTGGAATAACTTTGTGTGGTGATGATGGTTACTAGTGTTATCGAGGTGATCACTTTGTAAGGTGACAACATTGTACACCTGAAACTCATGTAATATCGTATGTCACCTGTGCTTGAATAATAAAAACAAACACTTTTGCTCTGAAACAAGCCACTCAGCCTGTTTGATCCTGTCAGAATATAGACACATTATTTTAAAATAAATAATCTGTCGAAAGCTAGATTTTTTGTACCTATGTTGTAACTAGCTTACATTTAAAAAAGAAAGGTGTAGGGCAAATCCAAACTTGCAGAAGAGAAAACGTTGAGACACAAGGAAATAGTAATAAATCATTGATTTCTTAATATCCTTACATCATTCAGCAACAGACGCTCAAGTCGGCTCACCGGCAAGCCTGCGTGTTCCCCTGTCCCCCAGGCAAAGCTGGCCTCGCATCACAGATCCCACATTCTTTATGAGTTACCTGCTACTTTTTAAGGCAGACATTCTTGCCAATGTCCTAGAATGTACCCATCACTTTTTTCTGAGATGACTGGAAGTGAGGGAGTCATCTAGTGGACCCACTTAAAGGCGAGAATTTCTTTATATCCCCTATTTGTTCTTGACGCCCACTCTTCCAAACAACGACTGCTCTGGTTTCGGGACGAGATCCCTCAAACAGTTCTATTCCCCACAGCCACCAGGCTGTTTTATTCTATTAAGGCCTTACTCAAGGGATTCTAAAAACCTCTGGGTGTGTTTTTGTACTGAAGTTCTGGTCACAAGACTGAGATGAACACAGAGCAGTCAAAAACAAAACCCCACATAAAAGAGAAAAGTTAAGAGTGGCGCAGGCCCCTTGCAGGCGAGGGTTCTTGGGCCTGCCCTTTAATTTAACGTTGTAAAAAGAGGACTAGAAAGAGAGAGAGAGTAGTAATTTATGCATGAGAAGTCACAGAAACAGTTTTTGAGCAGCAGTGCTAAATATTTTTGTTATAAAATAAAACATTTTGTTAAAAAAGGAGGAAATAGTGGTAAAGATACAAATATTTATAAGTAGACGTCTTCTGTCCTATTCATCCAATCCCTGGAAGTAGTGACGGTAAAGAGTATGATTTGTACCTGCCCAGAAATTTTTTACATAAATGTAATTATACATAAAGTTAATTGTGGCTGGGCTACACACATTGTTTTACAATTTACTTTGTTATTTAAAATATAATTTGGATATCATATATATGTATATAAGTTTTTCTGAACATTTTAATAGCCACATAGCATACTATAGTTTGCATATCCATAACTAACCTTACCAATTCTTTATTAATAGAGTGTTTCTATTCTTCCCTCTGTGACAAATGATGCTTTAAGGAACATTCTTGTACATCAAGTTTTGTTCATTTGTGAGAGTCTATCTGTAGAGTGGATTACTAGAAGTGACAGTACTGGATTGGAGGATATGAGATTCTAAATTTTGGTAGATACTGCCAAATTGTCCTCCGAATATATGGTTAGAATTTGTACGTTCGCCACAGGGCATGCTGAGGAGTATGTACAATGAGCTAATTTATCTTCAGCTTCAGCTCTCCTTACTTCCACGGGCTTCCTTTAAAGGCTTGGGACCTGGAAATGTATAAATGGTTGTAGTAATCTTGTAAACTTAGTAAAAGTAAGCTATCGTCACTATAATTGGTAATAACTACTGTCTCTACTCTGCTTCTCTCTCTATAAAATAGAAACCTTTCACATCAAATGATACTCAGGAGTTATACAATCAAAAACTCAGGTATACCGGTACTATAGATGTATGCAGGGCAGTAAATTAACACAAATATTTCATTTATTTCTAGATTTTGCAACATTTATGGTGTTTGTTATCTCTTAAAAATGCATAGTGCGTTAGATTTTTTCTTATTCTAAGTGGAGACTCAAGGTCATAGTTAACAGTGCACTGCTTTCCTTGAAAGCCCTCC
Organism: Phyllostomus discolor; assembly: GCF_004126475.2. Classification (NCBI taxonomy): domain Eukaryota; kingdom Metazoa; phylum Chordata; class Mammalia; order Chiroptera; family Phyllostomidae; genus Phyllostomus; species Phyllostomus discolor. The sequence continues at coordinate 29,018,690 of NC_040910.2, read as the reverse complement.
GAAGCTGCGTGAGCTTCAGGCTCGCGTGCTGCACCCACCGCCGAGTCGGTGAGACAGCCTGTTTCCCACGCTCTTGGCAAATATTAGGCAGTGTTAACATTTTTGTAATCATCAGTCTGATGAGTAACATGTGGTATATCATTTTTGTTCTAATTTATATTTCTTTAATTATGAGTTAAGGTGAACATTTTTATGTTATTTCCTATAGAATTCTATGTCCAATGTTTTGTCCATCAATTGACTGCCCTTTTTTATTTTTAATTCATCTGTGAGATCTCTGGGTACAGCGCCGTTCTTTGCTCGGCCAGTCATGCCACAAATGCTGCTCTCAGTTGTCGTTGGTCCTTTAACTTTGCTTATATTATACTTGTTTTTTATCTCCTTCAAAAACATTTCATTGTTATTAGACTTACCAATTGACAGCAGCATTTTGACATAACAGAAGTACTACATTCAATATATTGAAGCTCAGATATGCCTTGACTCAGTTAAATGCCTTTAATGTTAAATAAATACAATTTAAGAAACATCGGAAACCTGGATACTTTGGCTTACTTCCTCTATGCAAAGAGATAGTTAAATGCTTTTTGTTAGAAATCAGGGGTTCTAGGTAATCTCTCCCTTTTCCTTCCTCTGCCATGTAAGTTACTCTGCCCTTGGAATTGGAGAGAGAACAGGCCCCAGCTGCAGAACTTGCATTTTCGTGGCCACCCTGAGCTACCCAGGCTGCTGTCCTTCAGAGGACGTTCCCCTGCCTGTATTCTCCCTGGACTGAAACACCCAAAGGGCACTTCCCGAGGCGCCTAGCTCTGTGCAGATTTTGATGAGTAAACAATGCCGACCTCATACCAAAGACAAGAGTGCCCCCACGCAAGCACATTCTGCTCATTCAAAACGCTCCCCCAGGACCACAAGCCTTAGCTGCTCACCTGACTGACAAGCTACTTCTCCTCTTACAGGCCCACTTCAAATGCCACCTCAGTAGAACTTTTCTGGATTCTCCAGGAGTAATGAATCACTCTCTCATTGATGTTTCCAAAGCACGTGTTTCACAGTACCCCTGTGGCACCGAAGATGTGTTACAATGTGATGTATAATGTGCATGTTTCTACTCCATGGGACCAAGAGATTTCTGCATGTAGGAGTGTGTCTTATTCATCTTTGAATCCACAAAATCCAGCATGGCACATAATAGGTATGAAAGATATTTTTGTGGAATGTGCTTAAAATCTACAAATATGATTTATATGGAGGATGAAACAGTATACCCAAACCACAAAAAAATCTTATTATAGGTCCATTTATAACAACAGAAATGTGGTATGGGTTGTTTTGGGGATAATGGGAAGTAGAACACTCTGTCCAGGAGGCAAAAACAGCGCGCTGCGTGCAGGCAGATTTTATCCTCACGTCTCCCAGACCCTCCGCTCCCATGACTGAGAGCACGTCCCCACTCACTCTCACACTCCAAAGACGTCGCTGCGGGGGTCTGGAGGCTCTGTCTGACTTCACCATAAGCAAGTTAACACGTTCACTGCACTACAACCACACTTTCCGTTACGTGCAAACTGCTAACATCTATAGGGAGGCAGGATTTTTCCATTAAAATGACAGTACACTTACTTTAATAAATACTCATTTATATAAGTATACGTAATAAATGTCTTGCGCAAAGGCTTCAAAGCCACCTGAACGTTCACGGTCAATGATGCGATCTGGTGACGGAAGGGAGATCCCTGGGAGAGCACCATGCCATGTGCTTCTGGCATCCTCCCATCTGCTTGCTCTGTGGTGCAGGCCTTCCCAATAAATCATTGTGCTTGAAGTGTTTCTTGTTTATTCTTCCACACTCGCCAAAGTAGAGCAGAGTTGGGAAAGTTAAAATAGCCTGACATTTCCTTGGTTCTAGATTTGCACGCTGACAGAGATTGTTAAAGAAACCAAATCATTGGTTCAATGACGAGAGCAGATGGCCCCAGGCCCTGCCACCTTGCAGCCTCATGGAGGTCAGGGACAGAAGAGCACTCACTTGGGGTCTTTACTGATATCTAGTCAGTTTATCTAATCCATGGCCTTTGTATGGTTCATCATTCACTTGGGGAAATGCATCCCACAATGACTAGTTTAAACATGTGAACTTGAGCTATAAAAGAGATAATTCATTTACTTGGAATAGATAACTCTGTAAGAAGATACTATTCATTGGATTCCTTTTCGAAGGTCACAAGGCCAGCAACACTTCCACAGCAACTCTGACGATCCCACATAGAGTTGGTTATGTTTAATCTGCTCTTGATCTACTAGCTGTTGGAATACACCACAGGTTAAAAACACCTACTGAATTTGGTACCGGTTCAAACACCATGGGTATGTCGCTGGACACATAACCTGTAAGGCATCATTGGCAGGTTTCAGCAGCCTAGTAACTGTCAGTTATTGGATGTCTAGTCAACACCAGCTGTACATAAAGTCCTCACAATAACACCTGTATGCTCATCTGTAATATATCCCAACAGATGACCGGAGAGGATTTGTCCAAGATTACATATCACAGCCAGAATTCAGACTCAAGTTGGTTTGAATACAAATGCATGTCCTTCCCATTATTCTGGTTTTGTTGAGTTTTATACAAGCTTGTTTAAAATATTGACACCAGTGTCACAGGTTTGATTCCCAGTCAGGGTACATGCCTGGGTTGCAGGCCATGACCCCCAGCAACCGCACATTGATGTTTCTCTCTCTTTCTCTCTCTCTCTGTCTCTCTCTTTCTCCCTCCATTCCCTCTCTAAAGATAAAATAAATAAACTCTTTTTAAAAAAGTAAAAAGATATTGACATCCTGTATTACAAACATCTGATGTTTGAATATTTTTTAGGACACTGCCTCTCCTTCCATACCTCTGCTTGGAGTAACTGAAGAGCCAGAAATGATGGTGTCACTTGGGGACCAGAATAAGAAATTCCCCTTTTCTTTTTCTAAGTTTTCACATGCCTTGTGTATGCCCACATGCTTTTTCTTCCTAGGCAAATTCCACCTTACAGTATTTTTTACTTCTACTGAAATCACCATTAGTCATCTCCTTACCTGCCCTCTCTTTCTCAAAGGTTGTCCAGTTTTTAAAAATAAACAGCCCCTTTCCCTGTTACTTCTTATTCTTATTATTTAGTTTGTTTCTCTAAGAGTCTCCTAATCATGACTGACAAATGTAAAAGAGCCAATCATGATACACCTAAAATCTAGGGCCACTGGCGTCCAGCGCTCTGAACCTGCACCGACGGTCCCTTCCAGCCAGTCTCCCAAAACTCATCTTACTCAATGCCTTTCCACAAGCACAACATTTCCCAAAAATAATGATCAAAAAACCACTTTCATAGCTCTAAAAATGTTCAGTGACTATACTTGCAATGGCATTGTTTTCTCCTACTTTTCACTTTGAATGGGATGAAAGAAGGTGAGATGAAATGCGATGTGCCTGCTATATACACAAACAAGAAATCAGTAGGATTTTGTAGTGTGCCTGCTTTGTCACATTATTTCTGATGGAGAATGCATTCCGATTCCAAGCAGCTGACAAGTAAACTGCAATTCGCTACTTTAAAAAAATCCCTCCTTCTATTCTGTTTCAGAGGAGATGCATATGCCCATTTTACTGACTGTGGATATTCGACTTGCTTTTGGGATCCTCCTGTCTTCTGTCCTCTTCCTCCCCCAGGCTCTGGGTAGATGGTAGCTTTCCAAAAGGGACCAGCTGGGAGAGGCTGCACAGGCAAGAGGACATATGCCTTGGTGTGAATTTCAAATCTAAACTTTTGATTATCCACGGTTTCGTCTGTCCCACTTCCCTTTCCTTTTGCCTGGCAACTGGTAACTTCTTTATTAAACAAAATACTTTTCTTGGCTGAATAGACATATCCTAAGTAGGAAGAGTAACCTGAGGGGTTTCTCTTTAATTAGAACAGACCCAGCAGAGGGAAGGTGGTGTGAATAGGCCACTATGTTCAGAATCCAAGAACTTCTAACTGTAGTCGAAAAGAAGTTTAGTAAAAGAGGTGAGGATTTTAAGAGTGAAGAGGGAAATCCGTATGAGGGTATTAGATTTAATTTATCATACCCATTTCAAAAACAGATATCATGATTTTTAAAAATCCAATGGAGCCTATAAAATAAAATCGATAGCCAAGATTATTCAGGAATCGTAATTTCACTGTGCCATACTTCATTGTCTCTTGTAGTAATTTTGCACAGTTGACTATTTTTTCAGCTGTAAATCTCAGAAGTAAAACCTTGATTCATGGGATTATTTGGCGTGGCTCTAGACATGTAGGTGTCTTGTAAATTGTAAAGCTCAAATCTGTCAGGACAGTGACCTAGATTCCTCTTCAAGTCTGGTCCTGTAGGGCTCGTTGCCTCCCACAGCACAATGGCCCCATTCTTTATGCCTTGGCGTCTGAACAGATCAGACTAAGTTAGAAAAGACACACGATATAGATAAAGATGAGCTTTTCTTAATACCTCAGATTGCTACCTCTGCAACAAGTGATTTGATATCTAAGAAATAAGCCACAACAGAAGAAGAGTGAGTGTGTCAAACGATAAAATCAAGTAAAATATTTTCACTTTTTTTTCTTGCTGCAATGCGGTGATCTTCATGCAGGGAAGTTCTTGAATTTTAGAAACAGGTCAATTTGTTAAACTGTGTGCTCCTTTTCTACCAATTGTTTTTTGAGGTGCATTTTAGCATGATGTAACCGGTTTTTGAGATACACCAATATAACACAGAAACAGAACGGCTCACACATAAATGTGGGGTTGGTAGTGTTGAGTGAATTTCGTAGGTTATCCTTAGGGTTGGAGGTAAGGTTTTAGTGAAAGATTGTACTGGTAATGAGAAAGAATCTACAGCAATGGCTGTAGTACCCCAGATATGCAATAAACCAATATCTCTTATTCTCGAGTTGTAGGGAGATATTATAATCTTCTCTTTGTAAACTGGTAAATCCAGTTAGAATCAAGTGGGGAGTATCTGGCTTGCTGGGATTTGAACCTATCACCTATTCTATACAACCTCATGTTTCTGGTATCTTGATGCAGACTCACAGTATTACTAAACTTTCTCTAATGCCATTGTGTGGGAGGGGATGATGCAGTATCTCTGCTGGAAAGAAGCTGGGATTTGCTTAGATGAAAAGTCCAAACTTTCTAGATCCCCTTCTGAGTGGAGAGAAAATGCTCTTCATTATGTCTTTCACCCCACACTTCACTTCATGATGTCTGTCCTTCTGCACTGAAGTACGTACGGGTTTGCTTAGGTTTCAGTTAGACTTCAGTGCACTGCAAACATCTCCTAAACCCCAGCCAGTCCCTTGCCCACCCTTCTCCTAGTGTTTTAGTGACCAGGAGTCATTTCTTATGCCTACCAGGTAAATAAGATTGAAAACCGTAGGTCCGATACTTAGAACGCACTTAATATTTTATGGTTAACTAGAGCACATGAAGTGGTGTTGTGCCATTAGTGTTAGAAACCCAGTGTTATCCTTGTGAATTCATAATGATATTGCAACAGCAGCGTGGTACTGATACTGGTGTCAGAATTTCTCTGTGGAAGAGAACTATTTGTTGGAAAAATTCAAGATATACAATGGAGGCCAGCTGACATTACTTGGAGGGGTTAAGACTTCTGGCCAAGTTCTTTTCCCAAGACTTCTGGGGAGAGCACTTTGAGCTGAGGTTGCCAGTCCCACAGGCTTCGGCAAATTCTATGGACATGTGCATTTGGTACAAATGAACTTCCTTGTAAAAACTGGTGAAGGGCTGGATTTTACACTCAGGTTGACATGGGGCCAAACAGAGGCAGCACATGTGTATGAAGAATAGAAGCAAAAAAGGGTCCAGAGAGCAAAAGCAATCTGGAATTTGAAGAAATCTTCAAGGGTTTAAGTCTCTCAGGCATGATGTCAAACAAAAGAGCCCATGAGGCTTAATTCTCTCTGTGTCAGGAAGGCTCAGCAAATGCCTGGATTACAATATAATTTAGCAACTAAGCTCAGGGTGGCTCAGTGGATTGAATGCAGGCCTGAGAACCAAAGAGCTGCTGCTTCGATTCCCAGTCAGGGCACATGCTTGGGTTTCAGGCCAGGTCCCCAGCAGGGGGTGTGCGAGAAGCAACCACACACTGATGTTTCTCTCCCTCTTTTTCTCTTTCCCTTTCCCTCTCTCTAAAAATAAATAAATAAAATATTAAAAAAATAATAATTTAGCAAGTAAGCTTCTCCTCCTTAGTTAACTTCCAAAACTTCTCTTTCCTGTCTTTGCTATAGAATGCCAGTTCTGAAAAGAAATGTCAACCTGTGAGCCCTCACTCTTACACTTTCAGATATAAAAAGACTGGCTCAGCGACCACACTCAGAGAGTGGTGGGGGAACGGTGGACCGGGTTTCCAGGGAAGACGACCTCATGGCTTGCCAGGAAAGCATGGGCAGGGGTCCTCACAGTAGGAAATGAATAAGGAGTCATCTTTAAAAAAGTGACTCAGAATTCTGACTCAGAGGGATTTGGGCCAACTTCTGATCTCATCCTGGAGCTTCCTAAGGCACCTGGGCTGTCCCTGGAGGTCTCCTACCTAGACTGGGGCTTGGGTCACACCTGTTTGGCCCTGAGGGGATGCGCTGACAGAAACCCTGCCTGTGGTGGGACGATGCAGCTGTTCCCATTAGATCAGACGTGGATCAGAGTGATGGCTCTTCTAGAAGCATGACTTATCATATATTTCAATCACGAACAACAAATGACGGCACATTCGAGAGCTTTAAAGATGATGCAGCCGTTCCCTGCTCAGGGGGGCCAGTTCTGAGAACCAGTAAGTCAGTGTTTGACAATAGCTGGCTTTATGCTAGAAATGTTGTTTTATTAGCTGGAGTTTTACGGAAATCCTTACTTTAAGTTTTGATCCAAACGCGAAAAATCATTGTCAAATTGAGAACTGAATTTCATGTAAGGTTGTAAATTGAGTGTTTCATACAAGGAAATGCTTAAAAGAAGAAATTGGCTGAAGGAAAATTTTACTTCAAGGGGTTTTTGATAGAGATTAAACCAGGCTGTTCCTTAGAACATTTCATTCATTCTACATTTAAAAAATTAATTTAGTGAAGTAACATGAGATGAATTATAAACCAGAGTCTGCTTTCAAAAAGAGTATCAGAAACGATTTTCTTTTCTCCATAAATATCTGCAGACAACCCATCTGGGGTTGATGAGGTAGGCAAACAGGCTTTAAAAAGCTCCCAGTCCTTCCCCATCCAATATTTCTTTGCCTTTGAAGCTTTTTGGAAGAATGGGCCAGCTTTACAGCTTAGGCGGTTTGGCTCCAGGGATTTCCCACAGATCCAAACTCCCTACCAGTGATGCTGGTGGGGAACTGGGGATGGGATCTCGGAGAAGAAAGCAAATGCGTGAGTCAGAATTGCACAAACGTATGAGATCACTGTGGAGAGGCCTGTGGCTGCTGCACAGCGTTCTCAGACCACACTGGAGACTGACCCAAATCCAACGGGGCCAGTTTGGACCAGGCTCATCTTAACAATGACTCAACCCAGTTTCTGACTAAATGCATTTTTTTGTGGAGAAAGACAGCAGAACACCAGCCTCTTGTGACTGTCCCCACAATCCTCATCTTTTTCCCCTGGTCCTCTCACCTTGCCTTTTGAGTTTCCCCTCATGCACCCTTTCTATGCATTCCACTGACTTTTAATGAGTCATCTGAGCACAGCTGGGCCAAGTGGTGACTCTGTCCTTTGGCTGTCAAGAATGGCAGGAGAGTTGTTCCCCAAGCTCAGTGCACGTAGTAGATTCCTGTGTGGCAGGGAATGGGGACCGGCATGGAATTCTCACTCCTCAGTACTGCTGGTTAGGACTTGGTACATGAGAGGATGAGTAGGATAGGAAAGAAAGCAGCTGGCAAGGGTTAACCTCAGCCATGCACAAGGCGATCTGAGCTTAGAGAAAAAAAATGGAAGAGTTGAGAGGAATTGGCAAAACTGCACCCTCCCTCCCCCGCCGCCCCGTCATGGCCTTCACGTCCACCTTCCTTAGAGCCAAGCCTCCCCGCACTTCAAGGTCCCTGGCAGCGCCTGTGCTGGGCAGCCCTTCCTGGGAAATCTGATGTGCTGTCTGCTGCTGCAGCCAAGCAGGGCTGCTACTGAATGATGTCAGCACTTCCTGTTCTTCAAGGGCAAAAGGGTGTGTCCCAGCGCACCAAGTGAAAGGTAAAAATGATTTCACATTCGAGGCAATGATTTGACCAGATGCCGCCTACGTGACCTTCAGAAAACTTGTCCTTTGGTGATGGCCTATCATGACTCCAGGATTTTCCAAATTCCTAGACTCTTGAAGACCTTTCCAGCTGCCATTCTTTGAAAGTTTAGCAGATTATTTGTTTAGATCTCTACACCAGGGTTTCTCAAACCCAGCAATATTAACATTTTGGGCTGGAGGATTCTTTGCTGGGAGGGCTTTCTAGTCCATCACAGAAAGTTTAAGCAGCATCTCTGGCCTCTGCCTTCGAGATGCCAGTAGCATGCCTTGTGCCCTGAGTTGCGATGGCCAAAAATGTCTCCTAGGGGCAAAACCGCCCTCCCATGAAGGAGCACTGCTCTGTGCTGATACTGTGCGGGATGCTGCACTTCTTCACTTTACTTGTCACAAGCTTTTCCTGGTCCTAATCTCTTTGCTCTGAGGAAACATTTTTTTTTTACAAGGAAGTCCAGGAGAAAATATCTCAAGTCTGCAAAAGCTTTAATGGAGTGCTGAGAGACTGAATTGATGACTTGGTAGATTAGGGTTAAATTAGGCCTGTCCCACAGATGCCCAAATTGCCCTCACAGGCATGACCCCTTTGAACCCAGGAAGCAATAAACTCGGCTGCTGGGAGCACTGGGCTGGCTGATGACCAGAAATTGGGATTATAATTAGAATCCAATGCTAGATTCAAATCCATACTTGGAACCTGATTCAACTTACATTTTAGCCTCACAAGTCTATCAATATCTGGCTACCTCAGTTTTATGAGTTCTAAAGTAAAGATAGAGACTTGTCCCCCTTGGCCAAATTCCTAAATTAATGATCAGCTGGGGCAAAGGTAACTGGGGCCAGCCTCTAGGCGATGGTCAGTTCAGGGCTGTGTTGCCTGATGGAATCCCAAGTTGAGATTCAGTGATGAGGTCTAATGGGGTGTGTTAAAAAATGTGCTCTGTATTCTTCAAAGGGGAGTTGCAATATACATTTGGGACATTGTCATTCCCCAGTGGTTTGCTGTGACTTTGGGAAACACTGGAAAAAGGGGTAGAGACTCAGTTTTCTTTTTGGTGGGACTGGAAACAGAACCTTGATAGTTATTGCTTAGATGGAAGGCCATTCATTTTCTTTTCTCAGGTCTCTCGAGAACCAGGAGAGATGTAGTTTACCATGCCACCTAGCTATCTTAGAGTGTTCCTCACTTGGGCTAAACTAAAATTTTTCAAAGACATTTCTCCCCAATTTCAAACCAAATTACCAGAATATAAGCCAACTGCTAACATCTAAACACAGCTTTAGTGGATAGACCTACGATGCGAGCATTACTCTTTCGGGTTTCAGAGAAACGAGTTTATCTAGCCAATGCTCTTTTCCTGATGTTCTGCCATGCAACGGACCTTAGATCCAATATTTTAAAATAGTATGTCAACTGTGTGAAAATCACAGATCTGGTCTCCTAAATGTGCCAAGAGGATTCTGCAAGTCCACTTTCACATTGTTCTGAAAACTTGCCTGGTGTAAGTAAGTGGGGGCTGCTTGTTCTAGTCCCTGCTGGGGAGATTTTCATCAGTTATCGTGTCCACATGCTCCCCCAGCTGGTGCTTCGGAGAACAACAGGCTGCATGCCTGATGGGCCCAGGGCTCTCAGGATTGAAGGGTCCGGGCCAGGAGCACACGTGATGCCTGTGCACTGGGGGCTGGATTCCCAGTCCCTCTCCCTTTTGTCTTCTGTGGAAGAATGCCTTCATGTGTAGTCATTATTGTGTAGGTGACCTACGAGATGGCCCTAATCCTTATTTCATAAAGAATCAGCCCTGGCTGGTGTGGCTCAGTGGACTGAGTGCTGATCTGTGAACCAAAGGATTGCTGGTTCAATTGGCAGGTTGCAGGCCAGCTGCCCAGTTAGGGGATGGGTAAGTGGCAACCACACATTGATGTTTCTCTCTCTTTCTTTCTCCCTCTTTTCCCCTGTCTCTAAAAATAAGTAAATAAAATCTTTTAAAAAAGAATCTTAGAGGTGTTAAGTTACTGGAGAGAAGTCAGGGTAAAAGCACAAGGCTGTTTTCAAGCCTCTTTCTGGGATCTACCAGCTTGACTGAATCTCCACTGTTAGTCACACCTCTAATGTCCTTATCCATAAAATGGGTTAGTAATATCTTGTCCCCCCTTCCCTGTGTTGCACTGACACACACACACATATTACATATTCTCACACTTTTACGTACACTCACATATTCTACTTCTACTTGCACACAAATCACTCACAAGGTTGATGTGAGATTGAGCAGGATAATAGTTATGAAACAACTTGGAAAACTGTATTGAGCTATGAACTTGAAATATTGTTGTTATTATGCATCACAGACAGTATATCCTGTGGGTCTTACATCTTGAAGAGGCTGCTTAATACATCAGAGACATTACCCCTGTTATCAACCGGAATTTTTTTCTAAAACAAGGATATCTTCTTGTCAATTAGAATTTCTATTATAATACCTAATTTGAATTTTCATCATAGAAAAACTGTTTGCCATTGTTTGGAACTGATATAAAATAGCTAATAGATAGGGAAAAGCCCCAGTGGAAAATGTGTACGGTGTGTGTGTGTGTGTGTGTGTGTGTGGTTTCTGTTGAGGGAGTATTATGCTTACTATGATACTTCTAGTACCAGGACAAGAGTAATTTTCTGTTAAATGAATGAATGAAAATATATAATAATTTTTCATCAAACAATCCCTATCCAGTCTATTCATATTCTTAGCCATTAAAGAATTCTCCATTACACAGTGAATTCTCCATTCACATTTCAATGTTCCCATTCAGAAAACACAGTTGGGTATTCCTAAGGTTAATTTATTTTTTGAAATAAGTAAACTTTAAGATTAAGAAACAAACAAGGATTAAAACAGAGGACACTTAAACAATATCTCTGACATGCTTGGTGATTCAGATAGAAAAAAATTCTTTTAGATGCTTTAAAAGTGACATTTATTTTATATAGCCCACTTTTCATGACCAAATCATACAGATTAACTGTTAACATGTTTTAATAAGGGCTTAAGTTGAAATCTAAATTAAAAGATAAAAAAGACAAAATTATTTTGGGGGGAGGCTCCAAGAAAGACCATTCATGAACATGTCTCTTTAAAATTCTATTTGTTTGATGCGTGAGAACCACAGAAGGCATCACCTTCATTATCTGGCACCTGTTCCACGTCTGCAGGTATTCCAATCGATCTCAACAATAACGCTATAGCAGTTCAGCAGACGGATGCTTAGGAGGTGTGGAAATCAGAATCTATTAATATTAATTGCTATACATTAAATTTGAAGAAAAAAGGTGAAAAAACATAAGGGCCTTAAGTTACTACATAATCTAGGGTTAATTTTTCCACGATGTCCACCTATAATGGCTTCAGATCACACAAAACCACATTGGAGATAAATAGACCAGAAATGGCATCTGATCTCGGTACATCCGTTTTACATAACTATAAGTGAAACCTCACTTTAGACGTTCACGGCAGGCACTTAGCAAAACATCCTCCTTGGTCTTCTGTTCCTTGGATAGTTTGATAAATATGTTCGAGCTGGCTAAAATATTTACAAGAGACTTATAGTCCTATCAGGGAGAAAAAATGAGAAACTTTCCTAGTACGTATGCTGTTTATTCTTTTATTATAAACTCTTGTCATTTTTATTATATGTGTTATTATTATATTATCACGTCCAGTCATCGGCCCCAGTCCTTCATGGCTTCCAAGGAAGGGTGAAGTAGTGGACACAAGTATAATGAAATCATCCAAGTAAGACATCCAAGCTCGATGTCTTCTGTGCTCAGGCCCTGGCTTAGGTTAGAGGCAAAACCACGTGTAATATAAAATTATGTTTTAAATATCAGGTAAGAAATCATTTTGAGAAAATTGTTGATGTGATAAAAAAAAGCCTTCTTAAGCAACCAGTTCATCTTCACAGTTGAGATATGGACAGATGCTGGTGTTTTATTTGTCATTTTTCCTTTTGAAACTTATTTTAGAAACACAAACTATTTTTGTTTTAACCACTGAATATTATTTGCATATTCATGTTTACCTACTTCAATACATGTTGATTTATACCTACTTGTGCAAATACATATTACATGCTTTTAAAGGCACTGCTGCAATAGCTGAGTATTCCCATATTTTTCAAGTTCAATTTCTCAAACATTCACAGACTGAAACTTAGCCATTGGTTGCATTTGATAATAACGATGGCTGACAGTCATTCAGTACCTATTATGTGCTTCAATAAAGAATTTCATTTAATATTCAGGATGTCCCTCTGGGGGAGACATCATCCTTACTCACATTATATGAAGGTACAAAATGATGCTTAGGGAGATTAAGTAACTTTCGAACAGTTGGACTTTACATGGTGCGGCCAAAACCAGTGCTATTAACCACCGTGGCCAATGACCTTGATGCCCTCCCACTGCGGGAGAGTTAATGGGACTTCCTAAGGACTGAAAGCAAGGTCTGCCTTAGGTGAAAGTACAGAGCTAAAGTCTGTTTTTAGTTACTTTTCCTTTATCCCTTTCTCTGGTCTCCATTTGCTCTTTTTTTTTTTTCTCTAGGAAAACCCTTTCTCTAGTTGAAAAATAGAAAACTGCTAGGAGTTAGTTAAAACTTGAAATTGAAATATACAGAGGGTACCAACTGAAAATCTACAGAACAGAGGTTCACCAAATGGAAGTGGGTGTACCTTAAATAGTTTTCTCAAGTGAATTTGGGAAATCCTGAGTTTGAAAATATAAACAACTTTCTTTATCATAGATTTCTTTCCCCATAACATTGGGCATCTATCTTCTTTCTATCTATCTATCTATCTATCTATCTATCTATCTATCTATCTATCTATATCATCTATGTGTGTTCTTTTTTCCATAAATGCATAACCATTTTCCACACTCATTATCTAGAACACTAATTTTGGAAATGCTTTTGTAAGGCTATTTGATTCAGAATTACATTTTTTTGAAGCTCTAAACTGATGGAGGATATATGTCCAAGGAAACCACCTGCCCTAGAAGATAATGTAGAGCAAACAAACATTAGTTTTAAATTTCAAATTAGCAAGTTTTTCATAACCAGCCCAGACCACGTTGTCCCAGTATGTGCTATATCCAAAGGAAGCATGCATTCAGTTCAAAGAACTTTTAAAAGTCGTTGGATCATTACAGAGGTTTCTCCAAGAAGTAACGGTGCTTTGCACACCTTCCTAAACTTCCTCATTCACATCTCCCCTCTTTCCGAAGTCCCACTGCTCAGGCAGCTGCTGAGCTCTTGGCTTTTCTCTTCTTTGGCCCACATCCTCCTACTCACTTTCTCCTTCTACTTCCCTTCTCATCCTCTCTTGTCTAGTGCCCTTCCAGAGTCCCTGGAATGGAATGTCTTTTCCTGAAGATCAACATTGCCTCTCTTTGTTTTTGTGAATTGCCTCTCTACTCGCCACTCCTGTCCCTAGCACAACACCCGTTTCTGTTGAGAGGGAAGGGAACTTGCAAATATTTTTGATATATTTTAAAATCTTCCCATAGAGGAGAAACTTGGATTAAACTAGACTAAAAAGTGTTGATATAGAAGGTCAGTTTATTTGTATTTCTTCAAAACATTTGACATTAATATATTGAATTTCATAGAAAGACCCCCCCATGTTTTATATACCAATCACTTTATGTACACAGAGAAATAGAATGCTGCCGCGAGCACATTTCCTCCCAGTACGCACCACAGAGCACCACAGGTTGTCAGCAATAGAATCATCTGAGGTTGCTCATTAAAAATGCAGGTATCTGGGTTCCAGCATAAGTTTATTGGAATGGAATCCTGTGGCAGGATTTGGGAGGCGATATTTTAAAGATTTTCATGTGATTCGAATCATCAGTCAGAGAAGAGAACTCAAATGTAGTGGAAGACCAACAGCAATGGTATCTCTTGGGTGCTTTGTAGAAATGCAGAATCTTCAACTCCACCACAGGCCCAGTGAAGCAAAATCTGCATATTAACTAGATGCTCCAAGATTCATAGGTGCATTAAAGTTAGAGAAGCACTGACACTGGGTGGTTAAAGGGTGGTTTCTGGGCCACTGTAGCAGCATCACTTAGGAACTTGTTGTTAGAATGCAAATTCTTAAGCCTCAATGCAAACTCTGATCAGAGAGGATAGAGTTTGACTTGGGGGATAGCTAGGGTGGAGCTCCAGTTGTCTTTGTTTTAATAAGCCACCAGCTGGTTCTGATATATGGAAGAGCGAGGGAACCACTGCTTTACCCTTTTTCTTAAACACCCTAATGACAAGCTCTCATTATGTTTACTCAAGGCAGATAGTCAGCGGGAGGCAGATACCTGTTTTGCAGACATGGTGATCAAGAAGCATTAACTAGCATCTCAAGGGCTAATTCAGCCTTTGGTCCCAGACACTAAAATAATTGCAGCATTATTTACAGTCACCAAGATATGGAAGCACCCCAAGTGTCCATCAGTGGATGAGTGGGTAAAACAATATGGGCCATTTACACAATGGAATACTACTCAGCCATGAAAAAGAGGGAAATTTTACCCTTTGTTACAGTATAGATGCACCTGGAGAACATTATGCTAAGTGAAATAAGCCAGTCAGAGAAAGACAAATACCATATTAATTCACTCATATGTGGAATCTAATGAACAAACTGAACTAACAAGCAAAGTAGAGACAGATTTATAGAGAACAGGATGACAGCTAAGGCGGGGGGAAGGTAGGGAGTGATAGAGCAAAAAGAAAAAAGGACTCATGGACATGGACAACAGTGTGGCAATTGGGGGGGTGGGGAAGAGAGTATAAGGGTCTAAATGGTAATGGAAAAATATACAACGAAAATCATTTAAAGTAGCAGATATACACTTAGGAAAAGACAGATAACAAAATACTGATGAATGTTGATTTCCATTTTTTCAGTCAGAGAGTGATCAATATATCCTATGCCTGAGAAATTTATCTAGCTCTAATCTTTTACTTCAGCTTCCCCTCCACCCCAAGTATTCAGAGCAACTGTTGACAAAGCCATCATATTATGAGTTCTCTGTAGCATTGAATAAGTTCTACTTTGAAACATGACCAACCTCCAGCTCAAATTCAGGGCAAAGGAGTAGGGTACTGAGTATTTCTTTTTCTTGTTTACATAAAGGGGGAACTGATGATATAAAGATTTGGGGGAATGAATGCTTCATCATTTGGCTGGTTATTAAGTGCCTACTGTATGTCAGATGATATCATATAATAAGAATTCAAAGATAAAAAGACATACAGTCTATTAGACAAACAGTTCACTACAATATGGTGCATTGTATAATGGAGGCATGAAATGATCATTATAACCACTAGCCTAAAAACAGTTTGAAGATGGATTGGAGGAAGGTGAAAATAACAAGTAGAAAGACCAGTAAGAAGCTACTGTATGAGTTTAAGCAAGAAGCTGAGCAATGGCAACATGTAGAAGGGACATCCCTGCAAGCATCTTCTGAAACAGAATGAGTTCCAATCAGCTATTGACCTGTTGCCCTCACTAGGGGTGAAAAGTGACTCAGGTGATTCAAAATATTTTTTCCAAAATAAAAAAAAGTCTCTGACTTTGAAAGGTTTTATAAAAATCATATTTTAAAAGATTCAATACATGTCTGATGCTTTTCAACATATTCTTTTTATTATTCCCAGCATTCCATACCTATATTGCTGATGCCAGTACTATGCTTAATTAAGCACCATGACAATATCAATAAGAGTCAGAAAGCAAGATGTGGCACAGAGTATCCAAAAATGCAGCTCTCCTGGCAAGCTAAGGATAAACCTTGCAGAAAAAAAAGAGAGAGAGATGTTTCCCAGAAATAGTTTTTCTTTAACTAAAAGATCCAAAAGCAAGAGGTTATATTCCAGGGATAAATGAGCATAGCAATCACAGTAACGTTTGTAGTGTCCAGCACTGGAGACATAGCATCAGGGTTCATATGACATACCGATGATGCAATGCTGCTTCATTCATTTTAAGGAGGGCACCCTTATGCTTTCTCATTACAAAATGAACAGAGGTTAGGAAAGAGGGCCTCCTATAAGTATGACTTTCTCCAAGGAGCCCTGTCCACCATGGTTCCTCTCCAACTTTCCATGTTCCCTTAGAATTCTTTGCATTTTTCCATCATAGCACTCATCCTTCTATTGTCTTTTTCCCCACTGATAAAAGCCAGAAGGGTGTTTGGGTTATATTGACTTATAAGACCATCCATCTTCTTATCCATTCATTCATTCATATTCTATTCTAGATGCTGCTTTACATACTGGGGATACAGCACTGGTAAAGACAGACAGACAGACTCCCAGTTAAAGGACTAGAGGAAGGACATGGATGAACATATACAGAAGAAAATAAAATAATCTCAGATAGCAATGAATGATACACAATTAAAAAAACAAGGCAACAGCATGGGACAAAATGGGGTGGGAGAGAAATCCTTTAGCTAGATAGAGTGTTCAGAGCTGGCCTTGCTGAGATGGTGATTTTTTGAGCTGGGGCCTGTGACCATTTGAAGACATGGGCTTTAGATAGTGTTCCAGGTAGAAGTAACTGTAAATGCACAGGCCCTGAGACTTCCTATGCTTGGAAATCTTAAGAAATAAAAATTCAATTTACTCAGAACATAGCAGTAGGAGTTAGATGAGGAAAAGAGTGTTAGATGAGGTTGGAGAGGTGCATAAGCTCTAGCCTTACTTGTAGACCATATTAAGGACAGTGGCTTTTGTTTTAAATGCAACAAAAAGTCTCTAGTGGGTTACAAGCAAGCTAATGTCATGATCCAATTTATATTTTTAAAGGACCACTCTGACCACCATATGGAACACAAAAGAAGGAAGGTAGCTGCTGATGTTCAGGGAAGAAGATGATGGTTTGGACCAGGTTGAGCAGTGGAAGGGTTCAGATCTGGAGGGTATGCCAATGGGCCTTGGTGATGAAATAGACTGTGGAGGAATGAGAGCCTGACTCCTAGGCTTGTGTCAGTCATCTGGGTAGCTGGTGGTGTCACTTACCGAGAAAGTAAGAGGAAGATGTTGGGAAGTGGGATGTTAAATCAAGTGTTCATTTTTGGACAAATTGAGTTTTAGAGGACTATTAGACATCTGTATATTCTGGAAGGGCTCAAGACACTAGGATAAATCAAATGGTGAGGAGTCCTTTTAATATTTTTCTTCTTAATATTATTAAGAAAATTTTATTCTTAATAAAATATTAAAATCCTGGCCTTTGGAGGGAGGGGGACCTGAGTCTGCACCCCGTGTTCCTATTTAATCAAACATGCCATCTTGGATAATCGGCCTCTTTGGGTCTTAGTTGTTAAAGCTGGCAAACGTCTACCTCATTGGACTGTCTGGAAGATTAAATTAGATTGAGTATGTGAAATTCTTCATGGAGTGCTTGCTTGGAACACAGTGAATGTTCAACAGTGATGCCCAAAACTGATGATTTTGATGGTGGTAATGTCCCTGTTAAAGGGACAAGTGCAGTGGGAGCCTTCCCTGACAAGTAGAGGGAGTCACGTCCGCTGCATGGAGCACTGAGTCAAGGACAGGAAGTCCATCTTTCAAGTAAGCAGTGTCTTTCTGTTCAAGCTTTAGGTTTCCGTTACTTCAGGTCTTATGAGGGCCAAGCCTATTCCCCAAGTTAATGTATGGTACATAGAATTTGTTCTGATCATGAATAAAATATTTCTTTTTGCATATAAAATTCTTAAACATATTTTACTAAAACACGCAGTTGACCCTCGAACAGCAGGTGTTTGAGCTCCGCAGGTCCACTTACATGCACAGTTTTTCAATAAATACTAGAAGTGTATTTCCTCTTCCCTATGATTTTCTTAATAATATTTTTTCTCTAGCTTACTTTATTGTAAGACTTCAGTATATAATATTTATAATAGCATACAAATGTATTAAGTGACTGTATTAATGTGCTATTAGTACTTAAGTTTTGGGGGAGTCAAAAGTCATGTGTGGATTTTCAACTGCATGGGGTGGGCAGGTCAGCACCTTGACCTCCGCATTGTTCAAAGGTCAGTTATATGTAACAAAAAATTTTACCATTTTAACTCTATTTAAGTGCAAAATTCAGTGGCATTAAGTACATTCATATTATTGTGCAACTGCCACCACCGCTCTCTCCAGAACATTTGCCTTCCAAAACTGAAACTCTGGAGCCGTTTAACTACACCTCCCCATCTCTCCTCCCCACTCCCAGCAACCATTACTCTACTTCCTGCTTCCATGAATTGACTACCCTACATATCTCATACATAGAATCACGTAGTATTTGTCCTTTTGTGCCCAGCTTATCTCACTTAGCATATCTTCAAGATTCATCCCTGTTGCAGCATGTGTCAGAATTTCCTTCTTTTTATGGCTAAATACTACTCCATTATGTGTATAAATCACATTTTGTATATCAATTGGTTTGTCAATAGACCCTTGGGCTGTTTTGACCTTTTGGTTCTTATGAGTAATGTTCCTATGAACATGTATGTACTACACAGGAGGTTTTGTGAAGTAGTATATTCAGTTGCTTATTAATTTATTTACTTATTTTTGCCCTCAACAAATATTCCCCCAAGTGCTTACTCAGGCTGGCAATGATGAGGCTTCCATGCAAAAATTCTATAACTCTGCTACTTGTTTGCAATATTCTCAAGAGGCAATAAAATTATTCAGAACACTAACTTCTGTCCAGGTTTAAAATGTGCAGAGCAAACTTCCAGACCCTTTAGTTTAGCAATTCACACAGCAAACAATTTTTGAAAGATGGTGTTGTATATGGCACAAAATTCACCTCAAAGAATTTTCAGGCTGCCCCACAAAACCAGACTTATAAAGAATGCTAAAAATTAGATAATAAGAGGAATAGAGAAAGCCGAGTGGCATGTCCTTTATAATTTTCACAATCCTGGGTCTATGAAAAGTAACTTATATTTTAGAATTTAGATGACGTCAGGGATTGTCATGAAATTTTTTTCCTTAGATATACCTTAAAACTACTTGATTGGTCGATAAATTATATAACTACTAACCTTATGTTCATTGTAGCAAGCCAAGTCTTAAAGTGGATGAATTTGATTAACTTGGAGATTAACTTGGTGCTCAAATTTAGAAAAGAAAGTTCTCTTAGTTATAAAATGAATCCCACTAGAATCTCCTACTTAGATAGTTCACAGATTCACACACAGAATCACAGACAAATTGGCTGGCAAATGTTTAGAGCGTGTGCTGCAGAGTAAATGAAGTAGAAGAAAAGGAGGCAGCTGTGGTAATCAGTGCAAGAGGGGAGAAAAGAGAAATGAATGGTAAGGGTGGATAGGATGAAGTGCCAAGTCAAGTCACCGCCCCAGAGGTTTTAAGATGTCTATGTTTCTTTCTTAGAACGAGAACCCTGCCATCATTTTGAAAGAATAGAGCCAAAAAAATAAGTTCCAGAGAGTAAAAATCAAGATTACAAAACTGAGTCAGGCATAAAGCCTAAATAAATGTTTCATAAAGCATATATTTATGTTCACCTCTTTGTTATCTCTAAAATGTGATTTGAGAAGAAATGCAGAAGAGAGAAAACTTTTCCAATTTTAGGTATGTTGGAGGGTGAAAACTGATCAATATTCAGAAATTTACCAAGAGTGTCAATCCAGGACAAAAATGAATGTGAACAGCTGTGTTCCACAATGTGACCTCAGGACATTGGACCTTTAATATTTCCATAATATGACTGTAAAAAATATGTCCCTCTAGCCTTATTTGCTTCCCTTAATGGATAATGCCTCTGGCTTGGATCTTTGTGTGGAAAAAAAGGCTCTTTTGTCTCATAAAATGTTACAGATGCTGCTATGGTAACACACTTTAATTTTATTCCTATCTCAGAAGATAAACATGGAAAAATGCAATTGGCAATTTAATCTAATATTTAGCATTAGCTTTAGGTCCACAGAACATTTTGGTTTTTGTTTTTAAGGAACATTGGCACTTTTGTTAACCTGCTGTACTCAATTAAGCAGAATCCTAAAGCCCTGTCTAAAAGGTATTACTCTGCCAACTGAAAAATACCATGTGGCCAAGTTTCAAAACCCACAGGGGAAAGAAAGCATGCTGTGTCTATGACAAAATTCTTAGGTGGCCAGAATGAGTTTGCATTTGTGGGAACTTTCTTTTGAGCTAAAAACAAAAACTAAACATCTCAGCATTTATTAAGACAGTATCAGTTTGGTTTGAAATAAAGCCCATCAGTGAATGGAGAGAGAATGATTGAACGTTTTTTTTTTCCTGTTTGCAAACCTTGCAACACATTGCCTTAAGACCTTTGACATTAAAGCAAGTTGTTGACTTTGCACTCAGTAAACAACCAAGATTCCTGTGCCCCAATTCCCAGTTGAATTATGACAATATACATTGTACACAGGAGGCAGAGGCTTCCAAGCTTGCCAGCATCATAAAACAAGACGAAAAGATCAAGTAGAAGGAAAGACATGGGAAACCTGGTCAATATTGCACTGTATGGAATCTTGTGATATTTCGTTTAGAAATGCAAAAACAAACCAGCCTCCACCAATGTTTTTAAAAAGCTCATCACTGCAGTTACTCTCACTTCACAGTTTTATTAAATTTTCTCTTCTGTGATATAACAGCTTGGTAGCAGATGAGTTAATGAAGGGCGCAGTCAACAAAATTTCAGTTACAAAGCAGCAGGGGTCAAACCTGATTGTGATTCACCACACGCCACACTAACTGGTTCCAGGGTGTCCGTGCTCCTAGAGTCTCGGAACCAGGTGCCTGGTCCAGCCATTAAATAATGAGAAAACATGCAGCCTGCTAAATTTTAGTTACTCTAGAACTTTCTACAATAATAAAAACCATCATTGCTATTGATTTATACACTGACATTTAGAAATATCCATAATGACTGTACTAACACTACAGTACTTTTCAAATACCACAATATATACAAATTGCCAATAATTAAACTGAAGGGCCTACCTAAGTTGCTCTTGAAGCAAACTTCAGCACTTTGTAATATTTTCCCTTCATAAAAGTCCTCAAGTATTTACAGTCGGTAGATGAGATCATACTCTTGAAACGGTCAAGACTGAATGAGAGGGGAATGAGAGTGAAAGAGAGGTTGTTCGCACTAACACTACTTGTACTGAAAAGGCTTGACAGCACTATCTTGGCTCTCATTGGCCACTCGGCGGCCGAAACAATATTTGCCCAGTTGCTATGTAGAGAGGGGTGGCTGCCAATTCACTTCACTAATAGGTCTGAACCTGGCCTTTGCAGATAAGAGTGGTTATTGTTTGAGTTAATGTGTTTGCTGATAAGATGCTCACCAATGAAGGTGAAAGGGATATTTTTCTTTTGTGATACACTGTAGGGCTGCTATGGACATTTCTCTGCTACTCTCCAAATTCTAACAGCTGTCACAAGAAGTAAACCAAGAGATGACTTCTGTTTTTTTTTTTTTTTAAGACTCTTTCCTTTTAGGAATTCTTATCTAAAAACCACACAAATTTTTCTTTATAAAGGACCCTATGCCTGAAATGTAAAAGAATAATTCATCTATCCCAACTCTGAGAACCCATTAAAATATAATTAAAGCAGTATATGGTGACTTTACACACACACACGAATTATTTTTAAACATTTTCTTAGTGGAGGTTTACATTAGGAACATTGCCCCAAATTTCAAGTGAAGCACTTTGGAGGTGTGCACACACATGCACACAGTATACACACACTCCACCTCCCAACTGTGTGAGCACACATAATGCACACATATGCACGCAAGTTTGAATAACACAGGACTAATGTAAAGCACATGCCAGTTTAGGCAGGATTTAAAAGAAATTCAAAGGCAGATGTTTCTCTTTTTGCGTTTAGAGAAACATCCTACTATTTTTTCAACTTATCCTGAGTGTGAGTGC